>NW_006399805.1:2831793-2880536 GCF_000299155.1 Elephantulus edwardii | reverse complement strand
GGATGGACGGATGGATGAATGGATAAGTAGATGAATAGATGGATGAGTAGATGGATGATGGATGGATGCATGGATGGATGGATAAGTGGATGGATGGATGGATGGATGGATGGACAGATGAATGGATAAGTAGATGGATAGATGGATGATGGATGGATGAATGGATAAGTGAATGGATGGATGGATGGATGGATGGATAAGTAGATGGATAAGTGGATGGATGGATGGATGGATGGATGGATGGACAGATGAATGGATAAGTAGATGGATAGATGGATGATGGATGGATGGATAAGTAGATGGATAAGTGGATGGATGGATGGATGGATGGATGGATGGCTTGCCTGGTTCGTTCTGTCTGATTGTTGGTTTCCTTAAGTACACTTGCTCATCCCTGCAACATCCTCACAATCTCTAGCACGTGGAATACACCACTGTGTCCATCTCACCAAAGACCCTTCTCACCCTCACTGTCCTTCCACACCAGATAAGATGCCCTTGTCGGGCCATCGATCCTCCTACTGCTGTGTCCAAGGACCACAACAGAGACAAATTTTTCTCTCTTCCCATTGAATAATTGTTGGAAGCCCTGAAACCTGTCTACCACGAGGGACTCTGGTCTCTGAAATACCGGGCATAGCTTCCAGCACCCCAGCAACTCACAGGCCCCACCGTAAGGCAACCCGACAGACTAGATAGAGCTTAAGTGTAACGTGGGGTTTTGGTTTTGTTTGTACTTTGGGAGTGGATCGGGTTTGGGCATGGGAGGGAGCTGTGAGTCGTTTGATTTCTCCCACTTCCCTCTCTGTGTGTTAATACCCAGGAGACACTGGCTTAGAGCAACAGGATCTTAGAAGCTGCGCTCCACTCACTTCTTGCCCCCAAGAAAGTGTTCTTTGCCTTGATTGAGGCGTTAGTGACACAGGCGGAGACATTTGTCAAAAACTCATCAAAGTGTGTGCTTAAGATCTGCACTTCTCATCGTGTGTAAATTTTACCTCCAAAAAGGAAAAGAAAGTCACACCGCAGACAGAAATGGAAAAGACAGGGAACCAAAGTTAAGAGGTGACAGCGTGGAGCAGGGACCTGGCCCTGGCTTTGCAATTTTGCTCTCACAGTTTTTTTTCAGAGGCTCCTGTCCACCATGCAAAATATAGCTGTGCCCCCAAACTTTGGTCTTCAGAAGCCTGGGTGCATACTTCCTCAGGTCCACTCCGGCCCTGGCCTGGCCAAGCCTCCTTCCTTAAGGGCCCACTTTTAGAATGTTTCTTGAGAGCCAATCTGTACCCATCTCCTTGTCTCCTTCTTGACCGATTGGTGGTCTAATTGGCCTTTTTTTTTCTCCAGCATCCCTGCATGGTCTGTTTGCTGTCACTGACCCCCTCGTGCTGCTGTGGTTTTCATTTTTATTTTCTAACTGGCAATGTAAATATAGAGCTTAGAACATTGTTGTTGGGCTGTCACGTGAACTCTGAGTCACAGTGGCTCCGTGCCCATCAGAACGAGCCCCTGCCCAGTCCTGAGCCGGCCTTACCGTCTCGGCCGTGTTTAACCTTGGGAGTCCCTGTGTCAGTCCATCCCTTGAAAGGGGGTCTTTTCCTTGGACTCTGTGCTTTTCCAAGCATGAGGTCCTTCTCCAGGGATTAGCCTGGTAACCTTCCCAAAGCACGTGAGCTGAAGTTAGGTTTCCCTGTGTCCAGGGAGCACTCTGGTGGCCCTGATACACTTCACAGTTAGTTCTTCCATCTTCCTTACTTAAGAAATACAACCTAAACAAGACTCTTCAAGACCATTATTGTTGTGTTGAAACGGACTCATAGCTGACTCTTCAGTGGGCTTTCAGAGGCTATAAACTGCCCTGGAGGAGACTGCCCATCTTTCTCCTCTGGAGCAGCTAGTGGCTTTGAACCACCAGAGAGGCACTGACCTGGGTTGGCAGTACTGCTCCCTATGCACTGGGCCACTAGAGATCTCTCGGTTTTCCTTAAGAGCTCTCTAAATGATCTCTATTATTATTGGTGATGATGGCGGTGTAATTTACGGTTATGGTGCTAAATGAGCGGTGGTGAATTTTGTTGGTCTTATTATTGGTTATGATGGTGTGTGGTTGATGGTGTATTTCATGGTTTTGATGGTATATGTTTAGTGGTGCATCAGTGGTTACAGTCAATCTCCTTAGGCCTGTGCCCCTGACTGACATACAGACTTGCTAGAGTGGGTCCTGGCCTGTGTGCTGGACATGGGTGTTTATCAAAGTGCATAGAAGTGAGTTAATTCTGATTCAGGGCAAACCCCTGTATGTGAGACCAGAGCTGTGCTCCGTCAGGTGATGATTTGTAAGTGGATTGCCAGGTCTTTCTTCTAAGGTACTTCTTGGTGGTTCAGAGCCCTGGCATTTTGGTTAGCAGCCATGCCCGCCCTTAACTGTTTGTGCCACCAAGCGCTGCTTTTCCATCTTCATCTGCTGAGTTTCAGTTGCCACCGTGTCCTGTGTGGTTTGTGATGACCCCATGCATACAGTGTAGAACCACTCCATAGAAAACCAAAGCCCAGGACCTTTTTAAAGCAGATGTTGCCTCTCTTCTAAGGTGCATCCAGGTTTGAACCGTGGACCTTTCAGCTAGAAGTTGAACATTTAACTGTTTGCACCTCCCAGGATGTAAATTCCAGGTCAGCACATACATTTTCCTACATCAGAGTCCAGGTTCTGGAAAGATCTAGAAGAGACATCTGTGGTAGATGCACCACTATCCAGGTGGCCTGGGAAGAGACATTCACTCTCTGTAGACCCTGGACTTGGAGCCAATCCAGCCGAGGAGTGCGAGGTGTGCCCACAGAGTATACACCCTTTCTGGATGCCACCTGGCACCCTGAGGTGGGCTAATGAGATGCCACTTGATGGCAGAAGCCCAGCCTTTCAAAGTGACACTGAGCCTGGGGCAGAGTGACAGTGATATCTGCCCCTCAGCCCAGCCCCCTGTGGCCCTGCAGTGGCGAGGCCACCCTGCTCATTAGGGTGGCATCTGTCCCCAAAGCTGCTGGTCGCTGATGCTCATTAATCCTGGGCCCGCTGGTGGCAGACACAGGCCAGGCTCACCGGACCATGTAGCAGCAGGCTCTGAGCGCCCTGGACGGCTTTCTTATTGTGCGGAGGGTACCCTGCTGCCAAGGAATTGTGACTTCTCTGTCAGACCCTCTCAAAAGGGGGTTCCAGCTTGCTGGCCCTACAAAAAGGACAGATGACAGCCTGGGGTTCATGCCAGGCCACAGTGGCTGCACAGACTGAGCTCCACACTCCGGGACCTCCTGCCTGGCTACTTCCAGCCTGTGGGTCTGTGTCTGGTCGTGTTAACAGTAGCATGTCCTGGGGAGGACATGGTGCCTTTGAGAGGACAGGGCATGTGCCAGCAGGCCAGCTTGGGGACCGGCCCTCTCCACTCACCATGGAGGTGATGGTAGCAGTGAATGTGGCAAATCATCTTCACATATTTCTTAGGGTCTAGCTGCCACCGAGTCACCTCCAATCTGTGGTGACCTTTGTCTTGTAAACAGAACACCACTTGGTCCTGTGCCCACAACCTCGCAGCCATTGTTGTGTCTGTGTCCGTTGGCACAGCCATCATGATGGTCAAGTTCCTGGAAAGCTCTGCTCATCCTTGCCCTCTGCTTTATCAAATGAAGTGGTTTTCCTCAGGATTCGTCAATCCTGATTTCATGGCCAAAATAAGAGACAGTGTCTCACCAGCTTGTTTCAAAGGAGCGCTCGAATAGAATAATTTCTTCCAGACTGCTTTGTTTGTTCTTTTGGTAAGCTATAGTATATTCTATACTTTTCCCCATCACCATGATTTGAATGCGCCAGTTCTTCTGTCATCCTTTGTCACTTTCTGACTTTTGCATCTTTGGCACTGATGCATTTGTCTCATTCATTGTGTGCGAGAGCTATCCTTGGCTATATTTGCAGAATAGGTAACTGAGGCACAGAGAGTTAAGGACCCAGCAGGCTGAGTGCATCTTTGAACCAGGTAGCATGACTTGGATTTGGGTCCTTTAGCTTGATGTAGCCTCAAGGGTGGGACTTGCCATTACCAGACTGAGCAATGGGTGCATGGTGAAAGAGGGTCCTGGGCCAGACAGTGAGGACTAGGCTGGTGGGAGAGAGGAAGCCTGGGGGTCCAGAAGCTGGGATTCATGCCAGGCACTCAACAGAATGTAACTTTAGACAGATTCCTCTGAGGCTCTGTGCCTCAGTCGGGTGGGATCATACCATTAGAGTTTTTAGTTTTAATATGGATGTCAGCCTTCAATAAAGTTGAACACACTTAGAAACGATTACTAGAGATGGCAGGCCCAGCAGGTGGCCCCAGTGAAGGGTGCATCTCCCGGGAGATGAGCTTGGCGTCTCAGTTTGCCGAGGTGATGGCCACATGAGCAGCCCAGGCTCCCTTCTGTCCCCCTTCTCTTCCCATGCACAGTGGAGGAGCTCGTATCTTCATGGGAATTCCTGGGCGGCAAGAGTCAAATGAGCAACCACAAGCTGAAAGGTTGGCAGTTTGAAACTACCCAGCAGGTTGTAGTCTTGTAAATGGTTCTATTCTGCACACACAGGTGTGTCATAAAAACCCAGACCACTGCCATCAAGCCTTTTCCTCTTACAGCAACCCTACAGGACAGAACAGAAATCCCCCACAGGGTTCCAAGGCTGTGGTCTTTACGGGAGCACCCAGCCACGTCCTTCTCCTGAGAAGAGGCAGGTGGGTTTGAACTGTCAACCTCTTGGTTAGCAGCTGAGTGCTATAAACACAGTGCCACCAGGGCCCCTCCTAGCCACAGAAGAGGCGGGCACAGTCGAATCTGGACCAGTAGATCAGAGCAGGGAATCTTGCCTGAGCAGGTCTTTTGGGGTCACCACAAGCTTCCTGGGTTCATTCCAGCTTCTTGCCTCACGTCCGCCAGGAGCCCACATTGATTCCATGGTAACTAATAACAAGGCGCCTGCTCTCTCTCCTGGGGTCTCTTTCTCCTCCACATGGCTCGGGCGAGTGTGTGGGGAGCCACACAGCCCATCTTTCCTGCCCCCATTTCTTCCTCCTGCTGTGTCCCCACCTCCCCTCTCCCCCTCTATCTCTGTCTTCACACCCAGAAGAGACAAATCCCGGTGTCCAGACTGTGAGGCCACCCGTCTCCGTTGCCGTGAGGTTCAAATCCTCTGCGTGACAGTGGTGTGTTTTTCACAGAAACAGAAGCTGCTGCTGCATAATTCAGCACACAATCTAGGGACGCGTCAGGATCCCAGCGACTCACGTCCCAGGGAGCCCACGTTAAACATGGTGCTTAAAATCCACCCTGTTCCTGCCTGGCCCTCTGCTTTCATCCTTCCACGTTGGTAAAATTTTCAGCAGGGCTGGTCTGGGGAGGTGTTCCCTAAAACTGACAGCTGGGGACTCCTGCAGAGGTGTGAGTGGTGTGAGCCCCCAGGTCCCAGGGCCAGCTGTTAGAGTGACAGCTGCCTGGGCTGATTTTGGGGGCTGGCTCTCCCCAAGTCCCAAGGAGACTAGAAGGCAGAGCTGGCCTTGGAACCTCCAGTCGCCCTGTAGAAACCAGTCCTAAATCCCTCTGCAGAGCCCACACTGAATAGTGGTCAATGCTCAGGCTCTGAACCAGGCGACCTGGGGACTGGCTTTGGCGCTATCAATAACCAGCTGCTTGATTTTGGCATGCTACCTGACCTGTCTGGACTGTTGCTCCCTTGTCTGCAAAGCACACACAGTGGAAGTTGTGAGGGGGACATTAGAGCTCCATGCTCACTGGCTGCCATTATTATCCCACAGACACCTGATGGACGTCTCTTGGAAGCTGGCTTCTTCATGTCCTCTCCGGTCCAGTTACACCCACTCCCACTGAGCTGTTTCTGGCTCATGTTGCAGACTCAGAACTGCCCTTTAGGGTTTTCATGTCTATTACCTTTTGACAGAAATTTGCCAGGCCTTTCTTCCGTGGTCCCTGCGAATGGGTTTGAACAGTTGACCTTTTGGTTGGTTGGTTGGTTGGTTGGTTAGTTATTTAGTTAGTTGTCAAGTGCATTATCATTTGTGACTCTTGGGGACCCCAGTCCCTTCACAAGCTCCCTGATTTTAATGCCTGGGGCTACTTGGAGCTTCTCTAATGTCCAGCTTAGGACCAGTTCCCGAGTTCCGCCCTGTCCAGCTGTGGGTAAATCTCAGAGGCCAGGTGAGGGCCTCCCCTTGGGTCAATACTTTAGCCTCCAGGTCCTCATTTTCCAGGACTCATTTGAGCCCCCGCTATGCCGCAGGAAAGCCCGAGGATCAGACATTCCCATCCCATCAAGTTAGAGTGGCCCTGGGGGAATTACAGTTTCTCATAATTTGGGGTGGGGTGCATCCAAAACAAAAGACATAATGTGTCTTGAATGTGTGACAGGTGAAGTGGGGGAACTTGACCTTGGGGTCTGGCTCACCACTGACCCCTGCGTGGTCTTGAGAAGATCCATCCCTTCCTGGACCTCAGTTTACCATCTGTAGCCTGTAGTTAGGACAGCTGTCCAGGGGACAGTCGACAGCCCTTTCCTCTCTCAGATCTCCAGGTATAACTCACCTGTGTGGTTTGGGATCTTTCCCTTCCCATACACTGGAGTCGCTCAGGGGCCCAGGCATCCTCTCCAGTGGCAGCACCTTGTCTTCCTCAGGGGTCCTCATTGTATAGAACAAGTTCACCTCCAGACTAACCCCTCACACACCAGACCCCAGTGTCCATGCTGTTGGTGGGAGGTGGCTGCTGTGTGCGCAGGAGGACTTTGCTGTCACCTGCCACTTTCATCCTGGCCATGTCGTGGGTCCTCACCGGCAAACATGCCGGGCACAAGTTGGGAGAGACCCATTACCAGTGCTTCCTTCACAGAGATCTTACACCCCAGTCCTGTACTGGACTCCCTAATACGTCCTTGCTGGTTCCTCACCTGTCTTGAATGGCTCCCTTAAACAGTGCAACTCTTTGTAGAATCAATCTTCTTTCCCAAGATTTTTGTTGATGCCTCCCCTTCTAGGGCCCCAGAGTCTAAAAAAACTGACCATCCATCTCCTCGTCCCACCCATCCTCCTCTCAACCTGGACGACCACAGTCTCTGACCCTCAGTCGAATCTCCCTAAATCCCTCCGCCCCATCCTCCCAGGACTGATACGTTCTCTGGGTATCTTACGAGCTGTGGCAAGTGTGGCCAGCTTCTGCTCTGGCCCAACCCTGTGCCTAATTGAGTGCTTACTGCATTATTTCAGGGAGTCAGTACTGGTTATCTGATCAATAGGCCTCTCACCACTTAACAGCTATTCCCTGATTGCTGTGAGGCTCCAGACAAAGGCAGTGTCACCTCTGCTGGTGACCTTGGGGATGGTGGTAGGTTTGCAGGGTCAGGTGGAGAATTCATGGATCCTGGCCGGGCTGGGGGCTTCCTCAGCTGGCAAGTGTGAGCCGCAGAAGGCTGCAGAGGACCCCAGCATCTAGCTTACGTCTGCTCGTGTTGGTTACTTATCTTCTTCCTCCCCCATTCGGACTCAGGACTCCAATGTGCTGAGTAGAACGGCCCCATAGGATTTGTGAGGCTCAGACTTTTTTTGGAGGTGGATTGATAGGCCTGTCATCTGAGGTACCTCTGGAGAGATTTGAACTGCTAACCTTTCAGTTGGTAGTCCAGCACTTAACCATTTATGCCACCCAGGAGTCTGGACAGAGAGAGGTTGTAAGAGGAGCAGGGAAAGACAGGGACCACTGAGGGGGGCCTGGAAATATAGTGGAGATTCTTCATGACCCCAGCTTCAGGGTCGGGCAGAGGAGGAGGAGTGGGGGGTGGCCCTTCCTTCCTGAGCTTTCTCGACGTTGTCCTGGCCTCAGTTGTAATTTTTTGCTTCACTGGAACATCCTTTGCTGTAAGCAGTATGATTTCTAGGACATGGTCCACCAGAACACAGAGGAACGAAGGGGTTTATCACACAGGAAGTTAACGGTGAGGTAGGTAACAGTTCATGTGTTTGTTCAGCTACTGTCAGTTATGAACTGAAAAGTTGGTGGTTTGAATCCATGCAGAGGCACCTTGGAAGAAAGGCCTTGTGATATGCTTCTAACAATTGTTAAAGGAGCAGTGGTAACATGAGGGTGGCTGAGTCTGACTTCTGCCCGCTTCATAAAGGGGAACTGCCCCCATCAATAAAGCCATACAAATAGCTCCATAATCAGACATGCCACCCCACATGCTTCTGCACCTGTTTCTACCAATGACTGGGTCCAATGTTCGTTGTAACTTGGCTCACAGACCTTATTTACATCGTGGAGTTTATTAGGGAAATAAGTTGGGGAGTGGGAGAGATGAAGAATATTACACACGTTCAAGTCTAGGATTGGTCCAGCAGTCCCAAGGCAGTCTAACAAAGCAATTTAATTACTAATTCTTCAAATTAGTAGAGGTTCAGCACAAATGCAAGAAGCCTCTGGTTTCCTCAGTCATCCAGCAAACTCTCTCAGAGCAGTTTCAGGTCAACTCTTTCCTCAATCATCCAGCAAGCGAAACCTTTAACTGTGGTTTCATCTCCAGGGTTCCTCTGGTTACACCTTGCCACAGTGTCTTCACAGCAGTGCCACAACCTCTTCATCCTCTCTGCAATGCGTGGACCATCATTCTGCTCTGACACACAAGGGTCACCACGAGTAGGAACCAAGTTGATGACATTTCTTTACTTTAGAAGAATCTTGGAGAATCCAGTCTCAGAGAGGAAAGGCAGCTTGCTCAAAGCCACACAGCACACGAGTGGCACAGCTGTAACCAGAACCCCGGCTTCTAACTAACGCTTCAGCTGCTAATGCTCCTCTTCCCACTGGCCCTTCACCTGCTCCCCTCATTAGCAGGGAGGAGGGTCCCTCCCAGGGATGGGCATCTGCTGGTGCCATCTGTGGTGAAGCCAGCCTGGGGGTCTCCAGGGGGATTGAGAGGCAGAACTGGCTGCTGGGCACCACTTCAGAGGAAAGTGGCCCCGCCCTGTCCTCCTGCTTAAGCTGACTATGCCCCCAATGTGTGTGTGTGTGTGTGTGTGTGTGTGTGTGTGTGCGCGCGCGCGCGCGCACGCACACAGGTCCTGGCCAGGGCTGGAAAACAATACAGTCAGTGTGGCTGCCAGCCAGCCCAGACATCGAGGTTGTTGGGGGACCAGGCAGGTCAGACAGAGTGGCTAGCTAGTATGAGGAGAACAGGGTGGGCGTACCCAAGCAGTCTTTTCTCCACAGCTCGGTGCCAAGGTGTCACAGGCTGGCTAGGTGGTTGAGCTTTTGAGTTAGATGCAGCTTTACTGCCAAGCACAGACATGACACTGGTCTGTGTTCTTGGTGTGCCCCAATTCCATCCACACTGGAGCTTCAGCGAGCCAACCTCTAAATGTCCCTGTGCTCTGACCTACACAACAACCAGGTGCTTCCTCTGGGCAGTCCTGCATTGCCCCTTTCCATGTGGGCTTACCTGCCAGTCTCACCTGGGGTCCGGGGCCAAGGGGCTTTTTGAGCCCACACTTCATCTGACTCTGGCCTTTTCAGTGCCATGTCACCGTACTTGAAGGGAGTCGTTTCTGACTCATCCTGGTTCTTAGTGGAAGCACCCTGTACGGTTCATGATGTGGTAGTCTTCTGAGAGTGCATCTTCAGGCCTGTGTCCCCAAGCCTCGTTGGGGTGATTCCAGCCACTGACTTTGCAGCTAGTAGTTGGATGTTTAACCAGTTTGGAGATGCTGCATAGATACCTCTTGAATGAATGTATGATGTTGTTGTTGTTAGGTGTCCCTGAGTCCAGTGTGACTCAGGACGAACCTAAGAACAGATTTGAGCCTTGTCCTGTCCCGGGCCACCCGTCATCTCTGATATACTCCAGTCCTTGTCTCGCTAGTGGAATAATTAGGGCTTGAGGGAGGCGCTTGCTGGCCCCCATGTATCGTTTCCATGTGCTGGCTCCGACCCTGGCTCTGGTGGTATTGCTGCTTCAAATCCACAGCCGTTGTGTTTCTACCGACTCACAATGACTCTTCTTCTGGCCCTCAGTCAGGTTCTGAGGCTGTAAACCTTTAGGAGACGAGTCTGGCCCATCTTTCTCCCATGGAACAGCTGGTGGATTTGAATTGCTAACCTTTTGGTTGGAAGCCCAATAAAGTGCACACTATACCACCAGGCAGGGTCAAAAGCACCATCTCTGCCTTATGGACACTTGAAGCTAAACCCTTCAATTAAATTACGAAGTACTGGGCTGGTGAGAGATGAAAGGGATCTCTCAAACTGGACCTCGAGGGGCTGAAGAAGAGGCAACCCCGGGAACAATTGGTGTGACCCAAGCTCCTGTAGGGTGGTCACCCACTGACCACAGGAGCCTCCTGTGGAGAGTCTCCTCGAGCAGGGGTATCGGGGCCAGTGAGGAAGTTGGTGGAGGGATAGAGTGGTGCCTGTGGAGAAAGTGGGCATTGAACTGTTAAAGTGGACTGAACGTTTTCGAGTGAGAAGATTAGGAAGGGCAGGGGGCAGCACAGACAGTGGCAGAGGATTACTGACCTTCGGAGTCCCGCTTGGATGGGGTGTGGGTGGGGAGGGTGGTCACACAAGGCTGCAGAGACGTTCACCTCAAGTCTGACCCAAGAAGAACATCGTGTATAGACCCCACCATTGAGTGTGGACGCTTGGACAATAGAGATGGAACTGTGCTTGCTTATGAATAATCTAACCTCTCTGTCTGCTGCCCGGCCTGGGCTCCCCAGGACCCCAGCCTTTGTGTCCACTTCCTGATTTGGGGACCTGGAGCTGCACAGCGGCCAGGAAAACCCTGCTTTTCAGGATGTCTGTAGCCTCCGGCAGCAGAAATCCACTGGGACCGTCTCGAGGAGGCGAATGCTGGCTGTTGCCACAGTAACTGCCGAGCAGGGCACATGGCAACACGTGGATGTGATGCTGTCTCCCCACCTCACAGCGCAGGAGAAGCGCAGCCAGGCGGAGGCAGCTGGAGCCTCGAGTCCAGAGAGTGGCTTCCCAGGTGCAGATGAAGGCTGCTCCCTGCCTGGGATAGCGTGGCTTGAAGATGCACCTGGGAAGCTCAAGGAGGGGGCACCCTAGAGGATTCTGGGGCCGGCTGGAAGGAAAGAATTGTCTAGGTGGGGAGTGGCTGGGTTGAATCATGACCTCCAGAAAGACGTGAAGCCTTGACTTCTGGTATCTGTCAGTGTGCACTTGTTTGGAATCAGGGTCTTTGCAGGCGTAATCACAGTGTTCTGGTGGCACAGTCATTAAGTGCTTGGCTGGTAATGGAAAAGCCAGTAGTAGCTTGAGCTCATCAGCCGAGCCATGGGAGAAAGATGTGGCAGCCAGCTTAGGGAGAGGTTTATAGCCTTGGAAACACAGAGGAGGAGTCCTGCTTCATCCAAGAGGGGCCCAGTGAGTCCTCATCGACCCAGTGACCATGACTTCTGCCTTTGGCTGGTGGAATCAAGTTAAGATGAGACCATTAGGGAGGGAACTAATCCAATATGACTGGTGTCCTTGTAAGAGGGAGGAGGAGACACAGATACACAGGAAGACCGCCAGCTGTGTGACAACAGAGGCAGAGATTGGCGTGATGTGTCAGCAAACCCAAGGCACCAAGTGTTGCTGGCAACACTGGTAGCTGGGAGAGGGCCCTGGGATAGACTCCTTTTTAAAAATAAATAAATAAATATTTTTTTTATTTTATACTGGTTTACTTACAAAGTTCGTATACATTGCTTTTCACACTGGATCTTACCCATTTCCTTAACCCATCTCTCCCTCCACCCATCAAATTGTACAACCCTATGATTAACCCCCCACTTCAACCCATTCCCACCCATCCTCGCCCCTCTACTCCTACCATCGCCCCCCTTGAATCCTCATACACATTTTACTAGTTATCTTTCCATTTCTACAATAATGGTCTTGTAAAATATTTATCCTTGTGGGACTGCGTTAGTTCACTGAGCATAATATTCTCCAGTCCCTCCCAAGTTATGTAGTGATTTTCAAAATCATTGCTCCCGAGTGCTGAATAGTATTCCACTGTGTGAATGTACCATTATTTCTCAATCCACTCGATTGTAGTTGGACATTTGGGCTGTTTCCATGTTCTTGTGATGGTGAATAATGCTGTTAAACATTAGTGAACAAATCTCTGTTTACACCTCAGTCCTCATTTTCTCAGGCTATATTCCAAGCAGTGGAATAGCTGGGTCATATGGAATTTCTGTGTTCAGTTTTTTGAGGAAATGCTAGACTGTCTTCCAGAGTGATTGTACTATTTTACAATGGGATAGACTCTTTATCCGAGCCCTCCAGAGGGAACCAGCCCTGCTGCTGTCTTGATTTTGGACTTCTGTCCTCCTGCACTTGCATTTCTGTTGTGAATAATCCAGTTTTAGGTGCTTTGTCATGGCAGCTCTAGAGGCCAACACAGGGCCCCAACCTGAGAGACAAGTTAGTGCCAAATGACAGCCAAGTTCATGTGTATATCCTGAATCAGGGCTGAGTTCGCTGCTCTGGTCCTTCATTCACTCACACAGCCATTCACATGATAATGTGAAGGACCAGAGGGCAGGAAGGATGCTCTGTTCTCCCTTGTCCTGGATGCTGCACTGTTCCTTGCAGTTATCCTTCAGTCCACGTAGAGGACCCAGCTGGATCCCCCCAGGAGCGAGATGCTCCTAGCCTACTGTTTCCTCCAACAGACTCTGCTAATTTGGACTTGATCCTCTTTGGTGGTTATGGTTCTTTGTATCAAGAAGGCAGCAGGGATGGAGAAACTCAAGTGAGAATGGAAAAGCACTTTTCAGTATCCCAGTTCTTCTGTGTCCTGTTCCTGAGGCTGGACTTTTCCTTGCTCTTTGCACCCAGTGTTGTCCAGATGCCACGCTGCTGCTCAGCTGTATGTACCACTCCCCTGCCCGCCCTCCCCCAGCGTCAGGTGCTCTGCCGTGTTCCTGGCCAGCACGCTGCCACCTCCTATGCTTCTACCTAGTTCCTAGGTGGGAGAAGCAGCACAAATGGTCATCCCTGTGTGCTGAACAGAAGGAAGGGGTTAGACATAGAGGGAGCTATCCCAAAGGTCAAGCACCTGAGAGCTGAATGCTCCTCTCCACTCCATCGTCTCCACTCCTTACCAGGCCCAGAATCCCCAGAAAGAAATTCCTCTCATATTACGGATACCTGTTCCCAAGGTTCAAAGTGAAGAAACTCAGATTCTTAACTTGATTGAAGCAGCTCTGATGCAAACACAGTCCCTCAGGGGGTGGGGAGGCTGGTGCAGGGGGCCCTGCGGTCATGCCAGCGCTGTGTGGGGAGGGAGCTGGCCTGAGCCCCACTGGCCATGCCCCTTAGGGGCCCATCCCAGCTGAGGGCTCAGGGCCCTGTGAATGGTAACAGGCTGCTGGCAACCATTTGCCAGGTGACGCAGACAAGAGCTCAGCAAGCACGTGGCTGTCTCCAGGTCACCAGCCCCTCTGAGCTGCACAGTCAGTGTCTTCTGACACCAGGCCCCCAGTGATGACCTGGATTTTCTGATACTGATGTTGTATTGTCCCATCAGGCCTTTTTGTTTGGACTTGACAAGTGTAGCATTCTCTTTGCACCCCCGAGACCTGAGGTCGAGTTCCAGCTGAGGCAGCTCCTGGGCAGCCACCCACTGCCTGTCAGGGGAGGATTTCCAGATGCTGCCTTTTTATTTTCATTTTTTTTCTAGAGATGTGTTTTTATGGTCTTTGATGACAATATCGACCTGCTCCTTAGGGACTGGTTGCCAAGTTTTAAATGCTGTTCACCAGCAGAAGTTTGGAAGCCCTGGACAAGGCGCCTCTGTGGGCCTGGTGGTCTTACGGACTCTCTGGCTCTCTGTAACTGTGTTCTGGTCATCGAGGGACACACGCTGATGCAGCCCTGTCCTCACTGATGTCCGCAGCCAGGTCCTTGGCACTGGCTCCTGCCGTCTGTTTTCCAAGCCCTGCTCAGTGTTTTTGTTCCCAGGCTGGCCTCTGGGCGTTCCAGACAAAGGTTTAGTATATCAGGGAAGTCCAGGCCCCGTCGATGCCAGGAAGTGCCAATGAACGAGAGAGGGGTGGTCAGAGAACCTCTGAAGCTCCACTCTCAGGCCAGACAGGGCCCACTCCTCTCATCCCCAAGTGGGATTGTCCTCCAGGGGGGTAACCTCTGAGAAAGAAGAAACCAGGCTGCAAAACAGCCAGTGAGGGAGGCTTCCTGCTTGGCCCAGACCCAGGAGCAGCTGGCCTTTAACGACCCCAAGCTCAGTCATAACAGGAATGGGGACAGCCCGAGCCGTTGGGTTTGACCTGTGGTCAGTTGGCAGGATCCAGACTGTAGAGGGAGGGGTGAGAGGCCAAGCACAGCCCAACCACCTCGTTTGCTCCTGGACACTGTGGGGCTTTGCATACGCTGGCTGGGGCTGGTGGGGGACGAGGGGGCAGTTTTTTAGCACAACTGGCTTCTTCTGCTTCTTACTTCCATTCCTCACCTTGCTGCGGGGTCCAACACTGGGACTGTTATGGGTTCATCTCCATCAATGCTTTTTAAAATAAATAATGCAGAGATGAACATCTCAACAAAGATTTGCTGTTTCAGCCACTTTTAAGTGTATACTTCAGTGACATTCATCAGGTGGTGTGTAGCCATCACCACTGTTTCCAGAAGCTTCTTATCACCTCAAGCCATGATCTAGTCTCCTTGAAGCAATTACTCTGCATTCTGCCCTTCCCCGACCCATTGGCTATTGCTTTTGACCCCTGTGTGCAGATTGGGGCTGCTCCCCAGAAGAAGTTCACCTGGCTTGTCTGCTGGGTCGGTTCAAACCATAAACCTTTTGACAAATGCAAAGTACTTAGCCATCTGTCGCCAGGAAGCCACATCCTCTGGTAACCACTGATAAACTTCTGTCTTTATGCATCTCCTGTTGTATATGGTTCATATCTGTGGAATTGTGTGATATTTGTCCTTTGATTCTGCCTAGAATGTCTTTGAAATGTGGCAATGGTGAAGAATATTGACTATACCATGCACTTCCAAAGGGGGGGCGGAAATTGTCTTGGAAGGTATTCAACCCGAATGCTTCTTAGAAGCAAGGGTGATGAAACTTTGGCTCACATACTTTGGGCGTGTCATCAGGAGGGGTTAATCCCCAGAGAAAGGCTTCCTGCTTGAACAAGAAGAGGGTCAGTTAAAAAGAGGAAGACCTTCAATGAGATAGGTTGACCCAGTGGCTGAAACAGTGGGCACAGCTGTGATTGTGCAGGTGGCCCTGGATGAGCCCGCGCTCTGTTCTCTTGTCCACAGGGCCACTATATGTTAGAGCTGGCTCTGCACCCCACAGAAACAACAACGTTTTGATTGATCATAAGATTTTGAGACCTAATTTATGTTGTGGCATTTATCAAAATTTCCTTTTTGTTATAGCTATCCCATCATATGCAATAATATCCCATTTTATGTGTACCACACATTTTCTTTATCCATTCATCTATAGATGGGTATGTGGGTTATTTCTGTCTTTTCACTGTTATGAATTATGGGGACTTGGACATCGTTGTACCAGTATCTCTCTGAGTCTCTGAGTTTAGATCGTTTGAGTATGTACCGAGGGGTGGAAATACCAGGCCATGTGGTAATTCTGTGTTCAGGTTTTTGAGGAATACCCTGTTTACCACCAGCAATGAATGAGGACATCAATGCTCTTTGATTGATGGGTTTTATATGCTTTGTCTCCTAGTCTGAATTAGATGGAATACCGCAAATAGACAAGTTCCTTCTTTACGAATGCTAATTAAGTTTCAAAATCTCAGAGCAAAAGGGTTGATGCTGTACAGCCGCACGTTGAATGATCCTCTTATGTTCTCTGGAAGGCAGCCACTTTTGCAGTGTGCAAAAGCGCTATGATTAAGCAAGGCCTTAGACTTAATCGAGTGGTTAGACTATTGATTACTGCGTGTGATCTATCGGGTGACCCTAAATGGCCCTATCTGCCCATTTGTATCATTTGTTGGTAAGGTGCTAGGTTGGTTATGAGTAGAATTGTCACTGTGAAGGGGTGTGTGTGTGTGTGTGTGTGTGTGTGTGTGTGCATGCGCCCGCTGATCTTTGTGTTCTAGGGGATCCTGGGTAAGGCAGGACTTCTGAAATGCTGATTTAGGGGTAGAGATGAGTTCACCTGCACCGTTGGCCCCTCTTACTGTCTGCAATCGACACCCACGCCCCCAACCCCCCGACTCAGATGCCTTACCGATGCAGAGGCCTGAGCTGGCTCTCCTGTCCATGGCTGGGGGCGAAAAGACAAGCTGCTTGGTTGATTCAAAGTTTGGGCCCATGACTGTGGCCTCTTTAGGCCTGTCTCAGAGCCACTTAGCCTCTTAATACATTTTATGCAACTGGGCTTCTGAGCAACATGGTTTCTTAGAACAAAAAGGGGAATAAGGTTTTTATGGGCATATCTTGCACATGGAAGGCAGCTGGACCCTGTGTTAAGACACTCACACTAGACTCTACCTAGCCCCTTAGTTCACTTGAGCCCCAGTTCCCACCAGAAAGTAATAGTTACTCTGTAAGTCCTGTTGTCTTGCTGTTAAATACACAGGTGGAGATGTCTGAGTGAGTTGTCTGCCTTGGATGATGGGAGGTAGAAATAAAGGAGCCAGCCTCTAGCTTGTGTGACCTCAGTCATGCATCATACATATTCCATGTCCCATCACTCCAGGGCCCTGGGGTAATCACTTCTGAAAATATCTCTTTACTTCTATCAGAGAGTTATTTCTTTTCTGCCCCCAAAGTCCCATTGGCATACCTGGACATTGGAATGCAAGTTGGTTACTCCTGTTACACAGTCATATGTGAGCTCTCCTATTAGAATAAAGTTGACTCTTAGACCTCATTTATAGCTTTCCTGATAGCACAGGATAATCCCATGTTCTTTTGTCCACCTTTGCAGTCAAAGTCACTGGGATACTGTGTATGTGTGTGTACAGTTATAAGTGCTGTGGGTTCATTCCATTGCTAAGAACCACCATAGTAGATCCTACATTATCCCCATGAGATGTGCAGAGATACAGTTCTTATTGTGACGATCCATCAGTTCCTGGCCTCTGTGAGGTGGGGAAGCAAGAAGGGAGTGTGTCTTAAGAACCTTTAGTCTGGGAGGCTGTTCCAGAGTTAGGGCTGGAATGAGCTCCAAGGCTGGAGACTTAGGTGGGGAAGCTCCCGCTCTGCCAGGCTGTCTGCTTCCCAAGAATGGAAGTTGATAGCAGGCCATCTGAGCCATCATAGGCTCGCTTAGCATTGGATCTGGATGGAAAACATTGTAAACAGCTCTTTAGATTCGAGTCCCAGGAGAGGGACAGGAAGCTGGCTCTGTTTGCATTTGAAGTATGGCTGCTGGGAATTCTAACTAGTACAACACACTTGGAAAACAATTTGTAAATATTTAGCAAGAACCTTACAAATACTCGGGTCCTTTGAACTAGTGATAATTTTTGTAGGAATCAAGTCTAAAACAATGGTGCTGATCATCAAGATACATATTTCATCATTGTGCAGCACATACAGAATTGGAATTGATCTAAAGGCTTGTTTCTAGGTGAATGGTTAAGTAAATTTAGCATATTATGCAACCATTAGAAATTAGGTTTATAAAAGCTAGTTTTATAATAGATTCTTCTGTGATAATGTCAAGTGAAAAGACATGATACAATTTAAAACTTTTTACAAGTGCTTTTAATATATAAAGTATAACTACATTTGTGTGCATTTATTTAGCCCTAAGAAGAGTGACTTAAGTGTTCAGCTTATATGTTGAAAGGTCTGTGGTTGAATTTACCAGCTGTTTACAGAAGAACAATGTGGCAATCTGGTTCCTGAAAAATTGTTATTGCTGGTTGCTATCAAGCTGGTTCTGATTCATAGGGACCATGTGCACAACAGAATAAAACATTGCTCAGTCCTGCCCGTCCTCACAATCATTTCTATACTTGGGCCATTGTTGCAGCTACATAAAGATTACAGCCTTTGGAACCTGATGAGGACGTTCTGTTTTTCTGTTTTGCCTTACGAGATTGCTGGAAATAAGAGTCAAACTGATCTATATCTATATCTATACATATCTATCTATCTATCTCTCTCTATATCCACACACATATATCATAGATATACATAGATGTAGATA
The DNA here is from genome assembly GCF_000299155.1 of Elephantulus edwardii. Taxonomy (NCBI): domain Eukaryota; kingdom Metazoa; phylum Chordata; class Mammalia; order Macroscelidea; family Macroscelididae; genus Elephantulus; species Elephantulus edwardii. Next base: position 2,862,286 of record NW_006399805.1, on the reverse strand, counting down.
TATAGATATATCTCCTCTAGGTTGTATAGGCCTGGTGTACAAGTTGCCGTACAGCAGTAACTTATGGTTGCTGTGAGGCTGAACACTGCGACATGATGTGTCAAATGCATTAATGGTCGGTTACCCAGTGCGGACAGAGAGTGGGGTGGAGCTCCCCGATTAAAACAAGCTTGGAAGGAGGAGTGGCATCCACTTCCCTAATATGTTGCCTCTGGAAACCGTATGAACCTGGAGAGAGGATGAGAGACACCCAAGCGTTGAGGACTCTCCTTCATAGGGTCACTATGAGTTGCCTGTGACTTGACGGCACTTAACAACACCAACATATGCATGTATGTATATGTATATTTGTATATATGTGTATATATGTGTGTGTATATATATGTATATATACTATTGTTATTGTGTACCGTCGCGTCAAAACTGACCCAAAGCTGACCCTCCAGCCGATATTCAGAGGCAGTTAATTGAATGGAAGGAGAGTGCCACATCTGTCTCCCACTGAGCAGCTGGTAAATTTGAACCACATGCCTTTGGGATTACAGCACAACTTCTTGTCACTCGGCTACCAGAGCTCTCTTTTAATATATAAGAACAAACAAGTCTGTCTTGAAGGAAATGAAGCCCAAGTGCTTCTTAGAAGCAAAGATTGTGAAACTTCTTTTGGCTTGTTGTCAGGAAAGGCCACTCCTTGGAGAAGGATATCGTGCTTGGAAACTTGGGGTTCAGTGAAAGGGAGGAAGACCGGGAAGACCCTCCAGAAGACAGACTGACACAGTGATCACAACGATGCACTTATTAAGCACAGAGGGGATGTGGGGATGGCTTCGATCTGGTGTACATAGATTAGGTAAGAGTTGGAGTTGATTGAACAGCACTTAACAACAAAATAGATCTACCTAACATACATAACAAAATAGATGTCTCATGTACTTATAAATTGTGTGCACACACATGTGCACACATGTAGGTACTATAAACACTCTTAAATATATTGGTAGCCTGGACAGTGTATGATAATTGTGCACAGGAAAATAAGTACTTATTGTACTGTGTTAGTGGCATTGTCCTTGGCTACAAAGGACAGCATATTACTCTAGATAATTTTGATAGCAATCACAATGATTGCAGACCACGTCAGCGCTGCCTGTTATTAATGAGCTGATGCTGTAGCAATCTCCATTTGCAAAATGTCATACATAGCAGTCTTAAAATCGTGAACCTTTTGCCCAAATCAGTGGCGCAAACTTGGGGTGAAGAGCTCACCTGGGCCTTGCTCAGGTCCCTTGGGCTCACCTAGCCCCTTCAGGTGAGTCTGATGGAGAAGCTGAGCCTAAAGTAGATGATTTGACAGGATGCAGGTGCCTGTAACAGCAGGGTGCTTCATTCTTTCAGGCACTGCTCTCTGAGGTTGGTCAAAGATTAGATTCCCAGGTAAGGCGGGAGCCCAGGCCCGGTCTAGGCTGGCTGTGGTCTTAACTTCTTTTCTGTTTACTGTCTCAGGACTTTGGTGAAAGAAGGACACCTTGAGCACAAATGCACACAGCTGAGTAGACAGTACACCTCAGGTCTACTTACGGCACCACAGGAAGAGTCTGCTCCCATCCTTTTGCTTCTCGCCGCCTTTGTTCATCCCAGCAACTTTTCTCTTTCTTATTCTGCCTCAAAGCAAGAGGTAGATAGAAGTGTGAATAATTGATTGAGAGACGCGGGATGCCTGATGGCTCTCTGTAGAATGTCTTTCACTTCGGAAGCTTGGGAGGCCCAGAGGGGGGATCTGAATGAGACCAGGCCTGTGTGGTCTGGCCCTGGGGGCTGGAGCTACTGTGGAGGAAGGATGGCCACCTGACCACATCTGCATCCCATTGAGTGTCCACGGACATTTTACCAGAGTCCATTGCCTGGGTGAGCAGTGCAGGGCCTCAGGAATTAAGGAATTACCGACCTTTCAGAGTCTGATTTAGACGCCATCCTCCATGGTCTGCTGCACGTGTGTGTGTGTGTGTGTGTGTGTGTGTGTGTGTGTGTGTGTGTGTGTGTGAAGGGGATGAATTAGGGGCATAAATTCTTGGCATGACTATTTTCTCCACCAGATGCTACCAAAATGTTCCTTACAACCACAGTGCTGCTTGAAATTTAAACAGTTGTTTTGGAATTTAAGATTCTCTGGTCAAATTGGGGATGACCTACGTAGCCTCCTCTTTAAGATTCAGAAGGCATGTGAGTTCATTAAAATAAATCTAGCAGGCAATGCTGTGTTTGGGTTTGTTGTTTTCTAACTTATTTGGATGTGGAACCACATTTTGGAGCATCTTTTTTGGTGTGTTGTTTTGTCTTATTTTCATCTTAGAGGACATGAACCTCTGGTACATAACTTAGGAAATACTGGTGAGTATACCCTGCCTCCGCACCCCCATCTGCACCTAAGGGGAGAGAGAAAGATACTGGATAGGAGCATTTGAATCCTGTCTCTGCCTTGTACTTGCTGGAAAAACTTGGAGGAGGCTCGGAGCCTCTGTCTCCTCACATGAAGATAAAAGCAAACACACTTCCATGAAGTTTGGTGAGAATTTCATTGCCGAGGCTTACAATGGACTGGTAACCTAAAGGTTGGTGGTTCAAATTCACCCAGGGGCACTTTGAGAAAGCAAGGCCTGGCGATCTGTTCCCCTGTGGCCCAGGAAACACTAAGAACCACAGCTTCACTCTGGGACCAGGTGTGAGCTCAACAGTCACAGGTTTGGCTTGGGGTTGCGTGGACTTCACCCAGCACAGAGCTTCCAATAACAGAGACGTTCTGTGATCCGGTACACACGCCGAGTCCGTGCTGAATGAGACGACCACCTAAGCAGAGCCAATACTCACTCCTTTCAGCAAATGGGCTGTCTGACTCGGGGCATTTCTGAGTTTTTCCTTAGTAACCTGAGTGAGACCCTCCTTCCTGAACTTGGCAGTGGGAAGTTCTGTGCACCTCACCTCCATTCTCTGTTGTTAGCTGCCATCAAATTGGTTCTGACTCACAACAATCCCGTGCACAACAGAACACAGCAATTGGGCCTGTGGTGTCCTCCCAGTCACTGCGAGACTCGAGTCGTTGTGGGTCACTGTGTCAGTTCATCTTGTTGGGGCCTCTTCTTTTTTTTTTTCCCTAACCCTCGACTTTACCGTGGGAGCTTTGGTGACCTCGTGGGTAAAGAGTTGTGCTGCTAATTCAAAGGCTTGAAGTTCAAATTCATCAGCTGCGCCAAGGGAGTAAGATGGGCAGCCTCCTCCCATGCAGTTTGCAGCCTCCGAAAACCTCTCTGGAGGGTCAGCTATGACTCTGGTGTCCATTAGGGACTAGTCCCTTTTGATAACATGCCTAAAGTATATAACGTCTTATTATCTTCGTTACTCAGGAACATTCTGATTGCACTTCTTCCACAATAGATTGGTTTGTTCTCCTGACAGTCCAGTACGTTCCGTGTCCTTCACCAACCCCGTAATCCAGTGGCATCGATTCTTTGTCTTCGTTGTCCAGCTTTCAGATGCACGAGCAGAGGGGCAATCCCATGCCTTGGTCACGTGTGCATTCATCCTTAGACTGACATGCTTGCTTTCTGATCCTTTGAAGAGGAGTTTGGCCACAGGTTTCCCCCACACAATCTGTTGTTTGTTCCCTGAGAGCTGCTTCTATTCTCTGTGCTCTGTTTCTCTCCTCTGATCATTGCTACGGAGTTGGGACCGGATCATTGCCCACCCTCCTTTTGGTTTCTGAGGCTGTAAACCACACGGGAGGAGATTGTGCATGTTTCACCCAAGGGGCCACTGGTGGGTTGACACCATCAAGGGAGGGGTGCGGGGCAATTGGGTTAGCATCACGACTGCCCGGGGCTAGGCCAGCAGAACTCCTTCCGCTCTCCGTAGTTGGCATTACAGCTGTGTTTCTCAAAGCTGCGGCTACAGGAGCATCAGTGTCTGGATCAAGAGCACCTGGAAATTGGTCGGAAATGCCCCTTGTCTGGCCTCACTCTGACACTTTTAACAAGTTCTCTGGGTGATCTCGTGCCTGCTGAGGTTTGAACGACACTGTCATTGTCTAGTAACTATATTGAGTCTAGGAGCCCTGAGCGGTACAGACAAATGAGTGCTTGCCACTCACAGAAATGGTTTGAGAGGTTTGAGTCTACCCAGGGATGTTTCTAGAATCTAGTTCCCAAAAACCCTCAGCCGTTGGAAACCTTATGGAGCACAACACCCGTTACACACATGGGGTTGGAGTTGGGAGCTGGCGTGATGACATCTGGGTTAGAATAATTCTTAACGACCAGCAGTCAGCGTCGAAGGCGACATGCTCCATCTCTTGGTATTTGGACACTGTCTTCATTCTACCTCCCCCTCATGCACTGCTGTCTCTTTCCTGGGTTCAAGGAATGTGGGGAGGCTGCTGGAAAGCAGGCTTATGGAATTCTTAGAAATTGGCAGCCTCTCATGCTCCAGGCTGTCTCCTACAAGATGAAGGACAGGCCATCTCTTCTGCCCCCTCCTTGCCTCCCTCGGGATTCTGGCTCGTTCCCTGGTCCTGACTTTCTGTCTCCAGTGCCACGTATGAGGGGCCAGTGTTGAGCAAAGAGGGCCAAGCATTGCTGCCAGGAGTAACGGCCTCTCCAGAGGAGAAGGGCTGGATAAATATGCCTCCCTGGTAAGCCCCTGGGACAGGAGCTGCCCAGTGCAGGGGACCTCAGCTCTACACATTCCTTGGGCCGCTCCCAGAAGGGCTTGGGGCGCTTGCTAACTATTGCCTGGAGGGTTGTTTCTTTGGTATTTTAGTTCATTAAAAAAGTTGTCTGTAGTTCCCAGAAGCACCAAGGGGAGGGGATGCTGCTTCTCCAGGAATCCCAGATGGGGCCAGTGTCAGCAACTCTCAGTCAACCGCTCAGGGGAGAGTTAACACCATTGTATTCTGTACTGAGCCCTGCCCATGGTGGGGGTGGGGGTGGTTAGGGGCCAAGGTCAGGCAAAAAAGACAAGACTGAAATATGTTTACGGCATTGAAGTCTATGGGGGAGAGAATAGTCTAAAAGTATTATATTTTAGGGCATTATTTTTATCGTAGGAGTATGGATTGAGGGTTGCAGAGTGGATTATATTTGGGGGTAGGGGGTGGGGTTTGGGGAGGTGTGGGGGGGAATTGTGTACTAATGAGGGAGTTTTTCTCTTGCTTTTCAAGGAGAGGAGCAAACGGGGCGGGGGGGTGTGCAGGGAGAAGGGTGCAACAATGAATGAATGGAATTCCAAAATCTCTGTAGATGTTCATTGAAATGAAAAATAAACAAACTAAATGAATTTTAAAAAAATGAGTAATAAAAAAAAAAAAAGACAAGACTGGGCTTTCACACCCCCATAGGCTGGGAACTCTGGGTCAGATACCATCATTGATAGTGTGTGGACTTTGTCAAGTTCATGTACTTTGCATTAGGGGAAGCTCCTGAGAACCTGAGTTCTAATATTGACACTGTGACTTTAAGCCAGAAACCCACGCCCTTTGACTCACTTCTCACAGTGATAGAGTGACACTGTCCCCGTAGGCCTTCAAAGGCCACACACCTCTACAGAAACACTTGCCACATCTTTCGCTTTTTTTGTTAGGTATTTTATTATTATTAATTTTAATGAAAATATACAGAGACTTTGCATTTCCATTAACTCATTGTTGTACTTTCCTCGCTGCCCACCCCTCCCCCCCCACCAGTTCACTCTTATCTTTGAAAATTAAAAGAAAAATTCTTTCATTGTTAGAAATCCCTCCCCCCAGGTCACCACATCTTTCTACCATAGGGCCAGTGGTGAGTTTGAACCACTGAACTTTTGGTCAGCAGTTGAGCTCTTTAACTACTGGATCACCAGGGCTCCTTCTGTGTGACCTTGAACAAGGTCTTATCTTCCTCCACTCTTTGACACTTTCCCTCAACATGTGACTCACCCCGATTGTGTGTTTGGCACTCTGCTGGTGGCTGGGACACCAGTCCACAGTTCCCTTGGACCGTTGTCCACAGTGGAAGGAAGGAAGGAGCTATTTGGAAGCACGTTGTTGTGCAGAGGGTGAGAGCTGCTTGGAGGTATCGCAGGTGCAGTGGGAGAGTGGAGGGCGGAGCCTTGCATGCTCTTGGAACTGGGTTGACTTTGTAGACTAAGCTTTGAGCATTGCTTACACTTCTCAGCCCAGCAGATGTATGGGGGAGCCAGGGAAACCCACAGAGCCCTTGCTATCTTTCTGCTAATAGACCCTCCCAGCCAGGGGGTCTGAGAATCTGCCTTGTTTAAGCAAACTTCGGAGACTTACATAATCCTTTCTGCCATACAGACCCATCTTGGCCTGCCCACCCCCAGGAAGTTCCTCTACAGCCTGCACTTGAACGTCACCAGCAAAGGGGAAACGTTGCACCAAATAGTATGGACGTTTGTTACATACAGAAGAGCTGACACCGATGTTGGCACCTGATGGATGCCCATTGGAGACTCATTGGCTGCCATGTTGGTTTAAAACAGATGAACTCAACTACAAGTGTACCCGGACATCCTTGGGTGGAATTCCAAATTACAGTGTCTCAAAGACGGAAAAGAGTTTATCGTTAGATGACACTAGGTTGGATCTGACTCTGGGAGGTTCTGTGATCTCCCAGGCACAAGCCAGCCCAGTGCTGCGCCACCTTCCCAGGCTCTGCTGGGTTGTAACACATTGGTGGAGTCGCTGTCAGTCTGTCTTGGCAAGTCTTTCTTTCCTTTGCTGACCTTCCAGTTTTCCGAGCATGATGTTTTTTCTCCAGGAACTGGTCTCTCCTGATAACACGCCCAAAGTCTGTGGGTGAAGAAAATTGAGGGGCATGGAAATCATTCTCATTCTCTTTCCTCACACCCCCGTTTCACAAAAGAGGGAACAGACTCAGAGGCGTGAGACAATTAGCCAAGTTAGTAATTTGTTCTGGCTGCCGCCCCTGACACGTCTCAGAAAGCCTGAGAGCATTCAGGGAGGGGGCTTGTTAGGACATTGCTCTGGATGTGTGTGGTCAGGGGTGGGGTACTGTCCTCAGAACTGGCTACTGTTGCGGGTGGGGACAGCCCAAGACACGAAGTGACTGGCGCCTCCTCCCCAAGTCGTCCTAATCCTAGCGCTTACCCAATAATAGAGAGTTTGGTTTGGGGCAGTAACCCAAGAAATAAGCACCCAGAACATTCCACGTGTCGGCGGGTACCAGGTACTCTGTGTCTCCAGGGCTCATGGGAAGAACACATGTTTTCACAGCCTGAGAACCTTAAACCTTTGACATAATAGAGGGACATGTCCCCTGTGGCATAAGACACTGAGAATAGTAATCGGTGTCCACTCCCAAGTACTGTCCTAATGCGTGGGAAGGCCTGGGTGCTTCTAAGAGAAGCAAGATAAGTGAGGACACTTTCACCACAGAGCAGGAGCGAGTGATGGTAGGTGGAGTGGAGTCACTGGTACTGCTTCTACCTGCTCTCCCAGTGGTCAGCGGTCATTCTGTGTTGGGAGAAGGTGGTGAGTCGCCCCTACCTGGCCCCATAGGCTTCCCTCACATCACACCCGAGCCCCCCCAGGCATCACTCCATGGCAGTCCTGGTAAAGGAGGGCTTTCCCTGTCTTCTCTCTGCCCAGGCTCTGTTGTGCGGATTGCACCCTCCATGCTTTCCGCCTCACCTCTGTCCTCTACTCACGCCACGTCTCTGATTTCTAATCATGTACCAGCCACCTCCTCTTACTCAGATCCCCTGGAAAGCAGAGTGGTGTTCAAGCAGGGCACAGTGCCTTCTCTGCTAGTTCTGCCCTGGTGGCTGCTGAGGACACGAGGCAATCTAACTGTCTTGCCAAGCAGTGCGCTCTGGAGTGGGAGGGAGGGCTGTGGGCAAAGAGAGGACTGGTGTGGGGCTGCTGAGGGGTGCCAGATGGGGTGCCGTGGAGTGGTGTGAGGGGTGGGGGCACTGTGGGGAGTGACAGGGGGCTGGTATAGGGGCGTCATGTGGGGTGACTAGGAATAGTGTGAGAGGTGAGATGGGCATCAGGAGGGGTGACATGGGATGGTGTGAGGGAAGGGTTGTATGGGCACTATGAGGAGTGATGTGGGGCTGTTGCAGGGACATCATTAGAAGTGACATGGGATGATGTGGGGATATTGTGAGGGGTGACATGGGGGTGGTATGAGGACACTTAGGGGTGACATGGGGTGGCATAGGAGCACTGAGGGGTGACATAGTGATGGTGTGGGGACACTGCGTGGTGACATGGGGTGATGTGGAGACTCCGCAAGATGACATAGGGGTGGCATGGGAACACTGAGGGGTGACATGAGGTGGTGTGGGGATACTGTGAGAGGTTACATGGGGGTGGCATGGGAACACTCAAAGGTGACATGGGTTGGCATAGGAACACTGAGGGGTGACATGGGCTAGCATGGGAACACTGTGAGGGGTGACATGGGTTTGGTGTGGGGACACTGAAGGGGACATGGAGGTCGGTGGGAACACTGAGGAGTGACATGGGATTATGTAGAAGGTGGTCTGGGGCACTGTGAAGAATGACTTGGGGTGGTGTGGGGACACTGAGGGGGACATGGACGTGGGTGGGGACACTGAGGGGACATGGAGGTGGGTGGGGACACTGAGGGGACATGGAGGTGGGTGGGACACTAAGTGGAATGGCATGGGATTATGTAGAAGGTGGTCTGGGGCACTGTGAAGAATGACTTGGGGTTAGTATAGTGACCTCTTGAGGGGTGACCTGGGGCAACAAGGGGATGGAGTGGAGGCATTGTAGGTGTGACATGGGGGATGGTGTAGGGACATCTGAGGCGTGATGTCGGGGTGTCATGCAGGGTGGTATGGGGGAGCACAGTAGGGGCACCATGAGGGATGGTGTGAGGATGGCGTTGGGTCACTATAAAGGATGTTATAGGCAGTGGCATGCAGGTGCTGTGGGGTCTCTTTAAGGGGACATCTAGAGCGCAGATTAGGGCCATCTGCAGCACTGCCCGGCACCTCTGTGGGCACCTCAGGCCTGAAGGAACAGGTGGAATCCCGCACCTCCGTTTTCCTCCTGAAGGATGAGGTCCTGGCTCCTGTCTCTCTCCGTCTGTCTGTTGAACGTGAACAAGCCCGTGTGAAAGTGCTGTTTCTCAGAGAAATGCACTCAAAAATGGCGTGACAGGAGGGCCTGCGAACCGGAGCAGCGGGCACCCAGCTGAGGGCACCCGGCTGAGAAGATGCGGCCTCTGGGGCTGACATGACCTGAGACAATGATGGTGGAAGGGGGGGTTCATGTGTTGGGCTCTGAGGGGGTCTGCCTGAGCCACATAAACAAGGCCGCTGCCCCACTCCCACTGCACATGTCTCCTCTCACTGTGAGTATCTCCTCAGCGAGAGGCGGGGGTGGGGCGCCGGTGTCTCAGGGAGAACATCTGGGAATAGAGTGTAGAGTTTTCTTCTGTGTTTTGTTTTTTACAAAATTCATGAGGCAGGAAGGAGGCTTCACTGCCATTCATGTTTGATGAAGAGAGCAGGGCAGGCAAGAAGATACGCTTCCCAGTCAGCACACGCCGTCAGAGGCAGACACAAGCTTCCCACCAGAGTGGGCCCAGAGGCGACTCTCACCTGGCACCTGCTGCAGGCTGTTGGGGAGGACAGGGAGGTGCAGGGGGGCTGGCCAAAGGCAGGGTCACCTGTGTCCTCTGGAAGACAGTCTCACACATTTTATCCTGATTCCCCCCTCCTCCAAATACCCTTGTGGCCTTGGCCATGACGACTGAATGGGTTTTTACCAGGCTGGGGGTCCTCTCCTGCCAGGGCAGGGATTGATCAGGGCTCCTGGGAAACCACCATTGTTATTGGTGGGTGCCACTGGGTCAGCTTCTACTCATACAGGCCCCCTGCCCAACAGAACCAAGCCCTGCCTCTTCCTGTGCCGTCCTCCCAGTCTCTGCCCTGCTGAAGCCCGTGGTGGAGTCACCCAGTTCATCCACTGTGGACCTTGCACTCCTTTACTGACCCTCTGCTTTTCTAAGCATGCTGTCCTCCTTCCGGGATTGGCCCCTCCTGATTATATGCCCAGAGTGTGTGAGGTGACGTTGAAGTATCAGCATCTTTGCTTTAAGGAGCGCCCTGGCTGCATTTCCTCCAAGACCGACGTGGTTACTTGGCGGTGCATGATATATTCAATGTGCTTCACCAACGTTGCTATTCTTACATGTCAAATCTTCTGTCTTCCTTATTCATTGTCCAGCTCGCACATGCATCTGAGGCTGTTGATGATAAGATGCCTTGGGTCAGTATCACTGAGCTGGTCATGTCCAGGGCCAGCACTGGACAACAGCAACTTTGCGCCTCATCTCTGAAAGTGCCTCACTAAACAGCGCTGCTTACAGCCTCAGAGATTTAAAAGCTTCCCCTTAAAAATCACCCAGTAATAACAACAACAACAGTATTCTCATAATAAGGAGGGAAAACAACAAGGAAATTTCTGTCAACAAATACTAATATCTCTTTAGGTTTCCATCCACCATCTTCATGTTTAAGTAATTCAAAAAGTATTTTATGTGAAAATAAATATAGATCAGAAAGTAGGAAGGATAATAAAGAAAGGTTGTAAAGGTATTGTTTGTGTCAAAATAAGTGTAATATACTTTATAGTCATTAGTGAATACAGAACTTGGTTTTTTAAAAAAATAAAAATAATTATTTTATTTAAAAAAAAAAAATCACCCAGTAAAGGAAGGTGTTTGGGATCGCTGAGTCGAGTAGATGAGAAAAGCAGCATTTAATTGGGATGCAGTGGGCGTGAGGACGCTGGTGCTGCCACTGCAGAGCGGGGGCTTGGCTGGCTCTTCCTCACCTCTCTGAGCTCTGGAGAATAAGTATTCCCCTTGGCTTGTGGACTTTAAGGACCCTTCTTGATCCCTGAACCGGGTCCGGGCCAGCACCAACACAGTTGCTTATGAGTAAAGCTGTTCTACTTTCCCTCAGCGCTCCACAGCACTTGGCCATGTCAAACCCTTTGGTAAATGTGGTTCTCACAGCAGAATGTCTAAGCTTGCAAAATCAGTGCTGCTACCACATCCATTTTACGGGTGCGAAAGTGAGGGTTGGCAAGGTTAAGGAATTTGTCCAAGGTTGTTTGCCTAGAACTGGGGCGTCGACCCTGAGGGGCACCTGATTCAAGCCATGATCTGTTCAATTACTTGCTATGTATCTGAACGTTGAACAATTAAATAAATAGGGAGGATAAAGAAAAACCAATGCCTTTGAGTTGTGGTGTTGGAGAAGAATACGAAATATCCCAAGGACTGCTAAAAGAACAAACAAGTCTGTCTTGGAAGAAGCATGACGATGGTGAAACGTTGCCTTACACAATTTGAGTTTACTATTTCCTTGGAAAAAGATAACACACTTGGAAAGGTGGAGGGCTGGCAAAAGAGAGAGAGATCCTCAACAAGAAGGATTGACACAGAGACTGTAACAATGGGCATGAGTACAGTGAAGAGGATGAAGATGGCACAGGATAGAGCGAGTTTCAGGTCTGTCGTTCATACGTACAGCAGCACCCAGGAAGAGGAGCAACATGGTCTGGTGGGTAAGGAGCTGCACTACCGACCTGAAGGCTAATGGTTGGAATCTACCGGCTGCTCCTGGGGAGGAGAGAGGGCAGTCTTCTCCTGGGTGATTTACAGCCTCTGAAACCCCATCAGCGTCAGCTGTGGGTTAGTTCCATTTCCGCAGCAATGACTGAACTGATCCCCTTACACGGATCTGGGTCTTCAGAGAAATAGAACCAATAAGAGATAAGGACCTAATGTCTTCGTTGTAATGCCCTGGATGGGAATAGGGCAGGGCCAGAGTTGACTTGGTCATTGTGTGTCTGTCATTGACACTTTTGTTGTTGTTGTTAGGTGATGACAGGTTGTTTTTGACTCATAGCGGTCTGTGGACAGCAGGAGGAAGCACCTCCAGATCCCGTATCACCCTCACGGTCATAGCCAGGCTTTGAACCTGTTGTTCCAGCGCCGTGTCAGGCCCCCTCCTGGAGGCTCCTCCTCGATTTCACCAACCCTCTACTTTTCCTAGTATGATGTCTTTCTCCAGGGACATTATCTATCTGGGTATCTCACTGTGAACAGGACAGTGGGCTGACCCGCAGTGGCTTCCCATCACACAACTTTTTGCTGTTGTTTTGCTTTCTCGAAGAAAAATGGGTTATTAAATGGATGTCGTTGTGAGTGTGCATGTGTGTGTTTGAATTGATAATATTATTGCTGAATAAAAATTATAATCTCTGGTGGTGCAAGCTCTTCACATGGATTTGTTTTGAAATGAAAATCAGGCCCTGTCTTTAGGCCTTACGTTTCTGTATGCCTTGGGGGCAAAGTCACCCAGATAGAAATTTGGTAGAATTAGAAACTGTGATTGAGCCTGTGGTGTAGACAGTTAACATCTCAGTTATTAATGTAAAGGTTGGAGCTTCGTGTCCACCTCAGGAGAGGCCTGGGCAGGAGGAGCCCTCTGGTCATGTGAGAACTTTCTGGTTATGCACACCTCTCATGTAATTTCAAGAAAGGACTTTCTTGTTCTCCTTTATCAAGGCAAATAGTCTAAAAAGAAAGACAATTAAACAGGTTGTGTTGTTGTTGTTGTTATGTGCCGTCGAGTCACTTGCGACTCATAGCGACCCTATGTACAACAGCCCTAAACCCTGCTCTATCCCGTGCCAATCGCACTGCCTCTGACACACCCACCCCGATTACCCCAGTCACTGAATCAATCCACCTCATAGAGGGTCTTCCCCTCCTGCGCTGCCCCTCCACCCTCCCAAGCATGATGTCCCTCTCCAAGGACCTGTCTCTCCTTACAACATGTCCAAAGTATGTCAGACGAAGCCCCAGAATCCTTGCCTCCAAGGAGTAGCCTGGTTTAACCCTCTCTAGGATGAATCTGTTTGTTTTCTTAGCAGTCCATGGTACATTCAATACTCTTCTCCAGCACCACAGCTCAAAGGCGTCAATTCTCCTTCTGTCCTCCTTAGTCATTGTCCAGCTCTCTGATGCATAACAAGTGATTGCAAAAACCATGGCCTGTATCAGACACACCTTAGTCTCCAGAGAGACACCGTTGCTCTTGAGTACTTTAGAGAGGTCCCTAACAGCAGACTTTCCCATCGCAATATGTTTTTTGATTTCCTGGATTTATTTAATTTCAATCATACATTGTTGTTGTATTCTCAAGTCAGAAGCGACCTGAAGCTGACTCTCTCTACTGTGTGTTTTCGGAGGCAGTAAATCTCATTGGAGGAATTGCCTGTCTTTCTTTTGTGAAGCAGCTGGTAGGTTCCAATCCCGTACCTTCCCTTGGCAGCCCAATGCACCCAAACAGGAATCTGTGGACTTAAAAGCTGTGGTGGAGCCTCTGGTGTAAACAGTTAACATCTCAGTTACGAACGAAAAGGTTAGGGGTTCACGTCCATGAACAGGAGGCATTGGCAGGAAGGCCTGAAAGGTCAGCTCCTGAGAGCTTGGAGGAGCACAGCTGTACTCGGATACACAGGATTCAGGGTTGATACTATAGCAACTGGTGTCTTTAGAAACTTGGTTAGGATTGGCGTGTTTAAAGACTGAGAAAAACTGGATAAATTATGTATACTGCATTGAAACAGATGAGGGAGACAACAGTTTAAAAGCTATAGATGACAGGGTATTATGGTTATCACAGGAATCCAGTATTAAGGTTGCATAGGGGAGTGCATTCAGGGCGGGGGTGGGGAGACTTGTATACCAATGAAGGAGTTTATCTTTTGCTTTTCAAAGAGAGGAGCAAACTGAGGGGGGGTGGTGAGGGTGGTTAGAGAAAAAAAGTGCAACAATGAATAAATGAATGGAAATCCAAAATTTCTGTAAATGTTCATTAAAATTAATAAAATTTAAAAAAAGATAGTTTATATGAATTTTAATGCAGTATTAGAAGATTGGTTAATATCTGAAACCTTGACTTTAGATTTCTAACGACAGTATTAGTATATGAAGCTGCCATTGTGTAGTGGGATAAGTACAAGACTGAGTCCAAGGTTCTGGTTTCTGTATGTCATTTGGCATGAAAATTTGGAAAAATTACCTTTGTGAACTCCAATTTCTTCATCTGGGAATTAAAGTAGGTTTTAAACAAAACAAAATGAAACAAAACAAAACAGTGATGAGTGTCTACAAGAGTGGAAGGAAAATCCAGAACCAGCTGAGACTCACACAGTCCACGGAGACTGTGTGTGGACCCAGCCCAGCAGGCCTCTGGTGACTTCTCAGAGGATGAAGGATGCTGACTGTCCGTCCAGCCGCCTCGGACTGGGACCACAGTCTGGCACTTTAGTACGGGACATCTCCTGTTTGGTGAAGGACCCTGCCATGTGGCATTAAGCCTTGGTGGGTCAGCCCCTCAGGGCTGAGGGCGATACCCCTGGATAGAATTGCATGTGACAGAGGTGAAGGAGACATCAGAATCAGCTGTACTAATGAACACAATCTCCTGTGCTAATGGGAACCACCGTGAGGGCCAGGCCTGGATTAAAGCGGCTGGGCTTTCAAATGCAGATGCCCCTAATAAATCGCAGGTTACCAGTCAGCCACTTGTTCCTGGGGTCCTCTTCTAATGAAGACCAGGACGAGAGGCAGAGACGGGCGCCAGGCTGCATCTTTGCTGGGCTCAGGTCGGCCACAGCGGGCTCGCAATTCCTGTCTGTTGTCAATCTCAGCCGCTGGGCTGTGCCAGGGCCCCAGGCACCTGCGTCACAGGTCTGCACTGTCTCGCATAACCATCAAACTTGGGCCGACCACGTGGGAGGGTTGAAGGGAGCATGTGATTTCATTAGAGTCAGGGGACCTCCCTGGTTGGGTAGACATCTAATAAGATCCATGAGGGTCTCCTATCACCTGTTATTTTTATCCCATTGGCCCAGTCTCGTCCCTCTTGCTACCTCCATATCCAGGGGTGCCTTGTTACTTAAAGCCACCATTCAAAAGTCCAAATGTTGTCAGTAGCCATCCTGCCAACTGCCATCCCCTCTTCACGGAGGCCCAGTGGTTTTGTGGGTGCTCACATATCCTGTTTAATCACACTTCAATTTTTTTAATTTCTATTTTTTATTAATGATTTTTAATGCAACATAAATATTTTTACAGCGTATTTTTTCCATTTCATTTTCCCCCATTCATTCATTGTTATGTATTGTCCTCCCTGTCCATCACCCCCCCAGTTTGTTTTTTCCTTTGGAAAAAAAAAATCTTTCGTTGTTATACAATCCACCCCCATCCCCAGTCCACAGTCCACTTTAATATGCATTTCTTTTTCTGTACTCTTGTCATGAAAATAATACCTAATGCTATATTCCTTTTAAACAGTTCTCTCCCTCATCTTTTTCAATGCAGTATGCATTATTTATCCCCTCTTTTCTTAGATTCCCCCCAACCCCAATGTCAGTCCCGTTTTACAACAGTGGCACTATGCAGTATTTGTCCTTTTGTGACTGAGATACTTAATTCAGTATAATGTCATCCAGGGTCACCCATTTTTTGTATCACTTCAATTTTTAAAGGTTTGTGTTAACCCTGCAGTGAGCAAGTCTACTTTGTGTGTCTCTGAGTCATATTTCGGTGATTCTCAAAATATTTTACTTTTTTCATCATGTTTCATCATTTTAACACGTGTGTTAAAATGTAGTATAGCATCAATGTGACTCCAAAATGCATTCCATTTTTCTCTTCATTTCATTCAACTCAACTCATTGCCACAGTGTTGGAACTGACTCATTGCTGATGCCTCAGTATGTTTTCAAAACTGTGAATCTCACAGGGGGACATGGCCCATGGTAGATTTGAACCACATGCCTTTGGGTTGGCAGTGCAACTCTTTCCACTAGGCCACCAGAGCTCCCTCTTGCATATACTTGGAAACTCAGAATTCCCTGTGTCATGCTTTATTGCAACCCTGGCTTGACTGGTAGGCTGGAATTGAACCTACAGCATCTCCCACACACACCTTTGTGTATTAAAGTCTGAGCACACATCTTCGAGAGGTTCTGGGCTTCAGAGCATTAACGTGGCCCAGGTTTCCAGGAACATGAAGACGAGTCAGGAAGAAGCATGGACTTCTTTTCCAGAAGAGCCTGGACTTGCCGTATCAGACCTCTTTGATGGCCACCAACCTGCTCCAAAACAAACAACTAACCACGAACAAACTCCACTCCTTACAAACAACTAACCATGAACGAGCTCCACTCCTTACAAACAACTAACCATGAACAAGCTCCACTCCTTACAAACAATTAACCACCAACAAACTCCACTCCTTACAAACAACTAACCAGAACGAGCTCCACTCCTTGTCGAGCTGATTCCTGCTCCTGGAGACCAGTGTGTTGCAGGGTAGAACTTCTCCACAGTCGTCTCAGCTGTGATCTTTACGGAAGCAGATGGACAGCTCTCTCTCTTATGGAACCGCTGGGTGGGTTTGAACCACCGACTGGCAGCTTGGTAGTTGATGACAAACTGTTGGTGCCACTCAGGGGCCTGGTGGAGGCGCCTGCCTATAAGACTCAATAGTCTGGCCTAACCGGAGAATCCTAGTCTGCTCTTTTCTCTCTCTTTCTTAGTACTTCTCCTAAAGACTGTGGTGAAAATGTGACAAGGGTGGGCTGGGCTGTGAGTAGATCTTCTGGAAAAGGCTCAGGTCGCCTTGCTCTCTCTCCAGCCTCTTTGCTGAGACCGCCAGGCTTGGCCATGTTGTAATATTGCCACTTTCACAAGGAAACAGAGTCATTGCCTGTACAAAAGGGGAGAATGTGGCTTGCTCGCTATCTTGCATGCTGAAGATAAAGAGTCCTAGTGGGTAGAGAGAGCTTAGAGAAGTTTCTGGCCCCTTGTAGTTGTGCCCGCAGCTGCTATGTGCCCTTCAGACCCATGGCGATCCACTGTGTGCCAGAGGGGAAGTGTTATCTGTAGAGCTGCCAGCGGCTCCCTTTTCAGAAGTAGATCTTCAGACCTTTCTTCCGAGATGCTCCTGGGTGGATTCAAACCTCCAACCTCTCAGCTGGTAGCTGAGTGTGTTACCCATTTGCATCACACAAGAACTTTCCCTCACCCATAGCAAGTACTCATGAGGTGATTTGTGTCTGAGGTTTCTTGCATTTAGGTATTTCATGTCCTGTGGCCCAATGGCTTTGTTATTAGTTTACCACATGCCATTTCCTTAGCTTGGCCTGGCTCTTCCCACTGAACCTGCTGCTGAGAACACAGCTATGGATGCTTAACTAAACCCTTCACCTGCGAGGGAGGTATGGTCTCAGCCTACAGGGGAAAACACTGAGACGTTAAGAAGTGATTCCAAATCATACCGTTGGAAGGCCTCAGAATCAGACTTCATTATTCAGCCGCATCCTGTGTATCAGGCACTGTTCTAGGCTCTGGGGATTTAAACCTTTGCTCGTCTAATCCTGCAGACTTTGGCCTTCTCAGTTGTGTCATGCTGGTTTCCAAGGGAACATCTCCAGCACATGAGGTGCAGAAAGGAGTGAGAGCTCTTTCCTGACTTGGCAGGTATTTGAAGGTCAAGAAGACCCTTCATAGAGGTGGGAGCTTCTGCGAATAGACGGTGAGGTGGAGTAGCTGAGCTGAAGAGGTTTCTCATTGGTCTGTATGTTTTACCTCTTTTAGAAGAAAAAAGAGCTTCACAGCTGCCCGAGTCACCTAGTGGAGCTTAATACAAATGCCACAGGAAGGTGTCTGCAAAGAACATAAATGTCCTTTTCTTCTGGCCCTGGAGGCCAAAAGTCTGGATTGGCATGTCAGCAGTGCCAGCTGCTTCCTGGTTGGTAGGGTTTCTTGGAGTTCCTTGATTTGTAGTCTGTCCTCATGTGGTGTCTATCCGTGTGTGTGTGTGTGTGTGTGTGTGTGTGTGTGTGTGTGTGTGTGTTGTTATAACTCAGAAGTAGTTTGGTGAAGTATTACTGTGGGGTGACCTTATCAGCCTCAGAGAACACTCTCTTCCCAAAGTTAAACAAATCTATGTCAAAAAGAAGCACAGCCCGAATGCTCCTTAGAAGCAAGGATGGCGAGGTTTTGTCTCATGTACTTTCAACATATTATTAGGAGCTATCAGTCGCTGGAGAAGATGTCACATGACAAAGAAGAGGGTCAGGAAAAAAGAGGAAGACTTCCTTGAGATGGATTGACATGAGGCTGTAATAAAAGTTCCAAACGTGGCAATGTGCATGGGGTTGGCGCAGGACCAGGCAATGTTTGTTCTGTTGTATGTGGGGTCATGGATAAGTCAGAATCAACGTGATGACACGTAACAAACATTTCCAAACAGGATCCTATTTATGGGTAAAAGGACCAGGATTTCAGCACAGATTTTAGGTGGGAGTGGTGAGCGCAGATCAACTCATAACACCAGGTGTCGAGAGATTTTTTAAAAAATTCTCTTTGGAGCAGTCTGTGGTGGATACACTGTGTGGGAACTGAGCAGTGGCCACGCCATGTGTGTGACCAGTGTGGAGATGCCGAGGCCTGGGCAGCTTCTTCCAGGGAATTTGGAAAATGAAAACTGCAGAAGCACGCAGGTTATCGCCTCTGACTAGGTGACCCGCGCCTTTGTGCTTCTTTGGGTGAGAATATTCAAGGTCTGTCCTGGAAAAGACTCCATCTTTGCTGGATTCCTCTCCCATAGCCCCATGGACTTAGTATTTTCCAAAGAAGTCCCGTACGCCCAGGTCCATTTGATCACTATGAGCACAGTGAGAGGTCCAGGTGGCAAGTTCTAAAGGGTATGAGGCAGGCTGGGGTCAGAAGAATAGCTGGGTGTTATATAAAGGCAATAGCCAACAAGCGTGAACTCACATCATATCATGGAGAACCCAAAGATGAGTTTGGGGTGCACTGTAGCACTTCCACACAGAGTTAATATCTTACTCTTCTGGCCAGTTTTTTCCTAGGAGTATGTCTGAAGTCCATTATCAGAGATGAAACCATTTCTCAGGGTCCCTGGGTGACAAAGTTTATGCTTAGCTACTAATAGGTGTGGTTCAAGCCCACCCAAAGGAGCCACGGCAGAAAGGCCTGATACTCTGCTTCCCAAAGGTCTCAGCCATGCAAATAGGCCAGTTCTGCTCTGTACACATGGATGGGGTCACCATAGGTCAGAATCAATTCTATGGTCATGGACTTTTTTTTTTTTTTTCATTGCTTAGTGACTAGGTTAGAGACTTCTCTAAAGTACTAAGGAGCAGTGATGTCCGTCTGGAGACTAAGGTGCGCCTGATACAGGCCATGGTCTTTGCATTCACTTGCTCTGCATTAGAGAGCAGGACAATAATTAGGGATGATGGAAGGAGAGTTCATGCCTTTGAGCTGTGGTGTTGGAGAAGAGCATTGAATATATCGTGGATTGCTAAGAAAATGAACAGGTTTATCCTGGAGAGGGTGAAGCCGGGCTGCTCCTTGGAGTTAAGGATTCTGAAGCTTCATCTGACATACTTTGGGCATGTTGCAAGGAGGGACCAGTCCTTGGAGATGGACATCATGCTTGGGAGGGTGGAGGGATGGTGCAGGAGAGGAAGACCCCTCAATGAGGTGGATCGATTCAGTGACTGGGGTAATGGGGGTAAGTGTGTCAGAGACAGTGCGATTGGCACAGGATAGGGCAGAGTTTAGGGCTGTTGTACATAAGGTGGCTATGAGTTGCAGACGACTCGATGGCACATAACAAGTGTCTGGGTGTGTGTCAGGTGATGTATCGAGAGGAAGCTTCAAATGTGGGCTCTGGTAACAGAGGTACCATCCTGGCTCCATCTTCTCAGATTCTCTCCCTTTGAGGCTGACTATGACCCTTGCTCACCTTCATCATTCTCCTGATCAGGGTGCCCTGCTCCCTCCTGCTGACCGGACCTGGGTCCTGGCCATCTAGTCCTTTCAATGCCTCGGTTTTATGAAATCCTTAGAGGAGCCCTAGTTTGCCATCTCCCTGTCCAAGAGATGGATTCTTACATGTGGAAGATGTCGAGGTTTTTGGAGAGATTCTTTCTCAGAAGGGATTGCTATTTGGGAACTATGAGAAGAGTTTGAAGACCACAGATTGGAGAGCAGGCAGCCAAAGAGGGTGGGCAGCAGCTCTGAGGGCCCTGGGACCATCCACGAGGGGCTCCCGGGCAGTTTTTGTTAAACTTCTATCTTGACTGCCCAAGTGGCCCTTACTTATCTTTTCGTGTCTTTTCCTTCTCTGGTCTTCACACCCCTTCCCACCCTCATCTTTGTTCTTCTCTCTGCACAGAACTAGGCCAAAGACCCTAAAATCTAGATCATCATCTTCATCTTCCTCCTGCTCTTCCTCTCTCCTCTCATCCCACTTCCCTCTCTAGCCCAAACGATCACCTCGCTCCCAACTCCAGGGACACTTTCATCTTCAATCTAATCCCAACCCTAACCAGTAGGTGTGCCCTCCTGGACCCATGCCCTTCTTTCCTGGCATTTCCTGGATACTTTGATCATCTCCTTCCCCCCTCTGCCTCTGCCCACCAGTGTGGTCACACCTGTCGCTGACACCCTCTCAGGTGTCCCTGTCTCCAGACACCAGCTCTCACCTGCCATGAGCACAGTACATCCTCCCTGGGGGTCCTCAGTGTGAAAGTGGACCCTCAGTTCCTAGGATAAGATGTCTGTTGTGAAGAGTGGTAATTATGCTTCAGCATACGGGGTGGCCTCACTCAGTCATAGTTGTCAGCATCTAGAGGCTAGAGCCTGGGTGGGAGAAAGGGAACTAGGGACGAACCAAACAGACCTCAGGAAGAGAAATCGGGTGCAACCCTGTTGAGCGGGCTTGCTGGGAGTGTGGCATTCCTGTTCTCTTCCATTAGAGATGCAAACGGTCTTGGTGGTGGTGACGGTGGTGGTGAGTTCAGTGCGGCCAGTGTTGCCTCATAGTGATCCAACAGGGTGGAGGAGAACAGCACTGCGGCTCTTAATTAACTTTTATTGTGCTGTAATCTTTACGAGACTAAATTGGCAGGTCTTTCTTCCTGCAGAGCAACTGGTGGGTTTAAACCCCTGGCCATTGGCTCCCAGACAGGCACATAACCATTGTTCACCAGGGCATCCCATGAGGTGTGTCCCACCCCCCAAACCGGACCCACTGCCATGGAGTTGATCCCGGCACCCACGTTCACACCCTCACACAGGCACAAACACACGCAGGCTGGGAGAACTCGTACTGTCAAAGCAAGATGAGGTTTATAAACATGTGCGTAAGCGGTTGTGTCTGTTCTATTCACATGAGCGGTCTTGTCAGCATTTTTGGCCTGCACTGGGGTGATAGTTGCCGTTGAGTTTCTCCAGCTTGTGCATCTGTGCAGCAGAAGAAAGGTCTGGTCATCCTGTCGTCTTCATGTCCTGGGTCAGCGCGAGCCCACCACCGCGGTCATCGTGCTGGTCCGTCTCACCGAGAGCTCCCCTTGTTCTCACCGACCTTCTCCTTTACCAAACAAGACGGCCTTTTCGTTTTTCTTTTTTTTCAAAGTTATCAAAGCCGATCCATCTCTTCTCTTTAATACCTATAATATCAATAATGTTTATGAACTACATTTCATTTTCACAATTTTTAATTTCCCAGCATTTATACGTTGAACAATCCATGTAAAACAGATGTAGACTAAAAGGTTTTTGTTTTAAAAACAAAACAAAACAAAAAACAGTTGTAGGCAATCTGATTCCTGTGTAGTTCATCAGGTGACGTCCCTGTGAGATCTGTCAAATGCCAAGAAGGGTCATCCGGTGTGGACAGGTTTTAGTCGAGCTCCCAGGTTCAGACAGACTAGGAGGCAGGATTGACCATTCACTTCTCAAATAGCAGTCCTCCGGAAACCCTGTGAACAACAGAGGGTAGGTATAGGTAGGTATAGTACTAGAGCTAGAGCCCATAATGGAAGTCAAAATTAGGATAATCAAAATTAGGGTAAATAGCTGGCCTTTCCTACCCATTGGTCTCTATTGATGCCATGTCCACAATCAGCCAGTCAAGGTCTCACCTCTCCCACCTCTAGGGAGCATTCTGGACCAATGGGCAGAAGACCAGGCCTTTGCTGCTAGGCTGACTTAGTTTGGAAACTCTCACAAGGGTTGAACATTCTTAATCAGACCAAGAAGACGCCTCGGACGGCAGCGACGTGGGTGACTCCCAGCATCTGTGAGAGGAGGACCAGCTCAGAAACCATGTGTCTCTGGCAGCCAGTGGCTTTGCCAGCAGATCCATTCCCAGATGGCTTCCTGAGTCTGAGGTCAGGCGGGGTGTGTGACACAGAGAGCAGTGTCTGAGTCACCCACCAACGCAGCCCTGTGGGGAGTGAACCCTGGACTCTCAGTGCTCAAGCTCCGAACAGCCAGAGTCTGGGACGGCAGGACCACCAAGACGAGGACTGCCCTTCAGCATGAAAGCTTTCATTTCGCTGAAAGGGGAGCTGGGCCTTAAAGTGCTGCTCTGGGGCCACGTCCAACCACCTCTTTGTACATACTTCCCGGGGGGCCATCGTGAACAGGTTAGGTATCAAAATCGCTCCTCCACAGAGAGTCTATGGAAATTCCGTTTCTTTGATGAGCGTGGCGTTCAAAGCGATGGTTTCGGGGCAGACATGGCACGCTTGCTCTTCGGCTGAGGCTGCGACAGAATGCTTTTCTCTGTCAACACCACTCGGAGGTGTCTGTCTTCTTGGTTGATGTCGCGCCCACTGGGACTCTCCCTTCCTCATGAAGCCCTGGGCTGCTGCCCTGCTGGGGCCCGTGGCGCTGCGAGCTGCTCTCCCTTTGAAGGTCCTAGTGATGACTGTCGGAGGGCATCACCAGTCCTGCTTCCTCAGTGTCCTCAGACCAGGGGTCCTCTGTCCACTTCCAGTCCTGCCAGCTTTCCTGAGAAGGGGAAGCACATCTGATATCCTCGAGAGAGGCCTGGTGATGGGTCCTGGCAGGAAGCTGGCACCTGGGTGGCTCTCGGGACCTGAGAATCAAAGGGAGGCATAGGCCACTTGGTTCAGCGTGGGCTTGGATGAGATTATGCCCACAGGGAAGTCAGGAGTTGAATGGAGCTGTCTTGGCCAAATGGCAGAGCTGTCCTGAGCCTCACCCCATTTCCAGGCCTGGGAGAGACACAGGGCGCAGAAGATCCAGATTTGTCAGCCAGGTGCCCTCAGACTAGGAGCCCCGAAGACAGAATGGAAAAACAGGGCAGTTGGAATCCAGGCATCAGTGTGGAAGGAAAGCCCCCCAAGGTGTGTGTGAGAGCTGCAGGTTTCTGCAGAGTGGATGTAAGGTGACCTCCATCCCTGCCAAGGCTGAGGAGAGAGTGAGGGGAACACAGTGCCCACCTAGGAGGGAGTGTGAGGGGACCTCCAAGCCTTCTGTGAAGGGAGTGTAGGGTGACCATGAAATCCGCTGAGGAAAAGCTGTGGGGTGACCATACAATCCACTGAGGAGGGGTGGTGAGTTAACTGTGATTCTTGTAAGGAAAGAGTGTGAGGTGACAGTGATATCTGCTGAGGAACAGCTGTGGGGGTGTGAGGTGACCATGCTATCTGCTGAGGAAGGTGGCCGTACCGTCCACTGAGCAGGAGCTGTGAGGTGAGCACAGTGCCCACGTAGGAGGAGTGTGAGGTGACCTCAAGCCTGCTGAGAAGGGAGTGTGAGTGACCAGGCACCTGCTGAGGAAGAGCTGTGAGGTGACCACACCACCCACCGAGAAGGGAGAGTGAAGTGACCATGATATCAGCCGAGAAAGAGCTGTGGAGTGACCGCACCACCCACTGAGGAGGGAGGAGGGAGTGTGAATGACCATGGCATCTGCTGAGGAAGAGCTGTGAGGTGACCACACCACCCACCGAGAAGGGAGAGTGAAGTGACCATGATATCAGCCGAGAAAGAGCTGTGGAGTGACCGCACCACCCACTGAGGAGGGAGGAGGGAGTGTGAGTGACCTTGGCATCTGCTGAGGAAGAGCTGTGAGGTGACCACACCACCCTCTGAGGAGGAAGTGTGAGGTAAACACAGTGCCCATGTAGGAGGAAGTGTGAGGTGACCTCCAGGCCTTCCGAGAAGGGTGTGTGCAGTGACCATATCTGCTGAGGAGGGGCTGTGAGGTGACCGTGACTTGGTGAGAAGGGGGTGTGAGGGGACTGTGATTCCTCTGAGGAAGGAGAGTGAGGTGAACTTGACACCCACCAAGGAGGAATGTGAGGAGGTGACTTTGATGTTTTGCTGGGAGGGTGTGGGGTGACCTCCAGGAGAAGGTGTGGGAGGTGACCATGACACCTGTGGAGGGAATGGGAGGTGAAGTGGGCTCCTGCTGAGCAGTAGCTGTGAGGTGACCACAGCACCTGCGGAGGAGGGACTGAGGTTTGCCAAGGTCAGCGCTGACTCCCAGTGTCACCTGACCAGGACACACGCCCCCTGGGCTGCCCCTCGCAGATGCTGCCTGCCTGACAGCCCCTCAGCTCGGCCCTGTCTGCAGCCTTGACTGACGTGGGCACGGTGTCCAGAGTGGAGCCTCGTCCTTGAGTGTGGCCGAAAGGAGCACACCAGTGCATTGAGTACCTTACATCCACCTGGCAGGGCAGAGGCCATGCTGCCCATCCATGCTGCTGTGGCTGCAGGCTGGCCCCTCCACGTGGCAGTGGGAATTGGGGGGACAGGAGCAAATGGGTCCCCAGTAGGGAGCCCTTCTCTTATTGCCAGTGAATTGGGGCTCAGACAGCTGCTCCTTTGGCCACCTGGCAGCCGTAGGGCTTTCCACAGCAAGGAGAGTGACAGGGACACGAGGACATGGGCAGACATGGGCACCCTCATCTCTGCTGCCCTCTCCCCACAGTTCTTCCCTTCAACACTGTTCTTCATGCTTTCCTGCTCTCAGACGTCACGTTGCATGCCGTCAAGTTGAAACCAACGCCTAGCTGACCCTCCAGTGGGTTTTCAGAGGCCATATGTCACGTGGGAAGAGATTGCCCATCTTTGTCTTTTTTGTGAAGAGCACCTGGATTCTAACCATAAGCTTTTGAGGTGGCAGCACGACTCCTTCCCACTAGGCCATCAGAGCTCCCTCACAGACATCATAGTTGATCAAATAGTTCTTACATGCTAACTTAAACCAAGCTAGAAAGAGTAGTCAAGGATGGTCGCGTGCTGCTGTCTCCTTATTGAGGCCACTTGGGCGTCCCCGATGGAGCCAGCCCCATTCACTTTGGCCCCCTCCTGTTCCTCCCTGTGTGGACGTTTTGCACGTCCAGACAGTGCAGCCCTTCCCCCACCCTGTAGTGATCACAACCCCAGATGGGCCCTGACTGTCAAGGAGAAAAATATCCATGTGCAAAGTGAGTGGTTTGAAATAACGGCAACCACGAAACAGGTGCCCTTGAGTTGCTGCAGCTCCTGGCAAACCCATGCGCATCTGAGCAGGACTGTGTTCCGTGGAGTTTCTCGGTGTCTGATTGTTCAGAGATGCATTGCCAGGCCTCTCTGCTTAGGCACTTCTGGGTGGATGCCACCCTCCAGCTTGCAGTTAGCCGCTGAGAATGGTAACAGTTTGTCCCACCCAAGGACTCAGCAGTGAGAACTGCATTCAGATTACAGTCCTGCTGCTCACAGCCGAAACCAGCTCTGGTGACCTAGAGGGAAAGGAGGTGCCCTGCCATGCCTAAAGCAGATGGTTCGAATCCACCAGCTGCTCCGAGGAAGGAAGACAGGCAGTCTCCTCCGTTGCGATTTAGAGCCTCTGCAAACCTCCTGAAAGCTCAGCTGTGAGTCGGTTCAGATTTAGCAGCACCTAACAACAACAACAACAAGAAGCTCAGTTACGGGGCTGCTGGCCACCACGGCACCTTCCCAGCTGCCCACTGTGTTACCCAGGGGTCACCTGCCCTGTGGACCTCAGTGACCTGAACTGGCCTGGCTCGTACCAAGGCTTCGGCCACTGCTGAAGCCTTTTCTCATCTCTGCTCTCAGTGTACAGTCTCCAAGCACCCTGAAGCCACTCTGTGATCACCCCCCTCAGCCGTCAGTGCCCCACGAAAACCTCCCCATTCCTCCCTCCTCCCCCCCTCTCTGGTCACCACTCAGCTTCTTTGATTTCTGCACATACAGGCCTGTCTTATGAAACATGTGGCCTTTTGCAGCTGACGTGTTTCACTCCGCGCAATGTTTTCAAGGTTTCTCCGTGTACGAGTCTTCTCTTGCGTTTAATGCTGAAGAATATTCCATTATATTGATTCATCCTTTTCTCCGTTGATGGACATGTCAGTTGCTTCCACGATTGGCTGCTGTAAGAGGTGTTGAATGAACATGGCTGCTGGTGCCTGTGTGGTGGATTCCAACTCACAGCAACCACGTATGACAGAGAAGAAACGCCTTGAGCGGGTTTCCTAGGCCAAAATGAATATTCAAAGAAGGAGATGGCCCAATCTTTTTCTCCTAGGGGATTTGAACTGATGACCTTGCTGTTAGCAGCCTGGCACCTGACCACCCCACTGGTAGGGCTTTTTAAAAAGAATACTAATTGGAAGATAAAAATTCTGAGAACTAGAAGGCCCTGGGAGTGATAAGGGTTAAGGATTCCCTCTTAAGACGCCTAGCGGTTCTAGGTGCCCGAGCGCGACAGCGTGTTTAAAGGTTGGAATATGCCATTACCGCAGCTTTCTTCCACTCTCTGTGTTTGGAGCACCTTGTCCCCTGGGAGTCACAGCTCAGAGAAGTCCATGACTTTGAGCTCATCTCACTATTAGAAGAGCCTATAGTTCCCCAGGCAATGGGGGCTCCCAGGAGACGGTGAAGGTGGGGAGTCCCATCCCCTGTGATTACTGGCATGAGTGAACGAGCAGGGCAGAGCCATCCACACTTCCTACCTATAATGGACTTTTTCTAGTTCATTTTTTAAGTTCTCAAAGGGATTGAGTTCCAGTCATTTCCTCGGGGATCCAGGTTTCTATTTAATGGGTCTTGACTTAGAAAATGTTTTCCTGCTGGCACCCCCCTCTGTCTCAGAAGCTCCCTCTCCTCTGTGCGCATCAGGAGACCCGAGTCTGAGCTTTTCCTGAGACAAGTCATTTCTTCCCTGTGCCTGGTTTCCTACCCACCGGCCAGCGTCCCCATGTCAATTCAACTTCATAGCATCCAAGGAAAAGATCTGTGGAATCCCTCACTTTATGTATGCATTTATTGTGTAGTCTATTTTCATTATTTTTTTTAATTGTAATTTTGGTGACAGTTTATAGAGCAGGTGGATTTTCACTCAACAATCATAGACATTTTGCTTTGGGACATTGCAGTCTTCACAGCATGGCTTCACTCTGGCCATCTCCCCACGGTTTGCTCTTTCCCTTCACCTTTCTATCCTACCCCTTCCGGCCACCCTTCACCTGAGAGCTGAGTGAAGTGAGCTCCCAGAGCCACCATGACGTCCTGAAGGCAGAGGTGAGCTGAGAACCCAGGTTTTCCATTTCCAGTCTAACACACATCCTCAGTACCCCCAGTCTTCCCACTGGACAGGTAAGTGGAGCAGTCAGTGGAAACATGTTAGAAAGTGGATTCAGTACCATCTTGCTCCAGTAAGAATGGCAAAGTTTAACAGGGCAGCAAGTAATAGATGTTGGAGAAGATGTGGGATTGTAAAACGGTACAACCATTCTGGAAAGCAGTTTGGTGCTTCCTCAAAAAGCTGAACATAGAAATTCCATATGACCCAGCTATTCCACTACTTGGAATATACCCTGAGGATATGAGAACTGAGGCACAAACGGAGATTTGTACACCAATGTTCATAGCAGCATTCTTCACCATCGCAAGAACATGGAAACAGCCCAAATGTCCAACCACAAATGAATGGATTGAGAAATTATGGTACATTCACACAATGGAATACTATGCAGCACGCAGGAGCAATAACTTTATAAATTATTACCTAACTTGGGAGGGGCTGGAGAGCATTATGCTGAGTGATAAATCAGTCCCACAAGGATAAATATTGTATAAGATCGTTATTATAGAATGATGTATAAGGATTCAGGAGGGGTGGGGGAGGCTGGAAACAGAGGGATGTGGATGTACAGGGTGAAGAGGGGATTAATCATTGGGTTGTACAATTTGATGGGTGGGGGTGAGGGAAATGGAAAGAATTTGTTCATATTTGTATTCAAATTTTGTAAATAAACTAGTGAAAAAAAGAGTAAGCATTTGTCATGAACTTACCACTGAGCTTTTTCAGCTTGCTGATGGAGCAGTGAGTGAACCAGATGAGGCTCCCAAAAGAGGAAATTTCTAGTTAAATGCTTGGGCTTCAAATCCGGAGAGAAGCCATTATTAGCCTTCGTATGCCTGGATCCAGCTCCTGGGGTCACGGGTAAGAAGGATGCTCCTGTTAGCAGACACCATCCAAGAGACTGATTGGACAGGTTTAGACCTCAAGGGGGATTCCTTCATGGGGAGGCACTAGACCAGGTTAGCCTGTGTTACACGCTTGTATGCTGGGCACCTTCTGCCATTCAATGGGTTCAGGTTGGCATCCTTGTTTCCCTCCACTTTACAGATACAAGTAATAGATAACATAGTCATTGGAATAATTCTCTTAAAATTAAAAACTATGTCAGTGCTGAGATTCAAACTAAGTTTGTTTGACCTCAGAGTCCACTAATTGGCTTGAGCTCAGTGTTAAACCATGAGGACTATAAGAGA
The DNA here is from genome assembly GCF_000299155.1 of Elephantulus edwardii. Lineage (NCBI taxonomy): Eukaryota > Metazoa > Chordata > Mammalia > Macroscelidea > Macroscelididae > Elephantulus > Elephantulus edwardii. The sequence continues at coordinate 2,833,511 of NW_006399805.1, read as the reverse complement.
AAAGAAGCCCTATTGTTGATATCCTTGGAGCAAGACCATGGAATGGGAATTTTCAGCACAGAATGGGAATTTTCGCTAATAAAGGAAGTGCCTACTAAAGGGATGCTGTCCACTCTAGACGGGAGGGTGGACTGAATGATCCTTGGTGGGTCATTTTGGTCCCATGGTTTCTAGACAAAGGGTCCAACCAGTTCGTTGCTCTCCCCAGGTGTCAGTGGTGCCCGGGATAGGACAAGGCCAGGCAGCCCGAGTTCTCTGCTGTGACTGGAGCTGTGAGTGGCACCAAACCTCCACCCATCCGGGCAGCAGGAAGCCCGTGCAAGGCTGCGCCCTGGCAGACAAGCTCTGATCTCAGCAGCTGCCAGGCCTGTGTAGGACAAGAAAGCCAAGGCATTTTTCTCTGTTTAGCCCACTCTTTGAAAGCTCGGTCTTCATCCACATGTCCGCTTGTTTGCTCCACATAACAAGGTCTGAGAGTAAATATGTCACAACCAAAATGCTGATGTCCTCCTCCCACTGTGCTGCTCCTCCTCCACCAACCTGCTCTTCCTTTGACTCTCTCCAGAGCGGGTCCCCCTTCCAAGAGGCAGCATCTGAACCATGCCCCTGCCAAGAGGAACAGTGCTGCCAACAAGTGGGAACACTGTTCCCCAATGCAGCGCTGGTCCTGGCCCAGGGACCATGTGTTCCCCGCGTCCCTGGGTCCCTGCGGTGGGGAAAGCACAGCAGCCCAAGCCACCCTTCCCCCAGCCCGCTGCTGTGCTGGGCCAAGATGGAGCACCAGCCTTAGCCTGGGCAGCCACAGATACGGCCTCACAGGTGCTGGCTGAGACTTGGAGGTCTTGCAACTTGAGTTTCTTGAACTTAGGGCTTTACGATTCTTCATGTTCTTGTGAAGTGTCCCAGACAGGCATTAGTAACAGAAATAAGGCCAGACTGTGTGAGCTTTCTGTATGGCAAAGGCCAATGGCATCTACCTGTTTTTATGTCCCTGCTCTTCCCCAGGACAGACACCTGTGGCTCGGGAAGCTTTATGTGTCTTTGCTGCGGTCATGGTCATGGTCTTTCAGTACATCAACCATGGCACGTCCAGGGTGTATGGCATCAGTGCTATGCTCATATGCACATCAGTAACTGGCCACAAAACGTGACTTCAGAATCATGGTTTTAAAGAATAACTCATTGAGATGAAAGTCAATCAAGTCCAATGGACCATATGAAAGGGAACAGCTCAGCATCGTAAGTGTACATACAACTATCACCTCCGTCAAGTTCTAGAGCACTGTCATCATTCCAGAGGACGGCCCCAGTCAGAAAGCACTTCTCCCCATTTCTCATACCCTCCAGCCTGTCAGCCTCCAATCTGGCAGGATTTCTCGCTCCTGGAAATTTCACACAAATGCAATGATGAAAATACCTGAGATTTTGTACCTGGCTTCGTTCAGTTGGCATAATGTTTTCCAGATCTACCCGTCTTGAACCATGTATCAATACATCATTCCTTTTAGTGGTGGGATAGTAGTCTCGTATTGACACATCACAATTTGTATGTCCACCCATCTATTGCTGGACAGATGGGTAGTTTCCATCTTTTTTATTAAATTTTATTAGTTTTAATGAACATTTACAGGGATTTTGGGTTTTCATTCCTTCATTGATGCACCATTCTCTCTACCCTCCTCCCCAGTTTGTTCTTCTTCCCCGCTATCCAAATGTCT
>NW_006399805.1:2801586-2830198 GCF_000299155.1 Elephantulus edwardii | reverse complement strand
CCCACTTCACTGATTTCATCTCCTTGTCAAAAATCAGTTGACCATAGATAGATGGGTTGATCTCTGGATTCTCAATTCGATTCCATTGAGTTTCCATCTTTGGGCTGCTTTGTGTTGCCTTGCTCTGCCTATGGACGTGCAGGCACTTGTGCAAGTCCCTGTTTTCATTTCTTTGAAGGTATCTACCTCTGACTCAAATTGCTGGACCTCATGGTGGGTTGATGTATCATTTCTGAGGAGCTTCCAGCCTGCTTTCCACAGCAGCTGTGTCATTTTACAACCTGACCAGCAATGCTTGAGGGCTCCAGTTTCTCCACATCCTCACCAGCACTTGTTCTCTTTGGTTTTAGTTCGTTTTCTATTGTTTTTAATTGTAATCACTCTAGTGTGTGAGATATAGTACCTCCTTATGATGTTGAGAATCATCATCCCTGATAACTACTGATCTTGAGCATCTTTTCATATGTTTGTTGACCACTTGGGCATCTTCTCTGCAGAGATGTCTATTCAAGTCCTTGGCTCAGAATCATTTGCACACAACACTCCAGGCATCAGTCAGAGCTGGCATGTGCCTACAGCTCGCTCTGCAGCAGTGAACGTCTAGGATCCATGCTCCTTCCATTGCCTGGGTTCTTCCGTTTTGTCACTGCTTCCTTGGAATGTTGGAAGGAGAGTGGAGTGAAAAGGATGGGACCTTTCTTCTGGGAGCAACAGCTCTGCTTTCTAACTCAGAAGTGAAGTGACCATTGTGTCTACATCTTTTTTTTAGTATGGCTGTCTCCAGCAAGCTCTTCCATGTTGGCAGAGAGACCTACCTGGCGGACAGTATCTGTCCCTGACCCTCCTACCTCAGTCTGAACTTGGCCCAAGGCCCAGAACTTTCCTCATGCCTTAAGTGGAGGCCAGGGAAGGGCAGAGGAGCCCTGTTTGAGGGAGGCCCTTGGTGACCCCACAGGCTCTATAAGGCCCTCCTGATACAGATTCCTGTTTTTCATTTGACAGCCTGGCCTCGGCAGCCCTCAGACCTCTCTGCAGACCCAATTGAGTTATTGACACAAGTGAAGAAAAGAAAGGAGGCGAGATCGGTGTCGATTTCTTCTTTCTTTTCTTTCTTAATGTTCTTCTTTCCTTTGAAAGATCAAAGGCAGGCCGAAAAGAATTCTTTTTTCTTTTTCTTTTTAACCCCACCCCCTACCACCCTAATAGAATACAGGAGGGAAAATTCCAGCAAGCGAAATTGTTCTCAGACATCTTTTTATTTTCCCTTTCAGTGGCTTTGATTCAAGTCCCCTGGCTTTAATCAAAGTGTTCAAGGAGGCACAGCAATGATTCAGTTAAGCATATGCCTGTCCCCACTCTCTCTTCCTCCACAAACCCTTCCTCCTTCCTCCCTGCTTGCCACAGTTTTATTATTGTTTTTTATTAATGTGGGCAGGAGAGCACATTCTCACAGCAAAGGAGTAAGTGAGGGCTGGAGAGAAATTGTTTTTCTGGGCTAATAACGGGATGCCAGCTCAGCTCAGCAGCTGACGATCAGTCCCCAAACTCGATTGTCCCTTTTCTCCTCCCCTCTTTACTAAATCCATCCATCACTCTGGCAAAATAAATAAGAGGCCTGATTTTTAAAAAAAAGCCAATCAATCAGTCATTTTCTACGAGCTGATGTGGCATCCATGGAGGTGGTGAAAGAGATTTCCATACCGGGGTGGTGAGCGTGGTGGAGCCGTCAGAGATGCTGGCTCTACCACTGAGCTGATGAAGGGCATTCATTGCTGTCATCACTGCCCCATGTGCAGTGGCACCCTGCTGTCCCTGTCCCTCTCCTCCTAGTGTCCCCTGGGGGGGTAGCCTATGCATACACACAGAGTGGAGCAGCAGCTGACTCTTGGGGCCTCATTATGGCTGCACCCAGGGCATGAGGGTGGCGTGGAGGTTCTGAGGACAATGCAAGTCAAGGTCCGCATCCATGAGCATAGTGTCAGGCAGCCTGCAGGAAGTCCAGGTGTTCTCTTGACTTCTCTGCTCCATGTGTGTTCTTTCTGTAAACAATACACACCTGAGTCGGGCTCAGGACAGAACCTGGAGGAGTGAGAGAAGCCCCATTTTCATGCTGCCTCTGTTAGTAGGCTGCGTTGGATGTAAAAGTGGGGCAGGAGAAAGTCAAGGGTGGGCGTTCAGGTCTAAGTATGGTCAACAGAGATAACACCAAGGATAGCGTCCATCATCTCCAAACAGACTGCTCCATCCATTGTCTAAACCATGGTGTGTGTCCAGGCGTGGACACAGAAAACCCTGGAACAGCTGTGACAGGCTTGTGGTCTCTGCCCAACACTTCATTTGTGGGAGCTGTGAGAAACATCACTTAACTCTACAGGACATTTGTTTATAGGCCTGTGACAAGTACCCAATAGGCCTCCTAAAGGACCAGTTAAGACACTTGTACTTTGGAGAAGTACCTCAGTGGCACAAGCTATAAAGCATTCAGCTATTAACCAAAAGGTAGGAGGCTTGAGGTCACACAGAGGCACCTACCTGGTGACTGACTTTCAAAAGATTGATCACTGAAGATGGCATAGCGCCCAGTTCTCCTGTCACACACATGGAGTTTCCATGACTTGGAGCTGAGACAGTGGCAGTTGGGAAGGGTGTGTGTGTGTGTGTTGGCCCAGCACTCTGAGGGTATAACTGAGTTTCTCCTCTCTGTGTGTCAAGGCAAACTCCAGCCTTGTTTTCACCCCTTAGGCCTCCTACCTAGGTGCTGTCAGGGTTGATACTTAGGACCTGGGGGTTGAAATAACTGATGGAGTGTATTCTTCCACATTGTCTTGGGGCTCATTAGGAAGACCTAGGGGACAGATGGCATGCTTATCAGTATGTATAGGTGAGGGACAGATCTGCCTGGAGATCTTGACCTCACTGTCCCCTGTCCTCTGGGATCCTGGCAGGAAGGCAGGGATTGCAGGAGAAAGGTCCATGCCCCCGGGCAAGGTAACAGTGGTCCTGAGTAATTCAGGAGAATGAGAAAAAAGATGTTGTGCCTTTAACATCAGGTCCCTAAAGGGGATATATTTTGTTAAACATTATAATTATCCTTCAGCAGCTGACTCCTGTGGCAAATGAGAACTCAACAGCAATGGAGAATATATGGAGATTCAAACCACAGCGAAGTCCATGGCTGTTTCTCAAATGGTGCTTTTATTTAGAGAAATAGGCAAGCCTACCTTTGATTAGGTCACTGGTCCTGAGGGCATGTGGTATGCTTAAGGATTCCTTCCTCTCTGTGATAAGAAAATCATAAAACTAGAGCTAGACTCCCACACTACCCTTCCTTCCTTCCTCTCTGTATATCAAAGATGAGATACAGCTCCTGACATCAACAGAAATACAGACCTAACCAGGCATATACATATGCATACATATACATAGGCATCTCTCTTCTTGTACCTCTCTATATTAATACGTAGGAACCTTGAGATTTATGAGCCTGTGCTACTAGAGGAAAGAGATGAAAATATTGCTTACTAATAGAATACACACGTGCACACACACGCACACCCGCACATTTGGCTGCTAACCTAAAGGTTGGAAGTTCAAGTTAATCCAGAAACACCTTGAAAAAAAGGCCTAGCAATTTACTGCTGTGAAATGAGCTATTGACAAGCCTGTGGACCCGTTTTCTTCTAACATGCAGGGCTCACTTTGGGTTGGGTTCTGTTGTCGCATTGAATCTATTGGTGGCTTGTGGAGACCTCATTTGACAGACGAGAACTGCCCCACAATGTTTCCTAGTCTTGACTGATGATCTCTGAGGTTTTGTCTCTTGGAGCCCCTGTGTGTGTTCAAACTACCAGGCTTTGGTTATCTAGTGAGCACATCGCTGCTGTGCCAGCAAGGCTCCTTGGCAGGGACCTATTGTCCTATGTTTGAAAAAGTATTGAATATTTTGACATTCATGATTTCTTTTCAGCACAGTCACAATCAAATAAACTGGATAGAATAGAACAAACAAACAAAAACCAGTAAGTCTTATAGTTTCCCCCCACTTTCTGAAATATGAAAGAGTTTAACTGAAAAAAAACAAAACAAAAAACAAACAAACAAAAAAAACCAACACAACCCTAATCTAAAAAAAACCCCTGAGGTTCAAAATGTTAAATGGCTTTCTCAGGACCATGGGGCTAGTGTAGCTGTGAGCTGAGGGTCTTATGGTTTTGATATTTCTACTCTCAGTGATGGTAAACACTTTGGTGGATTCTCATCGCAAAAATGATCAAATGAAAAATCTTACATGACCTGCCAGACTGGACTCTCAGGGCCCTGCCCTATAGAAGCTTGCCTGCTTCCCACATCCCTTTGTCACCAGTGCTTACCCCTAGCCTCAGTTTACCTGCTCTTTTTCAAAAGAGGGCTCATTCTGAAAATGCTGATGTGAAGATGCTCTCTAATATCTATTTATTTCAGCTGCTTTTTTTCCTGAGTAGAACTTGATACCATTGTCATTGAGCTCTCATCTATATACTGATATGTCTAGTGTCTTTCTTACTCATTAAATTATCAACTACAACATTTCAAGGCCAGCATACTGTTTGCTTTCACTCCTTAAATTCTTGTCAGTGAGATGAATTGGCACAATGGCTGCAACAGTGCCCTCAAACTCAGCAGAGATTGTGAAAATGTAGGCGGGCCAATCTGTTGTAATAGAGTCACCAAGAGTTCAAGCCAATTCAACAGCATCTAACAACCTCAAAGATGAATTGGCCCAGTGGCTGCAAGTCTGTTAAAGCATAACAAATACAAGAATGGTGTAGGATCAGACAGTGTTGTGTTCTGTTGTGATGGGGTTCCTGTAAGTTGGAACTGATACATAACAGGTCCCAAATAAACATCAAACATAATATAATCTGTTGAATGAATGCATGGAATTGTTGTTGGGTTCTGTCTAACTGATGTTGGTCTCCTGTTGCTGTTGTTGTGTACCATCGAGTTGGAACCAGCTCATAGCTGACCCTCCAGTGGGTTTCAGAGTCCCGTCTTTCTCCCACAGGGCAGCTGGTGGATTTGAACCATGGACCTTGGTGTTGGCAGCATAATTCCTTACCAATAAGCCACCAGAGCTCCTCTTTGACTAAGTAGAATTTCCCCATAAGGTTTACTTGGCTGTAATATTTATGGAGTAGATCACCAGGTCCTTCTCTCACAGAATCTCTGGATGGGTTTGAACCATCACACTTTCAGTTAGCTGCCATTTCCTTAATAAGGAATCACTCATCAAGGAGCTAACTCTGAGTAAATAATGGGTTGAGGCCTCTGAAGTCAGTATCTTTGATAATCTTGCACAGTTATTACTTTCTGGGAATTTAATTAAACAAAATAATTTCCTCACTAAGATTTCTTCTCCATCAACACACCCTCCAAATTATTTAACCTATTGTTATTTAAAGCTACTGTTTCTGTTCAGTGTCTAGTTATTCCAGAAATACATTTTAACATTTTGTTCTTTCCAAAGAGTGTGGGCACATTGCATCCTAGTCCTTTGTTTATTATCCCTTGGAGAGAATTGGACTGTAAATCGCCCCACCCTGGTTTTCAGATTGCATCCTGGAGTAGGTACAAACTGTTAAGCACTGGAATATCAGCCAAGAGGTTGAAAGTTTGAAGCCACTTATAGGTGGGAGGCTTGGCAGTCTGCTTCTGCAAAGTGACAGACATGGCAACCCCTGTGGAACTGTCCCGCTCTGTGCACATGGACCTGCCATGTGTTGGATCAACTTGAAGGCACTGGCTTTATTTTGGTTTGGTTTTAAGATGAGAAACCTGAGTCCCAGACACTGTCTGCAGATGACAAACATCTGGGTTAGATTGGAAGTAGAAATACAGGGATGCATGCATTTGAAATATCTGGATGATTATATAAAATTCTCAGTTCCCTTCCAGATGGTTGATGCCACATTGATGCAGGCACAGGAAAACTATGTCTTGGAGTCTTAACAACAAGCTGGTGGTAGCCCTGGAATCTGAATCTTGTTCACGGATCCGCATGTCCCTTGAGGCATGTTAACTGGGAAAAATCTTGTTGTCCTGCTATCTGAATTGTGTCCTCTGTGTCCAGCAATCTCCTCCTTTCTGGCCTGAATTTCCAAGTAATGCTTTTGTCTGGCTTTGGCTAACAAAATCCTTGGCTTTAACTTGGGGCCTGCCTGGCGCTGTTATTTATTTATTGGAGTTTGTCTGCAGAGTTCTAAGACCACCGGGTATACACACAAATCTATAAAAACACACAATGTAATTTCCAAATGTGGCAGTAAACTCCCCCTAAAGAGTCAGCTGTCACGGGGGATGTTAGATTGAAAAGAACATTTGTGTTGGAGGCAAAGAGGAGACAGGCTTTCTATGAACTGAATAAGTAGGGAGGTGAGATGAGAAGTCTTAGTGCTGGGACAGGGGCAGTTCTGTGCAGACCACATGTCTGAGATGAAAGTCAGAGGCCCCACTGACCCATCTCCATGGTAGCCCAGGTGGAGGCAGCATGCCAAAGGTCTACAGTTTTCCTAGATTCCAAGCTGGACATGAGTTCAGACTGTTGCACAGCCCTAACGGGGTGTCAGTTACCAACACTCTGTGAAGAACATTTCTGAGAACTGTCCAGCAAAGTGACTGTGGGTACTCCCGTTTGGCTGGACTCCTGGATAAGTGACTTTTAATTAAATGGGAAGGTCCTTGTCTCTTTTGAGGTTCTGCTCCTGGACGATCTTTATGTGGGTTGGCATCTTTTATCCCCCGTATCCACTAACAAGCTTGTTTGCTTAATCTCTTTATAGCCAAAGGAGAGTGACTTACAACACACCCTACACTAGTGCAGTCCCATGAATATGACACTTGCTGGCCAGAAGAAAGAGCCATCTGTAAAACATGGTGGAATAAGCCAAGGCTACTTCGAGAGACCCCAAATGGTTTAGCCTTGACCCACTGGTATGAATCACTGTTATATGTTAAATTGTGCCCCCAATATATGTGTTGTAAATCCTAACCCCTATGCCTGTGCTCATACTGCCTGAGGTGCGGTCTGCAACACCATTTATCTCACAAGACATAAAAGGAGAGTGAAGTGAACAGAGAAGGGAAATCACAGTATCCTCCAGCACAACATAACCATGGAAGATCGGGGGAAACTCCCCTTACTTTGGGTTGGATCTATGTGGAAATTGATACCAACCTTGGGCCTTTACGACGGATTGACTTACCAGATCTTAAGGGATAATTGATAACTGCCACAGTGTTGCAGTTTGCATGTAAAACACTGAGAACTATGGCCCAGTGCAGTAAACTCAATTCCATCCATGATATCAGGCATGCTCATGGTGGTCAAAGGAACTTACTCAACAAAGAGGAAGGTCAGAACACATTGATATCTGCCAGGAGGCCCAGTCCCACAGGTGATGGAAGTCAGCAATGACCTCCTTCAGAGACAACAGAGGAGGAACACCTTCCCCTCAGGATGCACCCTCTACTGTGAGAGCATAAGTATTTGTTTGTAAAAGCCATACAAATGTATGATATTTGTGATATTTCAGGGATAGCAGCACTAGGGACCTGAGACAATTGGGAAAGCCAGCTGCATTTAAATGGTGGTGGCTTTGACACCATTGCATTTTCACAGGCTCTTGTGCTTGGTAGGGGCTTCCAGACTATTAAAAGACTGGGCATGGAACATCAAGTCACTTAGAAACAAAAGACATAACATGTCATTTTTAAAAATAAGCTATAGAAAAACTGTGCAGAAGTTCCAAGTTCTTATATCCGCCCTCCCCACTGTTTCTTCTGTTTTTAGCCTCTTGCGTTCTTGAGGTGTGCATGTGTTATAGTGGGTAAGTCAACCCTGATCTGCAGATACTCACGAGCAGTCATATTTTACATGAGAAGTCTCTTTGGTTTTGACAACTACGTAGTGTCACGTGTCTGCTGTTCTGGTATTATCTCGAATAGTACTAGAATGCTCTGTACTCTACCCGGTCATCCTTCTCCCAAGTATGAACACCTTGCAATCATTGGTCTCTTTATTACCTCTATAGTTTTGCTCTTTCTGGAACGCCACATGTGGTGATGTGCCGTTAAGTTGGAACAGACTCATAACTGACTCTCCAGAGGGTTTTCAGAGGCTGTAAACTGCGTGAGAGGTGATTGCCCATCTTTCTCCCACAGAGTAGCTGGTGGATTCAAACTGTGTGCCTTTGGGTTGGCAACGCAGCTCCTTACCACTAGGCCACCAGAGCTCCCTAGAATGTCAGATAATTGGATGCATCCAACCACCCATTACTGAGGCACGGAGGAACTATCCTTCATAGGTTTTTCAGTGGCTGGTTTTTCGGAACTAGATCAAGTGTGTTGCTGTTTCAGACTGGGCTTTTCAGTGCTGGCTGTGGAAGCTGGAGGCCTTCCTGCCTCTCCTCAGGCACCCTTCCCTGGGTCCACATCATCACCACTGGCTTGTATCACATCCTCATGGAATGTCCTTGGCGCTCCAACAACTTTCTTAAGAAGCTTGGTTGCTATCATTCCTGTGAGACCCCTTCTTATTAAATCCTGGCTCTGATTTTTGTTTTGTTTTGTTTTGGTTAGAGGTTTGATAGTTTCTCTGTGTGACCTTTAAAAAATCACTTTGGCTTGCTTCTGGGTTCCTAGACCTTGTTAGGCTAGGGAGCCAATGTTGCCTGGAGCTAGGTTGTTATCCCGCCATGTCCCTGTTCCCTGGGTGATAACTTCTGCGTTATACTCCCTGCTCTGGGCTTACTTCTATGAGTGGTGGCCAAATGAAGTAGGCAGAGGTCCATTCTTGAGAGCCACCCCAAATAACTGTGTATGATAAGGGAAGAACTCTTCCCCTGCAAGTTTTACCCTCAGTAGGAGAGAGAACTAGCGAATATGCAAACCCTGAACCTTTCTACGTTAGTTTTAAAAACAACGTTGACCGAACACAGAGAGTTCATCTTTAATATCAGATATGTTTATAGCTTCTCAGCAGTGTTTACCATGGTTATAATTGGTATCATTAAGCTTAGGTGACATTATTAATGCCTATGATTAAATTGCTATAAACCTAACTTTACCATTTACACAAACAGCCACGAAGGAGCCTCCAGTTGCACACCCAACCTTAGAGTAGGAGAATGGCCCCTTGGGGGGCAAACAAATGGGACCTCAGCTTCTCACGTATCTGTAAGCTGGAGCTTCTATTAAGAGCTGCCTCTAAATAGTTTCACCTATTGCTAGTAAACCATTTTCCCTTTTCAAATATATTTCCCAACTTCACTGAAAAAAAAAAAATCAAGCCTATTGCTTCTGAGTTGATTCTGACTCATTGTAACTCTTCTGTTTCCAAGGCTGTAAATCATTATAGGAGCAGATTACTCCATTTTTTTTTTCTCCTACAGAGCAGTTTGTGTATTAGAACCATTGTGCTTTCAGAGTGCAACCCAATATACCACTTTATTGCTGTTAGGTGCTATTAAGTATGACTCATAGAGACTCTGTGAACAACAGATCTGAACCGTGTCCTATCCTGTGCCGTCCTTAGTCTCTGACACATTCAAGCCCATTCAAGCCCATTGCTTCAGTCACTGTGTCAGTCCACCTGATTGAGGGGCTTTCTCGCCCTTGCTATTTCTCCACTGTTTCAAGCGTGATGTCCCTTCCCAATGAATAGCTTATCCTAACAGCATGCCCGAAGCATGTGAGGTGAAGTTTAATCATCTTTACCTCCAAAGAGCACTCTGGCTGCATCTTCTCCAAGACGTATCTGTTTGTTCTTTTGGCAGTCCTTGGGATTTTCCATACTCTTCTCCAACACCATGTTTCAAAGGCATCTGGTTTTATTCTGTCATCCTTATTTAGTCCAGCTCTCATATGCATAGCAATTGACTGGAAAGACCATGGCCTGAATAAGGCACACCCTAGTCCTCAAACTAACATCATTGCTCCTGAATCCTTTGGAGAGGCCTCTGACTTCAGAACCTGCCAGTGCAGTATGTCTCCTAATCTCCTGACTGCTGGTACCAAGTGTATTGATTGTACATCCATGTAAGATAAAATTGTTGACAGTTTCAATCTCTTCTCCATCTACCTCCCTCTCAGCTAATAATAATTACATTTCTCTTGTGACTCTGTCCAAAACGTGGCAGTTCCTTTTTTATTATTATTAATTTCAATGAACATTTACAGAGTCTTTGGATTTCCATTCATTCATTGTTACACTTTTTCTCCCTGCCCCCAGCATTCCTTCTTGGTGCCTCTCTTCCTCTCATACTCTGTGTTCTATTTGTTACTAAAAACTTGTTGCATCTTTCCTCACGATACATGCAGCTTCTGGCCCCTTCTCCCTGGCTTACCTCCATGAGTTCAGCTGAAGCCACAACTGTCTTTTGCCTGGACTGTTGCAATATTCTCCTAACTTATTTCCCTGCCTCTTTCTGAAGTCTTTATGCCATACAATAACCAGAGGCACTCTTCCCCTTTCTTTAACGAAACATGTTTATTTCTCCTTTCACAGTGCTAGATGTACCAGGAGTTGGGACTCCAGAACCTTTACAAGACCTCCACTTTTTAGTTCAGGGTGGCTGGTTAAGTGCTCACCTTCCCTTAAGTGACAGAAAGAGGAGAAAGGGAAAGATGGACCCTTCTTTTCAGGGCTCAGATAAGCTTTATTAAGACATTGGTCTAACAATGTCCTTTTCCAGCTAAGACGCCTTCCATCTCACTCATGTCAAAGCCAGAGTTCTGCATTTGTACACAAAAGACTTGAAATCAGGGACTCAAACAGAACCTTGATCATTGCAGCATTTTTCACAGTAGCCAAAAGGTGAGAAAAATGCACCTGTCCCGTCAACAGATGAATGGAGAAATGATGTGGTGAATTGATGTAACAGAGTATTTATTACTTAACCGAACAGAAAATAAAGTCCAGATACATGCTATAGCATGGGTGAACCTTGAAAACACCATGCTGAGTGAAACATGACAGTCACAAAATGAGTATTATCACATGGTCGTCCTTATATGAGGGATCTAGGATGGACCGTCTCCTCCCGTGCAATTAACTGCCTCTGAAAACCCAGTGGAGGGTCAGCTATGGGTCTGTCCTGACTCTATGGTACACAACAACCACCACCACAGGTAAAGGTGGCCTAGTGGTAAGAAACTGTACTGCAGGCCCAAAGGTGGTTCAAATCTACCAGCTGCTACACTGGAGAAAGGTGGGAAGTCTCCTGTGAGATTTACTGCCTCTGAAAACCTGCTGGAGGGTCAGCTATGGGTCAGTTCTGACTCGATGACACACATAACAATCACTACCATAGACGAAGACCCAGAAACAGAAAGCAGCTTAGCAATTACCCATGACCAAGAGGAAGGAAGAGTAGGGAGTATTGCTTAATAGGTTTCTGTTTGGGGTGATGACAAAATTTTGGAAATAAATAGTGGTTATGGTTGCACAATTTTGGAAAAAACAGCAAAACATAAAATGACCTTTTGTGGGGTTCTCAAAGCCCTTTCTCTTCTGGCTGCTGCTCCCTCTGCAGGCTCGCCCCCAGCCCACCTCCAGGGCCCCGTGCCTCCCACCCGCACTGCCCCGTTGCCATCTCCTACCATGCCCACGGGGCTCCTGCCTGAGCATCCGTTTCTTCTGCCTCCTCCTGGGCGTCTCATCCCTCACCTGTGCTCATGACCAGGGTCCTTCTGTTCTCAATATTGTCTCATCTGAGGAGCTTCCCTTAGTCCAGCTGTTTAAAACTACGCATCCGCTGTTTGTCTTCACAGCACTTACCGGTATGGCTGTGCTGTAGTGGTGGGGTGTTCTTGAGTTGATCCCAATTCATAGTGACCCCCGTGTGTCACAGTAGAACTGTCACATGGATTTCCTGGGGTCACATGGATTTCCTGGGGTATAAACTTTCCCATAACAAATCACCCAATCTTTTGACTGTTGAGTTATTGGGCTGGAGGTGGAGATGGGGGTGGGGTTGTACGAGCAGCTTTTCGGTTGACCGCTGAGTACGTAACCATTGCACCACCAGGCCCTCCAACGCTTCCGTGTTGCTGTTGGTTGTGTTAGCTGCTGTCCAGTTGAGTCTGATTCAGTGAGTGACCCTATGAACAACAGATCTGAACCCGGCCCTCTGCCCTGTCCTAAGCCATCCTCGTCATCTCTGCCATACTCGAACCCATTGCTGCAGTCACTGTGTCAGTCTGCCTGGTCCGTCCACCTTTCCAAGCATGAGTTCCTTCTCCAACAGTCTGAACAGACATGACAGCGGAGAGTGGGTTCCTCGTACCTGAGAGGAGTATAAGGCACAAATGTGTGTTCAAGGAACATCGGCTGCATGAATGAGAGAGCACATCTTCGAACGCCTGTTGGTGTCACTTGTCACTATCACGGCAGATGGAAGTGGGGATCGCAGGGGTACTGGTCCTGCTCACAGTCCACGGGGGGCCCCTCTCCCCATAGATAGCAATCTCTGATGTCAGTTGTCTTGGGAATTCATCAGTGAGGATGTTTCCATTGCAGCTGACTGACACGGACTCAGGTTAGACTAACCATGAACAGAATTGACTGGCCGGAGACTGGCATCTCGAGGTGGTAGCGAGCGAAAAAAGTAGGCTTGCAGAAAATTCCAAAGTTGAGGTGCTCTGGCCGCCGACGTGGGGCAGCATCTGCAGCAGGCACAGCCTGCAGGATACCCTGGCTCAGCTGTGACCCGTCTCTGCCATCTCAGCCATAGTGACCACACCTCCATGTACCTCATCCGCGGCAGCTTCAGCCTTGCAAAAGGGGCTCCCCTGACCAGCCGGAGTCCTTCCTTTTGGGGACAAAAAAGGGAACATCAGCTCTTTAAGCTGATAACATGGGGGCACTAGTCCTGCCTGCAGCCGAGACCCTTCTCCAGAGCAGGGGCGGGTGCTTGGGCCCCAGACTACCCCAGGAGAGATTCAGAAGAGAGGAGCATGGGTTTGCCTGATGCTTGACTGGTCATGTTTCTAAGCCACTCGTAGCCTGGTCCACCCCAGAACCAAAAGGCGCTGCAGAGGGACACAGCCTCTTCTCCACATTTCCTGGCGCTGTCAGCTGCTCCCAGGGGAGGGGGCGTCTGTGGGCTTTCCAAGACTTCTCTAGCTCTCTGCCTTTGTCGCATCTGTACGTGCTGGCTGGCTGAGAGGGAGGAGTGGGAACTGCTTGTGGAAGAAGAAGGCTCGCTCTCCCCAAGAGCTTTCCCTGCGCAGCTTAGCGAGAGCCATCTGCAGACCAGGGCTGGGTCAGGGGACACACACACATGTGCGCGGATCGAGTCCTCCTTCAGGTCTGCTCCAGGAGCCTGCACGCAGGGAGGGGCTGGGTAGGGGGCTTATCTCAATGATAGACTCCAGCCTCCTCACGTTGTCCTGGTACTCATTCCCCTAGTGGCAAAGAAGAGCTGCTGGGGAACCAGGAGAAATGTGGATCTAAAATAGCCCTTCACCCTGATAGCTCAGTTCCCAAAGGATTTTAAAATCAGTTATGCCGAATGAACTAACTCAGTCTCATAAGGACAAATAGTGCATAAGACCATTATTGTAAAAATAGAAGGATAACTATTAAAACAGGTATGGAGATCCAAGGGGGAAAGGAGTGGGAGCAGGGGGGTGAGGATGGGTAGGGGTGAAATCACAGGGTTACACAGTTTTGGTGGGTGGAGGGAGGAGGTAAAGGAGATGGAAAGGACCTGTCAGGGACCCGAAAAGATAGGGTAATGGTGGACATAATCCAATGGTGATTAACTTTATAAAGCATAAAGAATGAGAATGATTGTATGAAACACAATCTGCATAAAGAATCATGTGAAACACATATGAACTTTGTGAGCAAACCAATATAAAAGAAAGATTTTAAAACAAACAAAAAACCCACCTCAGTAAGTTTAAAAGAAAAACTCCTTTCCAATGAGTGGTGGTTGCTATAAAGCACAGTAGTGCAATAAATGTGGGCATTTGAGCGTGTCTGTCATTTAAATTCCTTAGTATGTTTCACGTCCACCTCCCCCCACCCTCACGTACACAGACACAGGCTTACACTTATACATGCACACGTACAGTCCTAAGTACACTCACATACACGTGTACACACTCCTACAGAAGGCGCACGCACACACACACTTAGATATACAAACTCACACACATGCCCACGTGTACATGCATACAGCCTCCTGTCACAGGTGCACTCACATAGACACATGTGCCCATACCTACCTACTTACACATACCCACAGACTTACTCGTAGACACCACAAACGCACATACACACATGCACGCACACATTATATACGTTATTGTTGTTGTTAGGTGCTGTCGAGTTAAGTACGACTGATAGAGACCCTTTGAACAGCCAACCTGAACCTTGTGTGTCCTTATCATCCCTAACGCACAGAGCACGTTGCTGAAATCATCGTATCCATCTGGCTGAAGGTCGTCCTCTCTTTCACTGACCTTCCATCTTTCCAAGAGTGATGTCCCTTTTTAAGGAATAGCCTCACCTAGTTATATAACCAAAGTATGAAAGAAGACTCTTCACCGTCTTTGCCGCCCACCGAACACTCTGGTTGCACCTCTTCCAAGACGTATCTGTTTGTTCCTTTGGCCGTCCGCGGGCTAGTCAGCACTCATCCCCAGCACCGTAACTCAAAAGCATCCAATTATTCTGCTGTCCTCTTGTATATCAGTATGCAGGTATGTACACCTATGTGTACTAATATGGGTGAGCACGTGTGTGACTCATTGTCACACACACAGACTCACATACACATGTGCACACACACATGCTCTGCAGGCCCCAGGTTCATGTGCCTGCACAGTTCTGCCTGTAGTAATTCAGAGACCGTAAATCCCAACCGCGCCCCCCCCCACCCGGACAGTTACTCTTTGATGTTCCCTTGGGGGAGCATTCCAGGAGGTCCCCACTCCTACTGATGTGGAACCCTCTGGGGGTCAGTAAGCAGCAGTGAGGACATGTGCTGGAGATGGGGGAGACAAACCACTTGGGGGCCAGGCTCCAGGAGGGGAACAGATCCAGCCAAGAATGCAGACTTCATGGGACCCACAGAGGGCCTCCCAAGGAGCAGAGGACAGCTGCCTTTCTGCTCAGTGTCCCCAGATAAGTGGCACATGCTCACGCCCATGCTCACGCCGCCTTGAGAGGTGGAGCTCGTCCGTCCCTCACAGGGTGGAAGGAAAGCTGGAGGAGAAGCTGCCCATTGCAGGAAGGAGATCATGCTTTTCTCACTTCTTTGTTTTGTAGTAAGAATCCCTCTAGTTTGAGGAACGCTAGCATCTGAAATGCACCGAAAGGACCCCTGCTTGGTACGGTGATTGCGCACAAGGCTGCCATCTGGAAGGTTGGCAGTTTGAATCTACCAGCCGATCGTTAGCAGAAAGATAAGGAAATCTGCTTCCATGAAGATTACTGTTGTTGTGTGCCATCTAGTCACCAGCCAGTTCCCAGAGACTGTAAATCACACAGGACAAGAGTGCCTGTTTGTCGCCCACAGACCAGCTGATGGATTCAAACTACGTGCTTTTAAGTTGGCATCACAACTCCTGACCACGAGGCCCCCAGAGCTCCCACAAACATTACACCCTTGGAAACCATATGGGACAGCTGTACTCTCTTCTCTAAGGTGACCATGCGTCAGAATTGGCTCCAAAGCAGCGAGTAGTTATGTCTCTCATCCTCATCAGCCATTAACATCATCTGTTTCCAACTTCCCATCACTTTTAACAGCAGTTCAAGCCCCGTAGAGCTGCAGACACAGTGAACCCTGATGTGGACTGTGGTCTTTAGTTATTGATGGTGGACCACTGTGTGTTAATGTTTAAGACACGTACCCCAGAAATGTAAAATGTTGATAGGAGAAAAAATGTACAGGGGAAAAGGGGGCAGATACGGAGCCCTCTGCCCTTTCAGCACATTCCCCGCCCCCCCCAAAACGAAATCTGCTCTAAAAACAAAGTCTACTATTTAAAGAAACCCTGGTGAGGTGGTGCACGAAGTATTGGAATGCTGACCTGCTCACTAGTTCAAGTCTGCCAATTGCTTTTTAGAGGAAGGATGAGCAGTCTCCTCACGTCTAGATCACAGCCTTACAAACCAATGAAGCAAAAAAAGAAAAAGAAACCAATAAAACATCACCATGAGGAGTTGGAACCAGCTTGAAGACGGTGGGGCTGAGGCTTGGGAAATAGAGAAATACGCACATATGACCTGTCCAATACATTTGAGCTTGTGACAATGAGTATGGGGGTGGGGCTGGAGAGGAGACTTTCTTAGTGTTTATAGAAGGAGTCAGTTTTTCTGTATTAGATTTACAAGTGACTTTCCTTACACACATCCATGGCAAACATCAAGGACACACGCGTGTGACTATGTAATAATGAGGAGGTGATGGCAGTTGCAGCGTGAAGCACGAGATAAGATGCAACAAAGCCATCAGCACAGATCTAAGACTGGATCTGAGAGCGACTTTGCAAGGAATCTCCCATGGCGTCCTGGGACGGAGCCATAGAACGCAGGCCAATAACTGCCAGCCAACCAGACATTCTGTTATTTGATAAAGCTAATAATGCAAAACTTAACTGCTATAGCAGACACGTCATAAAGATGTGGTAAAATAAACAAGCACATGGCTCTGGCAGAGGCGCCCCAAACAAGGGAGGAAGCTGAAGACATCAAAGGCAAGCCAAGAAGGATCTTGGCAAGTGGAGCGGAGCAGTGTTCACATGTATTAGTGGAACGTCGTAAGGAATTTGGGATTTTTTTCCTCCCATGTTTGAGCAATATTTTGGGAAGCCGTACTTCATACATACTTGTCTTTGGATCAAGATATTTCTCTTCCCAACATTGCTTTGTCATGTGCTTGGCTGGTGAGGGCTTCTCTAAGCTGATGCCTTTCGGCAGATAGAACTGAAGTCTTTAAACACAGGAAGGGGGACGCAGCACTGACGTTTCCTAGTCTTATGTGCACCGTGTTGTCTGCATTATCTCAGTTCATTCTGAAAACAGCCCTTGTTTGGTTACTGCAAACTGGTTTCTGTCTGCGGGGACCCCATGTGGACAGAACTGCTCACAGGGCCTTCGAAGCTCTGGCCTGTCTAGAAGAACATCTCCAGATCTGTCTTCAGAGAGGTCTTTGGGTGAATTTGAACTGCCCAAAATCTTTGCGTTAATAGTTGAGCACTTAACAGTGCCACCCAGGGTGCCCAGACAACCTGTAGTGGAGAAGGCGTGTTCTTCATCTTACAGGGAGGGATTAGCCCCTCAGAGAGGTAGATCTCGGGACTGGTTAGTAGGGGACAAGTGGGGGTTGGTTGAGCTGTATCCAGACAAGGGCCTCATAGACCCCAGGAACCTATGTTTAGAATGCCTCTTTTGTGGTGAAACTGGAACCCTTATTCACTGTTGGTGGGAGTGTAAAATGGTGCAACCCCTGTGGAAGGCGGTATGGCACTTTCTCAAAAAGTTGCAAATAGAGATACCATTTGACCCAGCAATTCCACTACTGGGAATATACCCCGAAGAGACCATAACTGACACCCAAGCAGATATATGCACACCCATGTTTATTGCAGCTTTGTTCACAATAGCAAGGAGTTGGAAACAACCTAAGTGCCCATCAACAAACGAATGGCTAGAGAAGCTGTGATATATTCGCACAATGGAATACTATGCTGCATTAAAAAACAAGGAACTCATGCAATATTACTCAAAATGGTTGACTCTGGAGAACATTATGCTGAGTGAAATGTCCCAGTCACAAAGGGACAAATATTGCATGGTGCCACTGTTGTAGAATGGGACTGTCCTTGGGGTTGGGGAGAGACTGAGTAAGATGGGTTCAATAATGTATGCTGCTCTGAAACAGAGAAGGGAGAAAACTGTTTAAAAGAGATATGTGATTAGGTATTTCGGTCATGACAGGAGTCTAGAGCGATGGCTACATGGTGGAGTGGACCTGGGGGAGGGTTTGTAAAATAATGAAAGAATCTTTTCTTTTACTTTTCCAAGAGGGTAATGTCTGGTGGGGGGGAGCCTTAGGAGGGGACAAATCTACAACAATGAATGAATGGAAATCCAAAGCCTCTGTAAATTTTCATTGAAATTAATAACAAATTTAAATTAAAAAAAAGAATTAAGTTAGAGTAAGGATGGCAATGGAACCACCTTACCTCTGTAACTTGATTTGTACCACTATTAGAACCTCTACTTGGAATATTATTGCTTTTCAATTTTTGACTCATGCACTTTTAACTTGTTAGTTAAATTTGTATCTTCTAGACTGCAACACTTCCATGATACATCTTCAAGGATATGAACATGTACAGCTAAGCACAATTGATAACAGTGCATCTAAGTTCCATAATCAATCTCCATAATAGTCTATGTGTTTCCTACTGCCAAGGAGGCCCTTTAGAGTAGTGAGAGAAGATCTTCACCCTGAAACCCACAGTGTCCCTTTTCAGCAGGAAGTAGCTAAGAGAATACGCCATCCCCTTTTCCTTATGACTCAGGGTGAAGTCTCTCTCAGGGAGGAGTGATAGTGAATGGCAAAGGACACACTGACAAAGGAGATTAATCAGAACTGACTTTGACAAGCACTGTGGCAATTGGACAATTAAAACAGACATGGCGGGGGGGAGAAGAACGAACTGGGGATGAGGGTGGAGAAAACAGTGCAACAATGAATGAATGAAAACCCAAAATCTCTGTAAATGTTCATTAAAACTAATAAAATTTAATAAAAAAAATTTAAAAAAAAGAATGACTCTTACCCCACCCTTTACCAGAGGAGTTTAGAGCCTTGTCCTGAGTGTGTGGGACCTGGGACCTGTGGTTGTTAGCTGCTGTCACATCAGCCTTCACCTCATGGTGACTAACTTAGTTTGCTCACTCACTGCCGTCAAGTTGATACTGACCCCCCATTGGGTTTCCGAGGTTGTGCAGCACACAGGAGGGCTTGGTGAATCTTTCCCCTGTGACAACACTGGTAGGTTCAGATCACCAGTGGGGTCCCGCCTCCGGGGAGCAGTGAGACTCCCAGAGGGCTACGCCCCCAGGGATCACTCTGATTTACTTAGTATTGCTGTAACAGATACCACAAATGGATGGCTTTATCAGTCAAAGGAGTTGGGGGGCTAGAAGTTCAAAATCAAGGTGCCAGTTCTAGGGGAAGACTGATTCTTTCTGTTGCTTCTAAAG
This sequence comes from Elephantulus edwardii, assembly GCF_000299155.1. NCBI lineage: Eukaryota > Metazoa > Chordata > Mammalia > Macroscelidea > Macroscelididae > Elephantulus > Elephantulus edwardii. The sequence goes on along the minus strand of NW_006399805.1, from coordinate 2,810,928 downwards.
CCTCCAGTTCCTTCAGCATCTGTAGGCCTCACCTTCCTGGGCAGCTTCCATGTGGCTTGGCCTTTCTAGATGTCACGTCTTTGCACTGAGTCCAATAGGACGCTCCACTCCTCCAAGTCTTTCTTGGTGCTACTGAGGTTTCCCACTCCCAGCTTTCTTTCTGCCCTTTTCAAACTCTTGGGGAAGAAAAGTTCCAGACACACCCTGGGGGAGCCCCCCTAATGTCTGTGGGAGCTCTGTTACATTCAATCCTAAACCCTCTCTCAGCCATTTGGATTATCAGAGTGGATCATGACATAGCTTCTACATTACGTACATGGTTTTAGAGGGACACAACCCAGTCCGTGGCAGTGATAACAGAACACATCAATGTCTTGCACCAGTCCCTCGGTAGATTATGGATCAGACTGTTGTGATCCATAATCTATTGGGTTTTCTCGGCTGATTTTTAGGAGCGGATTATCAGGCCTACATTCCTAGGCCATCAGCCTGGAAACTCCACTGAAACCTGTTCAGAATCATCGCAACCTTCACCCTTCTCTGACAGGTGATGGCTGGAGGCTACACAGGTGCACAGTCCGGAATCAAACCTGGGTCTCTTGCATGGGAAACGAGAGCTCTAGCACTGACCTGTACAGGTCCTGCCCGGGGTGGGCACTGCCTCCTCTCCCTCTCCCTCATTCAGACACCGCATCCTGCCTGTGCTCTTGTCAGGGGCTCTCAAGTCAATGTGACTCAGTTGAACCTTGCCTTCCCTGCACCACCGTCATCTCCATCATATTCAAGCCTATTGGTTTAGTCACTGTGTCAGTTCATCTTAGTTTTTTGTTTTTGTTTTTTTCCTTTTCTACTAGTTTACATTGGCCTAGTGGAAAGGAAGTTATGCTACCAAGCCGAAAGTGGGTGATTTTCATCTGTGGCCCTCGGCCAGGTTCAAATTGTTTTCCTGTCAAACATCATTCTAGGTGGTATAGCACTGGTCTGTGCATTGCTGTACGGAGGTAACTCGTAGTTGCTGTGATGGTGAACACTGTGACAGTGATGTGCCAATCGTGGTAATGGGTACCCATGGTGGACAGTGTTGGCTGGAGTTTCCTGACTAAAACAAGCCTGGAAGCAGGAGCAGCATCCACTTCCGAAATGGCTTGTCTCCAGAAACTCTATGTACGAACAGTGCTCAGGCCTTTCATTCATAGGGTCGTTATGAGTCGTCTACGACTCGATGGCACTAAACAACAACACAACACACTAGTTTATTTACGCATGGAAGGAGGAGTGGCATCCACTACCATAATAGCTTGCCTCCGGAAACCCTGTGAACCTGGAGAGAGGAAGAAAGGCACCCAAGCATCAAGGACTCTCCTTCATAGGTTCGCTATGAGTCGCCTGCAACTCAACGGCACTTAACAACAACAACAACAACAACAACTAGTTTATTTACAAAATTATTTCCATTTCCCTCACTCCCCCCACCTATCAAATTGTACAACCCAATGATTAATCCCCCCTCCCCCTGCACATCCTCATCCCTCTGCTTCCAACCACTCCCACCCCTCTTGGATCTTTACACTTATTCTACAATAATGCTTTTCTACAATATTTATTCTTGTGGGACTGAGTTAGTTCACTCAGAATAATGCTCTCCAGTCCCTCCCAAGTTAGGTAATAATTTACAAAATCATTGCTCCTGTGTGCTGCATAGTATTCCATGGTGTGATGGACCATAAGTTCTCAATCCATTCATTTGTGGTTGGACATTTGGGCTGTTTTCATGTTTTTGCGATGGTGAATTATGCTGCTATGAACATTGGTGTACAAGTCACCATTTGTGCCTCAGTTCTCATTTTCTCAAGTTATATCCCCAGTAACAGGATAGCTGAGACATAAGGAATTTCAATGTTCAGCTTTTTGAGGAAGCATCAAACTGCCTTCCAGAATGGTTTGTACCAATTTACAACCCCACCAACAAAGTATAAGAGTTCCTTTCTCACCACATCCTCTCCAGTATATATTACTTGCTGCCCTGTTAAACTTTGCCACTGTTACTGGAGTGAGATGGTACCTCATTGTGGTTTTGATTTGCATCTCTCTTATTGCCAGTGATTTGGAGCATTTCTTCATGTGTCTCTTTGCCATTCAGATGTCTTCCTCTGTGAAAGTTCTTTCCATGTCTTTGGCCCATTTTGTGATTGGGTCATCAGTCTTTTCCTTGTGGAGGCCCAGTATTCTGTAGACTTTTGTTAGAAGACTCCTGTCAGTTCATCTTGTTAAGTTTCTTTCTCTTCTTCCTCTGACCCGCCACCTTTCCAACATGATGTCTTTCTCCTGACAACTTACCTGAAGCATGTGAGACAGTTTTCTCATCCTTGCCTGGATGCACTTTCTGTCACACAGACTTGTTTGTCTCTGTAAGATGTTGACTACTCTTCAACAAAATTCAAAGCATCAGTTCTTTACTCTTCTTGATTCATTATTCAGCTTTCAGATGCACAGAACGCAATTGAACTTGCATTAGGAAAATCTGATGTCCAGAACCCCTTTAAAATGTTAAAGAGCAACAATGTCAATTACAGAGTGAGGTGTGCCTGATGCAAACCATGGTATTTTCAATTGTGTCTGCCTATGAAGGTGGGTCAAAGCCCAAACCAAATGCCATCAAGTTGATTCTCATACATGGTGACCTTACAGGACAAAGTAGAACTGTCCCATGGAGTTTCCAAACTGTCACTAGTTACTGGAGCAGACTGACACATCATTCTCCTGAGGAACCCTTGGTGAGTTCAAACTACTGAACTTTCAATTAGAAGTGAAGCTCTTAACTTCTGTGTCACCTTGAGTGTGAATCCAGTGAAGTGATTTTCCAAAGTTTTCCAGGGGAAATTGGGACCAGGGTGGAAGGAGAGCCAGACATCCAAGCAGAGCCCGCCCGTGTCCAGCCCAGGTCCCCTGTTCATCCCAGTCACTGGAGTGTCCACACCTCCCACTGCCAGTTGGCAGTGTGTCCTCAGCCGCTGGGACAGGGACCCTAGAGCTGTATCTCCAATAATGACCCACATCAGTGGACACACACCACATCCCTGGCAGTGATGGACATGCAGGGGTGAGTGAGTGGCCCGCTTGGAGTTTTGGGCAGCTTGTCAAAGGGAGAGGAGGAGAGAACAGCTGTGTTTTGGGGTCCGAATGGGTTACAGGCCGGAGTGGTCACTCGGATGGCCGCCAGCAGGGGAAGTGGGAGGGCTGTGAGGAGAATACCAAGTCCCTCCTTGCAGGGGCCTCTTCCAGCTGAATGCAGCCTCCTCGCCCTTAAATCCAATTAAAGGCCGATATTATGTCAGTAGAAATGTATGCCAATCCTAATGTAGTCTAATAAGCCTTAAAATAGCACTCTGTAAGTGGAAAGCCCTGTGGTTTAATTTGATTCGCAGCCTAATAACAGGCTTAATAAGAGGGAATTGGCCCCCTTGTATTTTCCAACTGGTCTCCGCATGCTCTTTTCTTCCTCCTTTCTCTCTCCTGCCCTCTTTTTCTCCGGAACACCTTGGAGAGGTAGAGAGAGGCCACGAGAGCAGAATGGGTTGTCCTGCTGCGCTCTGAGCGCCTGAGGTGGGGTCTCTGGGAGCCTGCTAGTGAGGGAGCCTGGCGGTGCCGGAGCGTGGGCCCCAGCTCAGCCCTCCACCCGTCCTCCGTCTGTCTGCACGTGATGTGTCCCCTCTGCTTTTGGTGCCTTCCATTAGAGATAAGGAGCTGGCTGTGGGGGTCTCTGCAGGAGAATGGGCTTCAGCACTCTCTGCTTCCTGGACCCGGGTCTCCCTCCACCCCATAGAGAGAAGACAGGGGCCATTCTCACATGTGCGCCATCCGAGAGGACAGTGGACCAGGCTCACGCACATAGTCTGGAGTTGAGCGAAGCATGAACTAAGATGCTTTGTGGAGACACACATAGCACCGGTCGTGGGGTGACCCCTCACCAGAGGGGTGCTGAGGCTGGGCCAAGGTGAATGCCAGAGACTCACCGGGATTATTGCAAAGTCTCAGGGACACAGTCTGGACTTGATCCGAGAGCCCGTGAGACGGAACCTTTGTCCAGTTCCTGGGAAAGCCACAGAACCCCAAACATTTCAAAAGTAGGCTTTGAGGATTTAATGCACTCTTTTAAGAACAAGTTCGATGAGATGTACTTTATACTATACAATTCATCCATATTTAATGTTCACTTCAGTGGATTTGGGTCTGTTTTCAGTTGTAAAATCGTCACGGCGATCTATTTTAGAGCATTTTCATTACAGAGAGTCCCTATATTATGAATGAGTCCCGTTCCTAAATCTGTCTTTAAATTAGAATCTATACTTAAGTCAAAACAGACAGGCCTTATATCTGTTATGTACCATCTAGTCGAAACCAACTCATAGCTGACCTGTTTCATCAGAACCACCTTATGGCTGACGCTGTAGGGGGTTTGAGGAGCTGTAAATAACAGAAGAGGAAATTGTCCATCTTTCACCTTTGATTTATAGTGCTCCTTTGTTGTTGTATACCATCGAGTCAGAACCGACCCATGGCTGAACCTCCAGCCGGTTTTCAGAAACAGTAATTCACATAATCGATTGCCCGTTTTCTGTGGAGCAATGTGAGGATTCAAACTGTGTACCTTTCCGTAATGCAATAGCAAGGCAGGAATAACAATAGCAATAATATTTGATGTGCATAATAAAGTAGCATCTTTTTAAATTAAGAACCATTGTATGTAACCTTATGGATATTTTTTATCACTTTTTTCGATTTTTTTCCTAGTCATTTATTTGCAAAACTTGAATACAAATTCAAACAAATGCTTTACATTTCCCTCACCCCCTCCCATCAAATTGTACAACCCCGCCTAGATCCTTATACTCATTCTACAATAATGGTTTGTTTAATACAATATTTATACTTGTGGGACTGAGTTAGTTCACTCAGCAAAATGCTCTCCAGTCTCTCCCAAGTTAAGTAATAGTTTATAAAGTTACAGCTTCTACGTGTTGCATAGAATTCCATTGTGTGAATGTACGATAATTTCTCAATCCAGAATCTTTCCAGTATCCATCCATATTGTAGCCTACGTCAGAACTTCATTTCTTTTTCTTGCCGACTAATATTCCATCCTGCACATGTGCCACATTTCCCCTGACTCCATTCACCAATTAGTGGATTTGGGGGTTGTTTTCACTTCGTGGCTACTGTGAATACTGTAAACCAGTGTTGGTGTGGACATATGTTCTTACTGATTTTAGATGTGTACCTAGGAGTGGGATTGCTGAGGAGCTCTGGTGGTGTCATGTATAAAGTGTCAGGTTGCTAACCAAAAGGTCAGTGGTTTGAATCCACCAGCCACTGGCCAGCCACTCTGCAGGACAAAGACATTCTCTCCTCCTGTAAAGATTGGCTGCCTCACAAATCCAATGAAGGGTCTTGTGAGTCAGAACCAGATTGACACATCGGGTTTAGGGGTTTTTTATTTCTTTTTGTGGTAATTTTATGTTTAATAATTTAAAAAACTGTCAGACTGTTTTCCTAGTGTCTGCACCATTTTCCGTTCCCACCAACACAGTATGAGGGTCCCACATCTCACCAACACTCTCTTACCCATGGTCCGATTCTCAGCACCCTGACGGGGGTGTGGAGTAGCTTGGACTGTATTTTGCTGATTGGATTTAGTGCACTTCTTGGTCTTAACTGGTCTGTGAATCATTTAACATCTGGGAGACCTCAACTGGCCTCTCAGCCAGACCCTCGCCATTAACAGGGCAATCTTGGACAGGAAATTCCGTTTCTAATCTGTGACTCTGAGGTAGGGATGAGGTGAACCGAGAGAGCATGGGGAGAGCAGCCACCCTCCACAGGCAGCAAAATACAGCTTGTTCTTCCCTGTAGCAACGCTTGAGGCCTTCACCTCCATCCTCATGAAGGCCCAATGGGGAGGGTCTTAATGCAGTTCCATCAGGTTGAAAGACTGTACTCAGAAGAGAAGAGGACTAAGGAGAGTGAGGGTAGATTGAGGTGCGGCCAAGGAGAAGATGCTTGATGCCAAAATAAAGACATTTGAGTCTATAAGAGGGAACAGTAAGAGGCACCCTATTGTTACTACCGCTGCCATCGAGACGGTTCTGATTCCTCTGGGTTCCTCAGACCATACACCTTAACAGGAAGAGACTGCCACCTTCCTCCTGAGGAGCAGCTGGTGGATTTGAACTATCAACCTTTTTAATACATGACGTACTATGAAGCCAGAGCTCCTCCTTAACAAAGGCAAGAAGCGGTGTAATAATCACTTTAAATGTAAGAAGTGGGACCCCTGGTGTGCAGTGTTTAATCAACTAGGTGCTATCCTAAAGGTCAGTGGTTCGAACCCACCAATTGCCCCAAAGAAGAAGAGGGGCAGTCTGCTTCCATGACGGTGCTCAGCCTTGGAAAACCACAGGGCATGGGTTTGGGGCATGGGACAGGCTTGCCCTGTCCTGTAGGATGGCTCTGTGCGATGGGTTTGGTTTACACGGAGGCTGGTGGCCAGCTGGGACCCGTCTCACTGAGGACCTCAGAAAGAATGTGTTTAAACCGTGGAAAGTGGCATGGAGCTTAGTTATCAGGAAGAGGTGGTTTGCCACCAGGGTCCTGAAGCACTGAAGGAGGAATCCATCACCTCTCCTCTCCTCTCCTGGAAGGCCTTGGGAAGCAGGAGAAGCCGTTTGCAGGAGCACGCGTGCCCTCCTCTAAGGCCCTTCTTTCTGTCACAGGATTCCTGGCAGTGCCGCATAGGGCGCCCCTCCCCATAAGCCTGGCTCTCCATGCCTCACCCCTGCTCTGTCTGGCCTCAGCTGACTCTTCGCACCCTAAATGGTGCAGCACAGCCCCTGCTTGGCTCAATTTCAGTAATGAGTGATGGAGTTTCTATACATAGCCCTGCCTTCTAACTTCCTTGGCAGCTCCTGGGCTGAAAGGTGCTGTGAAAAGAGAGAGGGAAAGAGAGACCGAGTAACTCTGATTTTTATTTGTTTCAAAGTGTCTTTCAAGAGCAGCTCACATGTCCGGACCTTAAGTGATGGTGCGTGTGGCCACTGCGTTCCTGGCCGACCTCCTGTGATTGGGCAGTGGTGTGGTGACTCCTGTTTCATGCCTCAGCACACACAGAGGACAGGCTGGAGGAGGTGTTTCCCAGCATTCGCTTATTTGCTGGCACCCAGGGGTTTCTGGTGGACAGACTCCACCCCAGACTAGAGGTGGCCTCCCAGGTCTCGTAATCCAGCCAGCACTCAGAGTTACCCTGGCCCCAGGGATGGGTGGGTGGGGGTGGGGAATACACTTGATGTCTAGGGGTAGAACACCCCTCCCTTGACTTAGAGGCCTGTGCTTGCTTCTCCTTCTCTTGTTGATGTGGTTGTTAGATGCCATCTAATTGGCTCTAACTCAGCCACCTTGTGAGTGGCTTTGTGATGAGGAGTTGAGCTGCCAACCCAAAGGCATGTGGTTCGAATCCATTAAGCTCTTTCATGGAGGTAGATGTGCCAATCTCCTCCTAGGCAATTCACAGCCTCTGAAAAGCCTGTGAAAGTCAGGTCTGAGTCAATTCTGGTTTGACTGCATATCACAACAACAACATAGCAACTCGGTCCATAACTGACAGCTGCTTCCTCCTCTCCAGCTTCACAATTATAGTGGAAGGAGCCCCAGGTTTGTTTTTGTTTGTTTGTTTGTTTGTTTGTTTGTTTGGAGCCCCAGGTTTTAATCCTACAGTCTGGAGCTGACCAGTCTTCCCAACCCACCCAGTACTAAGAGAAAACTTCGAGGGCAGTGAGACTCTCCTCTCACTCTCTTGTACCCTTTCTTCCACGTCTTTCCAGAAGCCTCACCCCTGGGAGCTGTCCAGCACGCATGGGCCAGTGCTTCTCTGCGGGGAAAGGTAGGGAAAATGTCCACTGGTAGCAATAAATGGACTCAGAGGAGCCACAGAGAGGAGGACAACACAGTTGACCCAAGACACAAAAATCAACCTGCATGAGTGAGAAGCTGGGCTGAGGTCTGACCCTGTGACTCTCTAAGTGGCCTCTGGTGACTGTTAGCCTTTGCTGGACCTGCCAAGGGGTGCATCCTCTTATATAGCCTCTTCTAGGACCACCCGTCCTCGTTCCTGATGGCCAGGCCCACTCTAGACCCCCTGACAGCCTCTTTTCTCCCTCTTCTTTCTTGTCCATCTTGGATGTTCTTTGAGCGGCAAGAACCCTTCACGCTCAATTCCTCTTCATTTTTCTGTTCTTCAGTCCCTGCCCCCTGATTTTGTTTTCCTTCTTCCCTCCTGCCTCCAGCACAGCACGCCCTACACACAGATGCATACCTCATAGAGCCGGGCCGACATCCCTCCCTCTTGTGTCCTGCTCAGTTCTCAGGTGATGAAACTGGCCTTGGGCTTGGGTGGTTGTCATGGACTTGCCACCCAGCTCCCACCCCACGCAGGGCCTTGAGCTCTTCCCAGCAACCTTTGTGGGTTGCAAAAGAGTGATATGCTTCCCTAGTGTCTTGGTGGTGAGGGAGGGCTTGTCTGAAGGGACTTCAATGCCACCTGACCCATCATCCCTCAGGGTAGAGGTCTAAGTTTTGGCTTGTCATATTTTTGATTACTCCAAATGACAGTCAGATAAATGGGGTTGGGGATGGAATTGAGGATGTTTATATTTATGTTTTTACCTGCTCCAAGCTCAACAGAGAACTGTGGCTGTCCTTCTCTCTCAGACACTTCACCTAATGTCATTGTCTTACTACTGATCAAATCTCTCTCCTGATTGGCACCCCCAGCCACAGTCCCCCACGAGTCTATCCACCACTCTGATTAGATTCTGAACAGACAACTGGTCAAGAGCTTCTCTGCGAACCTCCATGAGGTCCCCTCCTCTGGAGCAGCGGCTTCTCCATGCTTCTGTTTCTGTTTGTGCTGCTAGAGGCTCGACCTGTTTATGTTCAACCACGGCTGACCAGTGGCAACAGAAGGAAATGCTGCTTAGCCCTGCCCATCCCAGGACTGACGGCGAGTCCAGTGCTATGTCCCATGTGGTTCTCGTTGGCTGGTTTTCACAGGTAGATCATCAGATCTTCCTTCCTAGTCCATCTTGGACTAGAAGCTCTGCTGAAACCTGGTCAGTGTTATAACAACAGCACAGTGTGTGGTGGCTGCATAAAAAGTGCATTGGCTGGGATTTGATCCAGGTCTCCTTCATGAATGATGAGAATTCTATTACTGAATATTCAGATGTAAATATAACTCCATTTATATTTCTATTCATTTGTATTTAGGGTTTTTAATGTATACATTAACAA
>NW_006399805.1:2758097-2800946 GCF_000299155.1 Elephantulus edwardii | reverse complement strand
GCAGGAGGAGAAGACCCTCTATGAGATGGATTGATTCGGTGACTGGGGTAATCGGGATGGTTGTGTCAGAGACAGTGCGGTTGGCGCAGGATAGAGCAGGGTTTAGGGCTGTTGTGCATAGGGTCACTATGAGTCGCAAACGACTCGATGGCACATAACGACAACAACAACAATGTATGCATGTGTGTATGTGTGTGATTTATCCAGAGCTGGCCTCTAAACATCTCAAAGGCCTCTCAAGTACTTTTTTTTAAAAAAAAACAAAAAAAAACACATAACTTTGACCCACTTCAGTAGGAAAGACCCAGCCTCTCCTGCTGCAGAAAGCAGTGTGGGAAACTGAAGGACTGAGGCACAGAGTGCTTTAAAAAAAAAGTTGCTAACAACTAACCTGAGTTTTCATCCAATCCTTCAATTGTTGTTGTTGTTTTTTAATGCCGTCGAGTCATAGACGACTCATAGCGACCCTACGAACTAACAGCCTGAGCGCTGTTCGCACATAGAGTTTCCGGAGGCAAGCCATTTCGGAAGTGGATGCCGCTCCTGCTTCCAGAATCCTTCAATTAGTCTTTTTTATTCATTATGACTGACTTGAACAAGCCATTGGATGGTTTTGAACTTTGAGTTTTTGTTTTATTCTTTAAGAGATCAAACCAAAAACAAAAACAAAAAATAAAACAAAGCAAAACAAACAGAAACCAGTTTAAATGCTCACCTGCCTTCCCCTTGTTATCGTTAAGTGCTGTGGAGTCCAAATCACAGCACCCCCGTGTGCAGTTGAAGGAAGCTCTTCCAGGCTCTGCACCAGCCTCACGGTGGCCGGCTCATCAAGCCCCTTGTTGCAGTAACCGTGTCAATTCGCATCCTTGAGGGTCTTCTGCTTTGCTAGCCCTCTACCTTCCCAAGCCTGAAGGCCTGCAGGGTTTGACCCTCCTGACAATGCACCCAAAGGCTGTGAGACCACGTTTCCGCCTCCTTGCCCCAAGGAGCACCTTGACTGTCCTTCCTCCGATACAGACGTGTGTGTTCTTTTGGCAGATGGGGGCGCATAGTCAGTACTCTCTGCTAACCCCACGATTCAAATACCTAATTCTTCAATCTTTCTTATTCATTGTCCACATTTCACATGCATATAAAGCAATTAAAAATATTATGCTTTAGTGAGGCCTAACTTTGCTTCAGAGTGTCACTTTTCCTCCTCTGCATTTTAAAGAGGTCCTTCATAGTAGATTGTCTCGTTGTCCTATATGCTTTTATTTCTTGACTGCTACTTTCATGGGTGTTGATTATGGAGCTAAGGAAAATAAAGATTTGAAGATACTTGTTAACCAGCAAGCCCTGATGAAAACATTCTGCTTCAGGAGAGCTAAGAGGCGTCTCATCTCCTTGCAACCATGCTATGAAATTGGTATTATTTTGGGTTTTATTTTTGGTGTATTTTCCCCCAAAAAATGTTCATTTTTAACTGGGCATATTTCAGTATTGTTTTGTTGGGTTTGGGGTGGTTTTCATCCAGAGGCTCAGTGTACTTCTAGAACATATTGATTGATTGATTGATTGATTGATTGATTGACACATCAAGTTTGGATTTAGCTAGTACATGCTATCACATCACTGATGAGATTGAAATGATTTTGTGAAGCCCAGAGAAGTCGGACAGCGTGGCTAACGGCACACAGTCAGGCCCAGCATCTGGACCAGTATCTGCTGACTGCTGAGGACTTCCCATCAGCTCACAGCTGTCTGTGGGAACAAGGTTAAACCCACGCCTGCGAGACTCAGACCAGAGAGAAGGTCATCTCAAGGGCAGCCGAACAAGCAGCCCACTGTGCTGGCCCTGGAATGATAAGTAGACTGGTGACCAGGAATTGCAGGAGCCGTATGATGCACACAGCAGATGGGGAGGGAGGAGAAAGGAATCAGGGGGGCGAGAGGAGAGCAAATTGAGGGGAGAGGGACGGGGTGCTGGCCTGGGAACGCGGCAAGTACGAGCCGCTCAAGTCCTTTAAGCGCAAGAAAATGTGTGTCTTTATCTTTGTCTGCACAATTTATGGCCCAGCTGGGCTCTTGCATGAGGCCAGGGCTGTTTTTGGCACAGCCACGGGAGTTCCTCGGGGTGCGACGCTGGAACTGCTGGGACCCTGCCAGAAGCAGTTGTCCTCCTGGTTATTGGAGGGCAGTTCCCAACTGGAGTTGACGAGCGGGGGACACAACTTCACAGAGTCCGCAGAGCAGCCATTGACCTAACGCGCTGTGTGCTAGAGCCATGGCTGGACCTTCCACCCGTGCCAGAACTGAGTGACCCTCTTCCCACCTCACTCATTCCGCAGAGACGTAGCCAACGATGACTGGAGGTGAGAGAGACCGTGTTTATCTACAGGAGAATCCAAGGTGGTGGTAGTTCTGTGCTGTCAAGTTGAAACCAACTCATAGCTCACCCTTCAGAGGCTTTAACTCACCTTTTTCAGAGGCTGTAAATCACACAGGAAGCTGTTGCTCATCTTTCTCCCATAGAGCAGCTGGTGGATTTGAACTGCCTGACTTTGGGTTTGCAATTCAACTACTTACTCACTCGGTCACCAGAGCTCCCTGAGCTCAAGGTACTAGGTATGTTTTAGATTTCTTGCTCTTAACAGAGAAGCAAGAGGAGCATGTCAATGCTTAAAGCACGGGCAGGTGTAGAAATTGTAAACTCTCACCATTGTCCAAAAAAAATTTTTGGAGCCGTTCGCTTGCTGAGATTAATGATGGTCTCCCGGAGTGTTAAGCCTGTTCCGACTCATAGCTATTCTCCTTCAGGTTTCTGACACTGTAAGATCTTTGTGGGAGAGGACCATGCTGCTCTGTGCCATGGCGCTGCTGGTAGATCCTAACCATTGACTTTGGGGTTATTAGTGGAACACACAGTGTACTGCACCATCAGAGATGGTGTACTTCAAACACTGAGGATACCTGGTATTTTGGGTAACTTATTTGAATGTGAAAGTTGAAGACTGAATATTTAATGCCTTTGAACTGTGGTGTTGAGGAAGAGTTCTGGCTACACCATGGGCAGCCACACTAAACAACAACAAAACTCTACATTGGAAGAAGTGGGACCAGGGTGCTCCTTATAGGTGGGGAAGATGAACTTTCATCTCATGTCCTTTGGGTATGTTATCAGGAGGAAGCAGTCTTTGGAAAAAGGCATCATCCTTGGAAGACTATAGGCTTGTGGAAGAAGAGGAAGACCCTCAAGGAGGTGGGTTGATGGGGGACTGCAACAGTGGAGATTGTGAGCACAGTGGTGATTATGAGGTAAGGTTTTGATTTGTTGTAGAGAGAGGGTCACTCTGAGATAGAGTCAACTTGATGGCATCTAACAATAACAACCATGAACGCAGTGCTTTAACAACACAGAGGCCATAGCTAATCAACGGTAATGTTCATTTCTCTTCTAAGAGGAGAGGTGATTCCCCGAAATAGCACACACTGCTGTGACTTTAGACATGATATCCCTGTCTACTCGAGGAGACAATTATCCTTTAGTTCTAGCAAAACAGAGGCTTTTCAAGTCATCTCTTCACCTCTTCATTGACACATGATGAAACTGTGGTGCAGATGTGATGGGGCAACAGGGCAGGGAAAGAGGTAAACATGCACTGCTTCAACGGCAGCATTGGGTACCAGCCTCACACCCACCCTGGAGACGCCCTCTTCCTCAGTATTTCCAAGTCACGTCCTTGCTCCCTTTCATAGTGGCTCCTTTTTTGCCTCCTTCAAAATGCAATCTGACCTTCTGAATTGATCCTCTTAGTGTTGGAGCCTTGGGGACCACCTCCGTCCCTTGGTGGTGTGAATAGTTCAGTGTTCAGTTACTAACTGAAAGGCGAGTAGAGGAAATCTCCCCAGATATCATTTAAAGGAGAGATTGGCAATGTGTTCCAAACTTACCGTAGCCGTTGTACGCCCTGGGAAGCATGGTTTTCCTCTGACATGTCAAGGTCACCGTGAGTTAGAATGGACAAGATGACAGTGGGTTTGGTTTGATTGTTGTTAGCTCCTGTTGAGTCGGCCCTGACCCCTGGTGACCCCATGTAAGTAAGCAGAACAAAATCTGCCCAATCCTGTGCCATCCTCACAATTTCTGCTGGGCTTAAGCTCATTGCTGCCTTCTCTCTGTCAATCCATCTCAGTGAAGGTCTTCCTCTCTTTCACTGACCCTCTATTTCTTCCAAGCATGATGTCTTTCTACAAGGAATGTCCCCTCTCTATGCCCAAAATATAGTTTGGTTTTGTCATTAAAAGGCACCTCTGCTGGGTACAAGTGCTCTTCAGTCTTTCCATAAGTCTTCTGAGGGTGCCTCTCCAAGCAGTCAAAATCAGTAAAAGTCAGAAACTCTGTCTCTGTAAGCCACTTGGACAAGGTTCAAGGTCACCTACAAGCTGGTCTTGTGAAAGCTGGTCCCCTCACCTGTATCTTTCCATCATAAACACACCTGGGCTGGAAATGTCAGAGTTCTTGCTTCAAGTTACTCTCCCAAGTTCATTACAACATACACTGTCTACAGTGAGATATTTTTAAGCCTGGCTTAATTTGTAACAACAGCAACAATAACAACAGTAATCACAGAAGCTTCTTGTTTTATTGCCAATATGAATTTGTAACTCATTACGCTCACAGAAGCTTTATTTGATGAAATGCATAACCCTGGCTCCTGAGTTCTATAGCTCTTATCAGCATTATTATTTATGCTTCCATCCACTGTGATTATTTTTATCTGGTTACTCTTAGTATCAGTAGTGCCATAAATTTTTTTTGGTTTTTTTTTAAATAATCATGAATTCATGTTACAAATTGCATTATGTCTCCACATTATTAAATATGTGTTGTAAATCCTAACCCTTGGCAGCATAGAAACTTAAGTATTGGACTGTTAACCAATAGGTCAGAAGTTCAAACTCATCAGCTGCTTTGCTGGTGAAAGAAGATACAGTTTGTTCCTATAAAGATTTTCAATCATAGAAATCCTATCAAGTAGTCCTGCCCTCTCCTATAGGACTGCTCTGACATGGAGTCAACTTGGCGGCAGTGGAGTTGAGTTTTTATATCTAGGATTGGAGTCTTGGAGTGGGCTGCACACAGAGAGGTCAGCAATTTGAATAACCAGCAACTTGGAGACAGATGTGACAATCTGCTTCTGTAAAGATTCACAGACTTGGAAACCCTAGGGAATGATTCTACTCAGTTCTGGTGGCCCAGTGACGGGAAGCTGCCCTGCAATCCCAAAGACACGTGGTTCAAGGCCACCAGCCTCTCTGTGGGAGAAGGAGGGACAATCTCCTCCCGTGCAATTAACTGCCTCTGAAAACCTGGAGGGTCAGCTATGGGTCAGTTCCGACTGGACGGTACACAACAACAATAGGGCTCCTATGAGTGGGAATCAACTTGATAATAGTGCGGTGCTGTGAAGAGAAGAGAAGGGGAGACAGAGCCCTAGTGAGACTGAAAGCCAAGTTCCCTGTGTGCCCAGAGTACTGACTCCCTGGGGGACTAGCCCAGGCAGAAGGAGGATGGGCAGAGGGGGCAGTGCTGGCCTATGTCCTGAGTGGAGAAGGCCTGGATGTGCTGAGGGAAAACCAGGTCCGGTGGACCCATTGGTCCCCAGAGAGGTCAGGCTTTGAAGCTGCAGGCATTGATGAGATCTATTCTGTAAGGGGCTCAGATGCCATTTTAGATTTGAATTTTGTGATATTTTAAGAATTCTGAGACACACTGTGTCTCTCACATTTTCACATCTCTGAATACATGCATCTTACAATCAGTGTGTTGTCATAGCTAATTGCTAGTATTTTCATCTTTCTTAGTAGTACACAAAATTATAGTGTACCATCCAAACGCTGCCTTAGATGGGACGACATGCAGCATGCTAACGGCTTCGGGGTCCAGGGACTAATTGAACAAAGCTTGGTGCGCTCATTGTCTCCTTCCCATTCAGTAAATGCCCAGTTGTCCTCAGATGCAGGGCTTCATACCAGTTCGAACCGGTTCAGCCGTGACTGACACTTTGAAATCTTAATAGACCTAAATTTTAAAATTGGAGTCAAGCAGTACTCTAAACTGAAAGGTTAAACCTGAATTCATTGGGAGAAATTAGAGACCCTTAGGAGGCATACTGAACCCTTTGAGGAGCCTGATGTGTGAGGTGGAGAGGGGGTTTGGGCCAGGACTGTGGAAAAAGTGGTTCCCTTGGCCGCCATCTTCGAGCCAGGCATCATTGCTTCTGACTCTGCCTGTCAGGAGATGTTGTAGCTTTACAAACTCACACTGCCCTTATTTTCTAAGGCAAGGGAATTAAATTTTGGATGGACATCAGACTCGTATTTTTCCTGGTCACCCACATTTTGAAAATCTGAAACTGTTCCGATTTCATGCCGTCATGACTGGGCCAGGATCAGCCAGTTCAAAGATCTGCTCAGAGGTAATCCAGTTCTGATGAAGAGCATTGATTTCCTCAGCCTGGGTGGGATCCTCAGTGAATGGGACCAAATATGCAAGTCTTTCTTCAAAGAGCCACACACGGAAAATAGGAAGCGCAGCAAAGAAACAACACTTCTTAGAAAGGGTGCAGCATTCCAAAGGCAAACTCATGGGACACTCCCAAACCTGCCTTTGTCCCTCACATTTTATTCTCACATCCCTTGAAGTATTCTAGAAATGTCACTGTCTGCTTCTGATTTATTATCTGTATGGAACTGATGTAAGCTCTGTAGAATGAGTTAAGAATCTGACCAAAACCAACCTAAGTGCCCATCAACAAACAATGGATAGAGAAGCTGTGGTATATTCACACAGTGGAATACTATGCTGCATTGGAAAACAAGGAACTCGTGAAATATTATGCAAAATGGGTGACCCTGCAGGACATTATGCTGAGTGAAATAGCTCAGTCATAAAGGGACAAATATTGCATAATGCCACTGTTGTAAGGCAGGACTGACATCAGGGAGGGAAGACAGAAAAGGAGGGGAGGAATGATGTATATTGCATTTAAACAGATGAGGGAGAGATCTGTTTAAAAGGTATATATGAAGGAGGATTGTCATTACAGAAGTCCAGAGTGAAGGCTGCATAGCGGAGTGGACTTGGGGGGTGGGGGGATTGCATAACAATGAAAGAGTTTTTCTTTCCTTTCAAGGAGAAGAGTGAATTGGGGTGGGGGGCAGGGAGAAAAGTGCAACAATGAATGACTGGAAATCCTAAGTCTCTGTAAACTTTTATTAAAATTAATTTAAAAATTCAAAAAAAGAATCTGACCAAAAACTGGATATGAGGGATGATGTTATAGAGAGACATCTTCTGTTGCTTTAACTTACTCAGTTCTTTTGTGTTTTTTTCCATCTCTTTTGTTTTCTCCCATTTTTCTTTATGCTGCTGCTAGCTGCTTCCTTCCATTAAGCAAAGATGTCCTTGTGTGAAAGAAACCCATGATTCAGGCTATTGTGAGGCGGGGACGGGAGGCAGAAGGTGAAGAAGAACCTGGTTGGGCCACCAGCTGACGCTCAGAAATAGCAGAGGCTCATCTGCACCCAGGCCACGCAGAAGCCCTAGCACTCTTTGGTGGGCCAGAACTGGTTGCCTAGCAACAGTGCCCTCTGTTCTTTCTACGTGTGCCCCTCAGACCACATGCTTCCCTTTCATGACAGTGCTGCCTCTTCCTGTCCTTGACTCCATTCAGGTCGTCACGTTCATTTCTACGTGGAGTTTTTTTAAACTTGCATATGTGGCGTGGTGAAGAGGGGTGGAGAAGCTCTTTGGTTCCATATTTCCTGGGCATCCCATCCCTTAAGTTCAGCCCAGCCACTGAGGACTCTAGGTAAACAGAATTCTCCATCTTTACAAGCCACAGACTCCCTGTGGGATCGGTCAAAAGGAAAGTTGTCAGCAGGATCTGTTGTGGTCAGTCACAGTCAGATTGCCTCCTCCTCAGGGCAAGCTTAAGAATAACAGAAGGGAACCAGGTCCAGCCCTGTGGCGTCCAGCCCTGCGGCGTCCAGCCCTGCGGCGTCCAGCCCTTGCAGTGTCCTCGCGGCTGCTGGTCTGGTTGAGTCCGCTGTGGAAGCCTCTGCGTTAGTCAGCTCCTGGGGAGGGTTCTCCTGTTGAGCTGACCTTCTTCTATTAATCAGGATGTCTTTTTGTAAAGAGTATCCTTTCCTAAAGACATCCTCGATGTAGGCTTCTTGGTGTCTTACCATCTTGCTTCGAAGGCGCAAGACCTAGAAAGTGTGACTTTCCACCTGAGTAAGATCTGCAAGGTCTCCATTCCATTTCCTCGCTGTCACTTGGCGGGGCAGCTGTGTGCCCATATCCATTCCAGCTCTGTATTATTTTACCTCCTGTGATATGTGGGAGTGGCATCCACTTCTGAGCTGGCTTGCCTCTGGAAACTATGAACAGTGCTCAGGCCTTTCATTCATAGGGTCACTATGAGTCGTCTGTGACTTGACAGCACATAACAACAATAACAACGACAATATAGAGAGAGCTACATTGGCCTAGTGGACAGAAAGTTATCCTATGAAGCCCAAGATGGGTGATTTTAATCTGCGGCCCTCAGGCCTGGTTCAAATTGTTTTTTTGCCAAACATTCTTCTAGGTGGTATAGCACTGGTCTGTGTGTTGCTGTACAGAGGTAACTCGTGGTTGCTGTGATGCTGAACACTAGGACACTGATGTGCCAAACGTGGTAATGGGTACCCATGGCGGACAGTGTTTCCTGGAGCCTCCCGACTAAAACAAGCCTGGAAGCAGGAGTGGCATCCACTTCCAAAATGGCTTGTCTCTGGAATTTCTATGAACAGCGTTCAGGTCTTCCGTTCATAGGGTCACTATGAGTTGTCTGTGACTCGATGGCACCTAACAACAACAACAACATGATATGTGTGTATGTTATATCTTTGGTAAGAAGAGTGGTGAAATAATCTTGTAATTACTAAATTCAACTTGTTTGCTAGAAGCTTTTCATGAGGACCATTGAGGCTCATTTTAATGTTGTCAAAGGATCTTCTGACGAAAATGTAGTCTCCCACAGTCCAGTGACAATAGGTTTGCGTGCGATCCTGGCAGGTAATTCTGTATCTAAACCGAGTGTGGGGTCCCTTGGGCCTTTCATCCTAACCCGGAAAAGATGAGAAACTCATTGTCTGAGTGTTTTCAGTTATTGTATCAAGAGAGAGCGAGATTGTATCATATTAAGGTTTATTTATGTATTTGTGAGCAATTACATTCATAATTGTTTCCCTTCACAGAAAATGGAACACTTTTTCTTTATTGATGCCTTACAAATTGTTGGTACAGAATAAATATTTGTGGGAAGAAAAACGGAAGGGTTCGCTAGTTCAGTCATTTCATTAAAACATCTTTCCATGGGAATACTGTGTGTACAGTTTATCTTTGGGGTCCCTGGTGAGAACTGATGGAAATCCAAAGTGGAGGGTTAATTTCAGGGTGGACAGTGTGAAATATTCTTCACTCACGGCATGAAGAACCCTAGATTGCTAACTGGGAAATCCCAAAGCCAGGTTATTTCTCTGGTCACAGGATTGTGACGGCCAAAATACAGGAGGCTGGGTAGAGAACTTATTTTCATTGAATCCACTTTCTTTCTCTGGATCTGTTTGTCTGCCTTCTCGAATGGCGAGGATGCCCAAAGCCAGTTGCCCTGGAGACGACTCTGACTCATGGTGACCATGTATGTGTCAGAAAAGAACTTCCCCAGGGCTTTCAGTGACTAGTTTTGGGGGACTGTTTGCCAGGCCTTTCTGGGTGAACCCAAACCTCCCACCTTTTGGTTTGCAACTGGACATGTTTACTCTCTTGCCATCCAGGGACTCCTTACTCTGTTTGCCATATCACCTGCTCAGCCAGACCAGAGCCCGGGTCATAGCGTCTTGATCCTGGGCTTCTCCAGATCCCTAAAGAAGCATCATCTGGCACTTGAAGGACCCTTGGCTCCCAGTGCCCCTCTTCAGCCATCCTACATCCTCTTAGAGGGACCAGGCTGGGAGGAGCAGTAGGTGGCCTGTGCCACGTGGTGGCAATGCTCAGCACACCTCCCTCCCTCCCTGGGCATGTGGACAGTCGTATTGAAAAGGTCACACTTCTGAAGCCGAACCCAAACCCTCTGCCTTCCTGTCAGACTGACTCTGAGCGACCCTCCACGGGGTTTTTGAGGTTACCAGTCGTTCAAACTGTCAACCTTTTGTGTGGCACACTGCGCCACCAGGGCTCCAAAGTTATTCAGAGTTCAGGAAGTTGTTATTTTGGGGAAGAAAAGGTGTGTTTTCTTGCCCTGGGGATGGCTGCTAAGTTCCAGCTGACAGGGGCGGGCAAGTGCAGGCATCGATTCCCACGGTATCGTTTAAGGACAGGTGCTGTGTTGTCCCCAGAGCCATGCTCGAGCCACGCTGCTTGCAGAGTGGTCCCTGAGAAATTGTTTGTTGACCAAATAGCATTGAAACTCTTCCGAAAGATATTTCAAGGCTAGGCTGGCTAGCTCTCTGATGGTCTTGACAACATCAGAGTTGGCTGGCTTTGGCACCATCACAAGTGCTGAGAGTGTCTGTATGTCCGTGCAGACAGACTTCTGTGAAAACAAGGTTGGCATTTGCCTGGCGTCAGTGGAACGTGGCACACGCCTCATCCTCCTGGCTCCAGGTCCATGCTTTCCATGGGCACATGATGACCGTCCACTCTGCAGTCCTCTCAGAAGTTTGACATTTTCAGGATACCCCCTTGCCACTGGGAGTGTGTGGCTGGTCGCGGGTGAAAGTGGCAGTGAATTTCTGAGGGGACCTAACCCGTGGAAGGGGTGTGAACAGTGCTTTGTGAAGACTTGGTAAAGTGGGAGATAACCTGCTCTCTCTCCTTCTCCATCAGACGAAAGGAGCGGAAGTTGCTTCAGGAGGGACTTGGGGCAGCCCATCAGGAGGACTTCCTGTCTTTGCAGGCTGGGCTTCTGGACCTGCCTTCTTGAGTTATTTTTGTTTGTATTTTGGGGTTGTTTTGGTGTGTGTGTGTGTGTACCATTTACCAAAACCTTGATTCCCAATCATGATGATCCTGTGAGATTTTTGCCCACAAGAGTTTTGATGGCTGGTTCAGAAACAGGTCACCAGGACTTTCTTCCAAGGCAGCTTGGAGTGGGTTAGAACAACCACCTTTTCTGACAGCAGCCCAGCATTGACAGGATATACAGCCAGGGGTTTTTTCCTGATCTCTCGCACCTGTTTTTTTCTCAGAGTGTGGGTGAAGTCTTACTCTAGAAAAAGGTATGTCTTACCAGCCTGTACACACATTTCAAGAGGCATCTAAACCACTGAGTTCAATACCCCCTTTCCAAACCGACACTGACTGTGTCATTTCAGATAAAAACAAGTGTGGAAACCCACTGAAGCTACCTTGCCTCCTTTCTTTGCAACATGGCAGGAAGAGTAAGTTCCAGCTTGTTACGTTGTCTCTTTCTTAGAAAGGTGCATAATGGCTACAATTCTGCAGTCTGTTGCCGAGTTCTCTAGAGTGAATCTCTCACACTTTCCCTCGTTGCTCTCAAGTCAGAACCAACTCATAGCTCACTTGCTATGCATTGGAGAGCTGGACGATGACTAGGGAGGATAGAAGGAGAATTGATGTCTTTGAGCTGTGGTGTTGGAGAAGAGTATTGAACATACCGTGGACTGCTAAGAAAACAAACAAGTTTGTCCTGGAGAGGGTGAAGCTGGACTGCTCCTTGGAGGCAAGGATTCTGAAGCTTCATCTGACATACTTTGGACATGTTGCAAGGAGGGACCAGTCCTTGGAGAGGATGTCATGTAGGAGAGGAAGACTCTTGATGAGATGGATTGATTCAGTGACTAGGGTAATAATAGGGGCAGGTGTGTCAGGGACGGTGCGATTGGCACAGGATAGGGCAGAGTTTAGGGCTGTTGTACATAAGGTTGCTATGAGTTAAAGGCGACTTGACGGCACATAACAACAACAAAGAGAAGATGGCCCCTGTTTTACAAAGAGTGGGTGTGAGCCACTAGTGAGGTGCACCTTTTGGATTTGCGGTGTGACTCACTGTGTCCCAGGCCACCAGAGTCCCATGTGTTGGTAACTGGCGATGTTTATGTGAAGAGGAGGGGGCTCAGTGGTGCACCCAAAGGCATGCAGCTCGAATCACCAGCTCGCCAGAGGAGCAAGATGAGCAGTCCCCTCCCGTGCGACGAAGCTGCCTCTGAAAACCCTCTGGAGGGTCAGCTATGGGTCAGTTTCAACTCTGTTCCACAGCAACATGTGAAAAAGGACTCGTGCACGTCCCTCCCAAGCCCTCCCGTATGCATGTGTGTACAGCTCAGTCCAAGTGTGTGCATCCCAGGTCCATGTGCACGTGCTCCACACACACGTCTGTGCATCCACGTGGACAGCTTGCCCCATCAGGGACGTGTGTGGACACAGGGACTGGGGGTGCACACGTGCCATGCAGCCCTCGAAGGCTGTCACTTATGCGTGGCTGCGTCTGCACGTGGGCACGGTCTTGCTGCACCCTTGCCAAAGCCCTTTCCGGTTTCACCCAGGCTCTTCTCCCCAGCGTTATGGGGGCGCAATCGTTAACTGTTAGCAGTGCAATAAAGAGAAGCTGATTTCGATGGAGTGTCGCCTTGCCCTGCGGACACATTGCCACCGCTTTTATGCTGCACATTGCACCATGGTGAAATTTAGTTAATTTTATGGTTTGTTATTACAACAGCAGAGTGGGTTGAGGGAGCAGCTTGTGTTGGCTCTAAGTTGCAGATTTCCTGGGTGTGATGAGGACTGGAGGAGAGCAGGAAGCTGGTGGCGGGAGGAATCCAAGTTCACGCGGAGAGGTAGCAGCCGTTCTGGTTGGCTTTTACGTTTTGTCACTCTCGGGATTAGCTCCTTGGTCAGCGTGGGCTTGGCAGCTCCGCTCCGGCCTGAACATGTGTTTTCATCAGAGATAAGAGGAACATTCACAAGGCAGTGAACAGGCCACCAGGTTCTAGAAAGCAGAAAAGAAGCATGGCTTGTGGAAGGAGCTTGGCACTGTGTGTTCTGTGTTCAAATCCTGCTTTGCCAGCTAATCCACCCTTCCTCTCTGACATCAGTGTCTTCATCTATAAAGCAGACATGAGGATCTTCACCCAATGAGGTAGGTCCTCAGGGGGCAAGCACTCTGTTTACAGGGGGTGTTCAGGGTTTCTTTTTCTTCTTGCATGGAAAAACCTCTTCTGTTTTAGAATTTTCTAGAAGTGAGAGAAAGTCAAAGAAGTTCGTTTGGAGATAAGCTTGAAAAGCAGATGGGGAAGGGATTGAAGATGCCCCCTAATCAAGCCTGCCGTTGAGTGGATCTGACTCATGATGGCCTCGTGTGTTACACGGGAGACCAGGCCCAGACAGTGATCTTGGCTGTCATCTCCACAGAGGCAGATGGCCAGGCCTTTCCTTCATGGCACCGGTTAATGGGTTTGAACTACCAAGTCTTAGGTCACTTGTTGAGCAGAAGCCATTTGCACCATCCAAGGTCCTTTGAGAATGCAGAGGCATTTCACAAAACAGAACTTGCCATTGATGCAACCCCAACTCATGGGGACCCTGGTGTGTCAGAGGAGAAAGGACCTCCAGGGTTTCCAGGGGCTGTGACCTCTCAAAAGTAGGTCACTAGTATCACTTTCTTCTGAGATACCCCTGAGTAGACATGAACTTCCCACCTTTTAGTTGACAGCTGGGCATGTTAGCGTTTTGCACCACCCAGGCTATAATTTCTGAATTCTCTCATCAAGACCCACATTCTGAGCTATGAGAGGATGCTTCTGGAAATTGCAGGGCACTCATATGTGTTCCCCAGGGGAGATGGTCAGCACCTTGAATCTGGACGTGACTTATGCCCATTCTCGCATCTGGAATTTTACCGCCCCACCCTTGACTCTGAACAAAGCAAAGCTATTAACATTCTTATTTACTGCAAATGAGGCTCATTAAGTCAGAATCCCAGAAACAGAGCTGGTATGGACTGGAATGCTTCAGGAGCAGAAGCTATTTGCAGGAGAATGTGGCTGTCCCTGTTATTCTGCTCAGCTGGGTCTTTGGATGCTGCCACTCAGGGTAGGGCAAGCAGATGACACAGAATATGTCAGCCCACTATCATTCCTCCAAGGCCTGGCAGCTTCCGCTCTGGCCTGGGAGTCTGTTTATTGCTTCACCAGTGCCTCCTTCATTCTCAACAGACAGTATCCCAGCAACTTCCGGTAAACTTGCCAAGTGGCTTGTGCGGGCAGGGAGGTGACGCAGACAGACCTCTGCTTCCCCCACGATGGGAGGAAAGCCTTGATAGAAGGTAACTAAACAGAGATGCCTTAGAATTAGGCCCACCGTACATGCCATCCCCACTATCTGCTCAGATCAGACCGTTGTTGTCCACAGGGTTTCAGAAGTAGATTTTTGAAAGGAGAGCACCAGGCCTTTCTTCTTGGTTCATCTTTGGAAACTCTATTGAAGCCTGTTTGGTCTCATAGCAACATGCATTGACTGGGTCTTCTGCATGGAAGGCAAGAATTCTACCACTGAACCACTGATGTCTTGAGAAGAGAGAATGCAGATCTAGACAATGATCCTTGTGGGTCAGCTTTTATTGCACCATTGATTCAGTCTCTCATCTTTGGAAGCTTGTTTTCTGGAAGTCTCTGTGCCCTGTTGCATCTGAGAAAACTCTGGGAGTACTGAGATGTCATCAATTTAAATGGTCCAAATGAGAGAAGAGCAAACAGTGGTCGCTTTGTTTCCTAAACTGAAGCTCATCATTTCATGGATAATGTCAGAACTCATCAATTTAATATTAGGGTGACCTTGAGCTTCAGTGCTTTAAAAAAAATAATAATAAGTTTCTATTTTGGCCTCGAAAGCTCCAGAAAGAAAGCATTTGAAAACCACTGAGAAAGGCTGACTCATTTAAGGAGAATTAGCCTGTGTGATTTGGGACAGTGGGGAGAGGAGTGGGACTTGGAAGTAAACAACCGCCAGTGAACAGAGGCTCTGACTCAACAGCCCCACAGAATAATTAGATTTCAGCAATCTACACAATCACTAATCCAACCCCCTTGTTATAGAAAAGGGAACACTATTTATTTAGTATCCTCCCTCCAGACTCAAAACATTCCTATTGTTCTCCATCCCCAGAGTCCTATCGTCTGAAAGAGCTCAGCTATGCAGAACTGCTCTGCTCTGAGCTGTGCTTGGGGAATACAGGCTTGTGAGGGGCTGAACAATAGAGTTGGGACATATATATTGTGCACGGATGGAAACTTTTCAAAATATTAGAAAGCAACACATTTAACTTCACGATAAAGCTATGCTGAAGAGGATGCGTTTTATTTACTTGCTTTGAGAAACCATAAAGCTGGAGGTGTTGTTTTTATTGTTTTTAGTGGTGGCATAGATGAATCATCCGAAGCATTACCCTGTCATGGTAGATGACATTTCTTTAATGAAAAGATTTGGTGAACAAAACCAAGTTCACTCTCTTTGAGTTAGTTCCAATTCATGACAACCTTCCATTGAGTTTCCAAGGCTGTAAAGATGGGATTTGAACCACCAACATTTTGGTTATCGAGTCAGCACATAAGATACTGCTACCAAGGCTCCTTGGTAAATAGACTAGCAAAACCAAATTTAATAACATGCTGAGTTTTTAACCAAATTGATATATAGTTCACTTTGTCATTATCCTCTAAGAGTCAGACCCTGCTGAGGGTCCCTCAGTTATATTCCTGTTCAATTCAGATGTCCACATTACTGACCCTCTCTCAGAGGGTTGTCTGACTGAAGCCCTGAGGACACTTCAGGAAGAACATTTCTCCTCCAGCCAACTGTCAGTGCACATGAATAAAAGGAAGCCAGGTTCTCTCCAGTTGTCTTTGTTGTGTAAATACAAAGTTGACTCTTAATTCTGGCCGTAATATTGCCAGAGGGAAGCTCTGGTGGCTTAATGGTAAGGAGTTGTGCTGCCAACCCAAAGGCTTGTGGTTCAAATCCACAAGCTGCTCTTAGGGAGAAAGATGGACCGTCTCCTCTTGTGTGATCTAAAGCCTCTGAACACCTGCTGGGGAGTCAGCGATGAGTCGATTCCAACTTGAGAGAACATAACAGCAGTGCAGGGAGTGCTTTCCAAGTGTCAGCCCCCAAGTCTTGGTCTAGAATGATGCAAGGGTGTTAGGAAAAACATTGAGAGGTTTTGCCATCGAGTCTCTGGGAACCTGGTGTGGAACAGAAGGCACTAGGCCCCACCTGTGTTGTCTTCATCATTGCTCCTGTCTTTTTATACGTCGCTTTGAGGATTGAGTCAGCCTGTCTCACTGAGGGGACCCCTCATTCTCCCAGATCCCTTGTTTTACCAAACACAGTGCCTTCCTTTCACAAGTAGTCTTCCTTGATGGTGTGCCCCAAGCCAGCAAGCCTGTGTCTCGCCGTCCTCCCCTCGAAAGAACGTTCCGGTTGTGTATTTTCTGAGACTGATTCATTTGTTCTTTTGGCAGACTGTGCCATAGTCAGTATTCACTGCCAGCACCGCGAAAGGTCTACCTCTTTTAAATATAATCATGGAGACTTTGTTCCTGAGCCAAAAATGACTATTTTCCACTCCCTGCCACTTAAACACTTTACACTTAGGCTATGGGAACGCCATTAAAGAGGGAAAAAACAGTTACAGATGTGATAAAGTCATCTCAATTATGAAATGCCTTTAATTGGTGTAACAACCACCATTAAATGTATGTACAAAACAGCACTCCGCACAAGAGGACTTATAAACACTGAGAGCAAGGGCTTAGGAGACCCTGGAGAAAGAGGCCAGCCCCCTCCCAGAAAGGGGGGGGGCTGGGGGCAGAGGGGAGACAGAGTCCCAGGTTGATTTAGGACTTGACGACCCTCACCTGCTGCTGTCAGTGACAACCAGGGTGACCTGTCTCAGGATGATGTCCACATGGACTCCAGCACCTCCTCAAAGAGGCCCCATGGTGGCCATGCCTTTGGGGAGCTGAGCATAAGAACAGGTGGTCCCCAAACCCACTGCACACACCCCAGCTCCCCTGTGGGGCTGCTCATGGAGTTGAGGGAGGAGAACTTGCCCCCTCCTTTACAGCCTTTCCCGTCACTCTCATCATTTGGTCTTTGTTGGTGCTTCCCAGTCCCCCCTATTTCTTCTTCGTGGCTGAAGAGCCAGCGAGACCAGCTGGGGGTTGGAAGCAGGTGCAGGGGAGAAGGTGAGAAGACCCATTATCACTCTCTCTGTGCCCTCTGCCACATTAGCCTCAGGCAGGGGATCCTGGGAATAAGACTCGGTTCTGGAAACCTCTTCCCACTCATTCTGCGGGGGTGTTGGAAGATAAGGAGATAGGGAGGATTCCTGGTGTAGAAGCACAAAACTGGCAAACTGTGATGCCCTCCCGAGACCGTCTAATCCATCACCAGTGAACAGGACAAGCGCAGGCCTGACTGCACCCCTCCACCCCACGCTGCACAATTTCACCTGATCCCCGCGTGCCCACAGGCTGAGGAGACTGTGGAATTGCTCACCACAGATGGGCAAGGAAACACACTTCCACCCGTGTGTGACATACCCAATGCGAGTTGGTGCACACCATGCTTAACGGTTAACCAGCCTCGATCTCATCCGCTCACTCTTAAATTGTGGAGGGCAGCCCATTTATGTGTCAAGAAAGGTATTTAGTGGGACATAACCAGCACTGTATTAAAAAGAAGAAGAAGAAAAAGGAAGAAAGAGGGAGGAAAGAGACGATGCCCTTGTGGGTGTCACATGAAGGTGGGACTTTGAGTTCAGTTGTCTAGAGAAGGATGTCATCTGTCTATGGTGCATTTCCAGCCCTAGGACTCAGACAAGATGCTGGAGAGAAACCTCAGTGACCCCACTGCTGCTTCAGCTTTGACCCCAAGCAAATTCCAGGTCCACTGAGAGCTTTCCATTCAGAGGGCTTTTCTGGAGGGTGAAACCTTCACCTGATTCCTCCTCTGCATTTCCCTCGCCCACTCCACAGGTAACAGTCCCCAGTGAACTTTTCTGCCACGTGATAGTAAATAGACATAAGACTTGACCCACCAAGGATTTCGTTTTACTTAGATCCACAGCACCCATGGAAGCAAGAGTCGAGAAATCAAATGACCTTTTAGCACACGGGGCAACTCTGCTGCGAAAGGCCTCTTTAAAGGGCTGAAAAGCAACGATGTCACCTTGAAGACTAAGGTGTACCTGACATAATGGTGTTTTCATTGGCCTCATATTCATGGAAAAGCTGGACAATAAATAAGGAAGACCAAAGAAAAAAATCCATGCCTTTGGCTTATGGATAATTATTGAATATAACATAGACTTTCAGATAAATGAATATCTGTCTTGAAGAACTTGCAGCCAGGATGTTGTTCAGAAGCAAGGATGGTGAGACTTGGTGTCATGGTCTTTGAACACAGTATCAGAAGGGATCAGTCCCTGGAGAAGGACATCATGCTGGATAAAGTAGAGGTCAGTGGGGAGGAAGGGGGAAGTTGCTCAATCAGATGGATTGACAAAATGGTATCAACTGTGTTCAAACGTAACAACCGCTGTGAGGGTGAGGCAGGACGAGGTGTCGTTGGTAACATTGCACACAGGGCTGCAGTGTGTAGACCTGCCCAGTGGCACCGCACAACCAGAAGTGAGGGCATTAGGAACCTCATCTTCTCAGGTGACAATCTGATTGGCAAGTCAGACACTGCCTTCCTTCTTCACACCATCTTGCTTCTCTTGAGCTAAGTCCTGTCTGTGCTATTGGTTTGTCCTGTTGTTGCTGGGATGCGGGAAGCTATACCACCAACATTTCAGATATCATCCATGGTGGACATGACAGGCATTGCCGGCGGATGTGACAAGCATCGCACATGGTGAATGTGATAGCATCGCCCACGGTGGACGTGACAGGTGTAGCCCATGGTGGGCGTGACAGGCATCATCCATGGTGGATGTGACGGCATCATGGTGGACGTGACAGCATCATGGATGTGAGAGCATCACCCACGGTGGATGTGACAGCATCACCCACGGTGGATGTGACAGCATCACCCACGGTGGATGTGACAGCATCACCCACGGTGGATGTGACACACATCATCCATGGGTGTGACAGACGTCACCCACCGTGGATGTGAGAACATCACCCACGGTGGACGTGACAGACATAGTCCATGGTGGGCATGTTTCAGAAGAGCTTTCAGTCTAAAACAGATACAGAGTGAAGACCTGCAAGTTACATCCAAAATTTAGCCACCAAGTATCTGAAGGATCAGAAGTTACTGGCTGAGGTGGACTCACTTGCATTGGACACATCACCAGGGCAGATTGGTGACTGGAGAAAGAAAGACATCATATTTGGTGAAATGGAGAATCAGCAAAGGGTGAATGACATGAAGTGACCTAGTGGCCCCCAGAGTGAGCTCACATATTCCAGGGATGGGAAATGACACAGGGCCAGACCGCATCTCCTTCTGCTCAGTGGAAGCTTATGAGTTGATGCTGACATTTTAAACATGGCAGACATGACTGATCTGGGGGCGTTCTTGCTCCTAAACTCATCCATAAAGACCAGGGGTCACAAGAAGGTAGGCGAGCCCGAAGGCACAGGTCAATCTCCATCCCCCAGGGCCCTCACTGCAGGCCATGCAGGTGGCAGGATGAGTGGAGGTGGCAGGCAACAGACTGGCTTCTGGGCCTGCCCATCACCTTCCGGACCCCCAAGGGGAGCACAGGAGGAAAGCCTGGGAGCAGTGGCCCCCATCACTGTTATGAGAGGGACTCTGTAAGCCAGGGGATATTACTTCTATCATTGCTGTTATTAGATTTAATGGCTCAGTAAGCAGTGCACTTGGCCCTAATAGAAAATTCCTCCTGACAACCGCCCGTAACCACGGGATCCCAGGAAGGCAATTGAGAGAGGAGCTCTCACCTTTGCTGGCGAGGGAGGGATGTGTGCAGGACTCGGGCACCACGGTCTGGTCCTCGAGCAGCAGAGGAAGATGGGGCTGAGGGCAGGGCAGGGTAAGCTGCAGCCCGGGTTACCCTCAGGAGGGGCATGCACTTGGCCTTGGCAGAGGTGCGCATGCTGGGTGGTGGCCCCTGGACCAGCTCCCTGTTGACAGGGTTCCTGGCCAGGACGGGGCGAGACTTCTATATCCTCCTCCTTCTGCTCTCAGCGGAGCCCATTAAGAATGTATCTCTGTTTCCCGCTCGTTCTTCTGTGCTATTAATTTGTGGTTGTATTAATTCCTGCTGTTATTATGCAGCTAGGTGATGCAGAACAGAGCTACTCATTAACAGGGCCTCGAAGCTGCTGCCATGGGGCCGGGGCCCCTGCCCCACCCCCAGCCCCAGCTCTATCTTGATGCACACGGCACCTTGAACCTCATGAAGCGGCCGCCTTGTCCTGAGACCAGGAAGCCCTTCAGTCAGGTGTCAGAGGTGGCAGGGGTGTGAGAAGCAAAGGAGCAGATTTTCTGTGTTTCTGTCTTTGGCTCTGCTTCCCTTTCAGGCGTTCTTACTGTTATGATTATTATTGTTGGAAGCACTTACCTAGGTGTCCTGCTATGTCACATACTTGGGGCCTGTCGTTAGGAGGGGCTTTCCCTGGAGAAGGACGTGATGCTCAGGAAGGCCGAGACATCAAGCAAGAAGACCCTCAGTGAGGTGGCGGACACCGCGACTGGTCCCGAGTACAGCAGAGATTGTAAAGCTGGTGTGGGACTGGGCAGGTGTCATGTGATTGTACAGAATGTCACTGTAAGTTAGAGGCAACTCGAGGGTGCCTGCCAACAACAACAACAGGAGTTCTAGTGGTGCGGCTGGGTTCGCATTGGGCTGTTGTTTGTTGTTGTTATGTGCTGTCGAGTCGCCTGTGACCCTATGTACAGCAGCTCTGAACCCTGCCCTGTCCTGAGCCAGTCTCACTAACTCTGACACACCAAACTCCATTGCTCCAGCCACTGAATCAATCCATCTCTTCCGGGGTCTCCTTCTCCTGTGCTGTCTTTTCACCCATCCAAGCATGATGATCTTCTCCAAGGGCTGGTCTCTCCGGGCCATATGCCCAAAGTATGTGACACGTAGCTTCAGAATCCTAGCTTTCAAGGAGAAACTTGGTTTCACCTTCTCTAAGGCACACCTATTTGTTTTCTTGGCGGTCAATGATGTTTAACACTCTTCTCCAGCACCACAACTCGAAGGCATCAAATCTTCTTGTGTCAACCTTCGTCATTCTCCTGCTCTTTGATGCACAGCAAATAATTGCAAAGACCATGGTCCGGATTAGGCACACCTTAGTCTCTAGACTGACATTGTTGCTTTTCGGCACTTTGGAGAGGTACCTGACAGTACATTTTCCCAGTGTAATTCATCTTTTGATTTTCTGATTGTGGGGCCAAGCAAGCTTCAATTGTTAATAATCTCAGTCTCTTCTCCATCCATCATGTGCTGCCAGTTGACCCAGTGGTGAGAATCTTTGTCTTCTTGATGCTGAGCCTCAATCCATATTGAAGACTGCAGTCCTTGACCTTCTGCAGCAAGTGCTTCAGGTCGTCTTCAGTTGCAGCAAGCAAGTTGTGTCATCTGCATAATGGAGTTTGTTGATGAGTCTTCCTCCAATCCTGATGCCACATTCTTCCTCATAAAGCCCTGCTTCTCAAATGATCTGTTCTGTATGCAGATTGAAAAGGTATGGAGACAGGATGCATCCCTGATGCCCTCTTTTCATGATTTTGAACCATGCTGTGTTTCCCTGCTCTATTCTGAGAACTGCTTCCTGGTCCGAGTATAGGTTTCACATAAGCACAATCAAGTGGTCTGGGAATCCCATTTTCCTCAAGATTAGCCACAATTTGTTGTGATCCATACAGTCAAATGCCTTTGGATAGTTAATGGAATACAGATAGACATTCCTCTGGTACTCTTTGCTTTCTGCCAAGATCCATCTGACATTAGCAATAATGGCTTTAGTGCCATGACCTCTTCTAAAACCAGTTTGTATTTCTGGTAGTTCCCTGTCATTGTACAGCTCCAGTCATTCCTGAATAATCTTCAGCAGGATTTTGCTAGTGTGTAATATTAGGGATGTTGTTCAGTAATTTCCATTCTCTGTCGAGTGACCTTTTTTTGGAATGGGAGTAAATATGGATCTCTTCCAGGCAGTTAGCAGGTAGTTGTCCTCCAGATTTCGTGGCACAACCTAGTGAGCACATCCAGGGCAGCATCTGTTTGTTGAAATACATCAATTGGTAGTCCATCAATTCCTGGGGCTTTATTTTTTTCCAAGTTCTTTAGAGCAGCCTGAACTTCCTCCTTCATCACCTTTGCCTCTTGATCCTATGTTTCTTGAAATTCTTCTGTGTCGGGCAATTCTTTTTGGTACAGTGACTCTGTATACTTCTTTCCATCTTCTTTTAATGCTTCTTGAATGATTCAGTATTCTGCCCATGGCATCCTTAAGCATTGCAACTCGTGGCTTGAATTTGTTCTTTAGTTCCTTCAGCTTAAGAAATACTGAGTGCATTTCGCCATTTTGATTTTCTGACTCCAGCTCCTTGCACATTTTATTGTAATACTTCATCTTGTCTTCCCCAGCTGCTGCCCTTTGAAATCTATTCAGCTCCTTAACTTCTTGATTTCTTCCCTTTGCTTTGTCATCTTGGCGCTCTAGGGCAATGTTTAGAGTCTCTTCTGACATTTGTTTTGTTTTTTTTTCTTTTTCTTTCTTCTTTCCAATGACTGCATTCTTCATGGACAATATTCTTGATATCCTCCCATAACTCATCTTGTCTTCATTCATTAGTGTTCAGGCTTCAAACCTCTTCCTGAGTTGGTTTTTAAATTCAGTGGGGATAGACTCAAGATCAAATTTTGATTCCTGTGGATATAATTTAACCTTCTTTAGCTTTAATTTGAACTTGCATATGAGTCGTTGATGGTCTGTACCACAGTCAGCACCTGGCCTAGTTCTCACTGCTGATATTGAACTTCTCCAACGATTCCTTCCACAGATGTAATTGATCTGATTCCTGTGTATCCCATCAGGTGAAACCCATGTGTATAGCCTACTTTTATGTTTCTTATAAAATGTATTTGCTATGAATAAATCATTGATTGTGCAGAATTCAATCATTCTATCCCCAGTCTCATTACTGTCACCAACTCCATATTTTCTGACTACTGATCCCAAGTTTAGCATTCCAGTCACCCATTATTATTAATGCATCTTGGTTACATATTCGATCGATTTCTGACTGCAACAGTTGGTAGAAATCACCTATTTCCTCCTCTTTGGCTCTGGTTGTTGGTGCATAAATTTGAATGATAGTGGTATTAACAGATCTTCCTTGTGTGCATGCGAATATTATCCTGTCACTCACAATATTGTATTTCAAGATGGATCTAGAAACAGTCTTTTTAACTATTAAAGTGACCCCATTTTTTCCTCATCTTTTCATCTCCAGCATAGTAGATCATATATGTGATCTTCTAATTAAAAATGTCCCATGCCAGTCCATCTCATTTTGTTAATACCTAAGTGAAAAGTCAATGGTTCAAACCGACCAGTCACCCCAAGGGAGGAGCTTGTGACCATCTGATTCTGCAAATATTACAGCCTTGGAGACTCTGTGACAGGACAGTTCTTTGTCCTCCAGGGTCACAATGACTCAGCCCATTTTTATCACCATGCCCCTAGATCCCTTGAGAAGGGCTGATGCAGAGAGCTGTGTGTTTATTAGTATTTTAGTCATTGAACGACCCCGTGGCCTGTTATGCAAACAAGCAGAAGCAGCTGGAATCGACTCTGGCTCCAGGCAGAGCTGCCACAGTTAAGCGTTGTGTTTAATCGATTCTCCCTGCTCTCTGCCAAGTCAGTATGTGACAATCGTTGGGGTGCGGGGTGTATGCAGTGGGGAACAGGATGAACTGGTGAGGCATACATGAGAGGCACACACCACTTCCTTACAGAAAAGGCACACACAAATGCGTAGTGAGCGGGGTAGATGGAGGTCAGGCACAAGAGAGGACATGATGGCATGGTTCCAGAAGGTTCCAGAGCTGCTCCAAAGGGCTAGGGGAAGGCTAAAGGGCAAAGTTGGAGTGGGATGGAGGCCCACAATCTACCTGCAGAAGAGGAGGGCAAGGATGTGCCTTCTGTGCCCTGACAGTGTGACAGCTTTCATTGGAAGTCCCCAACTCCAAGGATCGTCCACATCTCAGGGTGGGCTTGTTATTAACTCAGACCACTGAGCCCCACCCTGGAGTTTCCAGTTCAGTAAGTGTGAGGTGGGGCTCGAGAGGTCACATTTTTTTCTAGTAAGTTCTCAATAAGAATGATGCTGCTGATCCTGGGGCAACAGGATCAACGAGTTAGCTTTCCCAGGCAGTGAGCCGCCAAGAACCTGAGGTCAGAGGGGCATCCCCAATGGTTGACATTAGTCTCCTCTGAGGGACTCACAGTGACCCCTTGTGTGCCGACAGAGTGCTCGTTAGAGGATCCGGCTGTGAACTTACTGAGGTCCACCTTCAGGCCTGTCCCCCCTGAGCTGCTGTACTGGATGCCTCTGCACCCCTAGCCTGCCTGGAGACGTCATCTTCAGGCCAACAGCACAGCTCCCTAGTGCCCCCCCACACACACACCAGACAAGCAGAGGCCAGTAGAGGGGCCCCTCAGCCAGGCGGATTGATTCACTGACAAGCAGAGCACCGACTCTGAGGCTGGCAGAGGACCTGAGGATGTGCTGTCCTGCGCACGCACTGCTGTCTGTTGACACTGACTCACTGGCACCTAGGAGTGGCCGTCACTACTGTCTGGTTCAGCCTGCACAGCATCTCTGAGCCGGAGAGGCGATCACAGGAGGTGCAGCTCTGAGCGCTGGCCTTCTCTCACTCTCCCTGGGTCTCCCTTCTCAGGATAGACAGGATGTGAAGGACTGTTTGCAGCAGACAAATGAAAACTGCCTGTGGGTACTCTTCTCCTGAATGTCTGCTAGCCCCGGGAGGGCCCTGAAGCCCCTTGGAGCCCCATCAGCAGGGGCCCTTCCTTCTCAGCAGGGAGTGGAGAGAGGAGAGGTGCATTATACTAAAAGCACATGAGACGCTGTCCACAGCTGAGGTGGGCTTGGGAGGGCTGCCTCACCCCACGCTGACGTACAGGCCTGGTCTCACTGGGCCCCACTGTAGTGGACCTTACAGACCCTGTGTTTCTTACAAATGGAAGGCTGGTGGACACCATTTTACCAGAGATGTGGGCTCATTTGGGGTCGGTGGGTCACATTTTGGTAATTGTTGCAATATTTAGACTTTTCCGTAATGCCTTCACATCCTTGATAGACTACCAAAGAGCGTGAATACAACTTTTTTTATTATTATTATTATACTAGTTTATTTACAGAATTTGAATACATTGTTTTCCAGAACAGATTCTTCCAATTTCCCTCACTTCTTCCATCAAATTGTACAACCCCAACTAATCCCCCTTCCCCTGCACATCCTCATCCCTCTGCTCCCCCGCCCCCCGATCCCTAGTCTACAATAATGGTTTTATACAGTATTTGTCCTTATGGGACTGAGTTATTTCACTCAGCATAATGCTCTCCAGTCCCTCCCTAGTTAGGTAATAATTTTCAAAATCATTACTCCTGTGTGCCGTGTAGTATTCCATTTGAACGTAGCTTTAATGTATGCTGGAAAACTAATAATGATCCTCGTGTCTCGCTTTATTGTGATACTGGCTTTATCATAGTTGAGCCTTCCATGTCTCTGAGGTGGGCCAGTAATCAGTGGGCACTTCAGCAACGATGCTAGGTGGCACACTCCCTGCCGTGGGCTGAAACACCCTACCCCACCCCATCAAGGGCTCACCCCCTCTCTACTCCAGGCCCTGAGGGTCCCCAGACTACAGAGAGAGAGTACCTCCCACTGGACCTGGAGGGTTCATGCTTGGTGAGCGGTGGGACTCGGGCCTGAAGAACCAGTACCATGGGGTGAAGGCGGCAGGCACTGGAGCTGGACAGCAGTGCATGGCCTCCCTGACGTTCCCACAGATTTCCCTCACTCCGGGCTGAGGAGAGAGCAGCAGTTTTCTGTGTGGTTCTGGGGACTCCCTTCGTACTACCCCATTGTCCCATCAGGAACTGTGTAACCCTCCCTGCACCCAGAACATAACATCTCATTATCCACCCCTAGTTTGCTGCCCCCCAAATTCTCTCTAAGGCATTCTGACCCTGAGTAGTTTCCAGTGCCCTGATCCACTGGTCATGTGGCATCTGGTGGTACCACTTCCTTAGTGTAGCCCCCCACTTGAATCCTTGGTTCACAGGATCAGAAGTAGGAAGTGGGGCCATGATCTGAGGTCACAGAATGCTCCTTTGTCCTGCCCTGCCCCCACCATGGACCCCAGTGAGGTCACGATGGAGCCTGGGTGGAGAGGAAGGCTGTGGGGGTAGGGTGACATGGGTCCCAGGATCAGAAATGCAGCTGAGGAGGTGGCTCAAAATAGCTCATGGAGAACAGACTCCCCTTGACAGGCTGACAGGGATGTGCCTGGAGCCAGAGCTGCCTCTTTGAGCCTCTGTCTGCTCCTAATTTTGATCTGTCAGGAGGGGAGGGCACCAGCACTGCCTGACCCCGAGGCCCCTCACTTGACACGGAAATGGGGCAGTGGGACAGAGCAGACACCTCCAGACATAAGCTTGCTGGAGCTAGCCAGGGCAGACCATCAAAGAATCCTGCTGCCCGTCAGCCGGCCCCAACCGCCGGAGGGAACCATTGGGATCCCCATCACCTGTGTGTCTGGCTGGGCTGGCCCCTCTCTCTGGGGGGGCCACTGGAGTCCCCATCACCTGTGTGTCTGGCTGGGTCTGTATTGCACCCATGGGGAGGTTGGTCAAGGAGGAGGGCAGGCTACTTCTCTGCCTCCTGGGGCCTCACACACACAGAGCCACATACAGTGAGAAATTTTCTGCATAATCTGTTAACTCTCATATGAAAAGTTTTGATACGTCTAGTATATGGGGATAGATGTGTCAGAGACAGTAAGATTGACACAGGACAGAGCACGGTTTAGGGCTGTTGTACATATGTTTGCTATGAGTTGCAGGCGACTCGACAACACATAACAACAACAATATGGCACAAGGAGCCCTAGCGTTGCAGTGATGGCAGATTCGACTGCTCACCCAAAGGTTTACAGCTTGGGGACCCTGAGGGGACCATCCCCTCAGTCCTGTCAGGTAGCTCTCAGTCAGAATGGACTCTCTGGCAGAGACCAAGGTTCAGTTCCCAGCCCCGGAGGCTTTGTGAAAAGACCTCATTATCCTGTGTCAGTATTAGGACTCCTTGTCATTTCCATTCTGAGAGTACACTGGGCTGGGTCTCCTGGGATCACGCCAGCATAAGGAATTATGATTCCAGGCCGAGTGGAGGGAAGGACCGGAGAGGGTGGTGGCCAGCAGCTGTCTGTCTGGACACTGCGACCACTTCTGACGTAACCACCACCTGGCCCAGCCCTGGGAGCTGGTTCCATATCCGCCCTCTCTGAACCATTTCAGCCTCCACGATTGACCTACCAGACCAGCCTGGCCTCCTGAGTAACCTTAGAAGGGAGGTGTGCACAGGGGGCTCTGATTAGTGTCACTGGATCAGGCAAGACTCCCGCTGCTACCCCCTCCCCCCAATGTCAGCAAGCCTCACGCACTGTGGAATGGCCAGATGCCCAGCATTCTTGTGAACATCCTACCCACCACCCCAAGTCTTAGACAACCTAGGAGTCACACGGGGAGCTGTGGTGGTTAAACTGAAACCATGTTCAGAGTAAAGGTTTCTTCCTTTTTCAAGTCTAGGCTAATGGGTATCCAGAAGAAGGGATGCCTTGGGGAGCTCCGGAAGGGCCTAGGGGTGCAAACCACTAAGCATTCAGTTACTAGTTGAGAAACGGTTGCTTGGAATTCTCTCAGAAGTGCCTCAGAAGAAGTGCCTGGAGATCTGTCCCCAACAGCTCTTCCGTCAACACCCCTGTGGAGAACAGCTCTGCTCTGACACAGGATCAAAAGATTTAGGTTTAGAGGGTTGGAGGAGGAAGAATGGGGCATGGTGCCTGTGCTGCAGGTTGTGAGAGTGATTTTGGAAATCCATAGGCCAGAGACTTGAACTGCTTCAAAATATCAGCCGGAGAAGAGATGCTTTGATTCCTACAGTGTGAGGAGACCTCTTCCAAACTGAGTCCTGGGCCCGGACCCCTCAACCCTGAAGTGTGAGGATGACTCACTGAATCTGTAAGCTCCTTTATGGTTGTCTGGAGGGACCCCTGGAGGGAACTCTGGGGGCCGAGTCCTTGGAGACTTGTGCTGCTAACAGGAAGGTGGTGCCTCTTTGTACGTTCACGCCCATGAGAGACTCTGAGGGAGAAAGATGAACAAGTGTCTCCTGTGTGATTTACAGCCTCTCATCGACCTCCTCGGAAGGTCAGCTGTGAGTCAGTTCTGAGTCACCAACAGTGAGTTTTTTGAGTTTCAAGGGTCCCTGCCCGTTAACCCACAGACTAGGGGCCCCCTCATCCCCTTCCCACCCCAAGGAGGAGATGGCTTATTTGGCCAGTTCCTCCCCAGTGTGTCTTGAGTATCTCCATTTTACATTTTAACAAGAAACAAGCACTTTACAATCACTGCTCAAGATTAAACTCCAGCATACTTTCGAACCATTAACCTGAAGAAATTGGAACGATAAATTAAACATATTAATGAATCTGTAGTACAAGCTGGAAATTTGTTAGGTAAATTGTAGCATTATTAACAACCAGCTTAACTTATCACAGTCTATCACTGGAGGGAAATGAACTAAAACAGTGATTACATGGCATGCAAACCCTGCCAGAAAAAATAGAAATGGAGACGAGTGTTACCAGGAGACGCAGACGGCTCGCTAGGCCATTTCATGTGAGACCAAGACTGGCAGATCTAAGGTTTTTTCCCTTCTCTTTTCTCCCTTCTTTCTCTCTTCTTTCCTGCCCTGCCCTCTTCCTTCCGTCCATCCCCTCTGTCTTGGAAGAATCTGGGGAGTCAGCTCTGACTCATGGTAATCACGTGTGTGCCAGGGTAGAACTTGCTCCACAGGAATCTTAAATTTTTTTTTCAGCAGTAAGTTGCCAGGCCTTTCTTCCGTGGTGCTCCTGGGTGTATTCAAACCTCCACCTTTTCCGTTACTAAGCAGCCCAAGTGTTAGGTGTTTGCACCAGGAAAGAACTCCGGAAGGATTTTAGCACTTCTGTGTTGGGTTGACTGGTCTACATCTTGTTTTCAGGTCTCATTCCGTTCCTGGATGGAGCACAGTTTCATGAATAATATAAAACTCCCTGAGGCACTCCGCAAGCTTGTTTGCCTGTCTTGATTACCTGGTGTGACTCAGCCCAGCCCAGCTCCTTCTCAGCCCACAGGCATGAATCAGGGTGTGTTTTGCAGCTGAGTTAGTCTGTGTCTCGTGTCGAATCACAGAATGTTATGTTCAGAGAAAGTGAGGAGATAGGAGATCTTCATTTCCACAAAGAGGCATTGAGGTGTCGGAAGGAGGTGTATCTTTGTACAGACTCCCCCTCCACCAGGTTGGTTCTGTCTCTTGACAATCAGGTTTCTAAGATTGTACATCTTTAAGTGTTGATATTCCCCCTATTTCTCCCTCTTAGTGGCTTGTGGACTCAAACCCCTGATCTTTCAGTTAGCAGCCCCGCACCTAATGCACTGTATCCCCCCCTCCCCCGGGGCTCCATCTTTTCAATGTTGCTGTTGTGTACTGTCAAGTCAGAACGCCATCACTGACTCTACAGCAGGTTTTCAGAGACAGTTAATCACACAAGAGGAGATTGTCCATCCTTCTCCCATGAAGCAGCTGGTGGGTTCGAACCACATGCCTTCGGAAATGCAGCGTGACTTCTTACCACTAGGCCACCAGAGCTCCATAGCCACCAGGATCAAAAGAGAGAACCTGCAGATCTTCTCAAGGTGACACCTGTACTGCAGATCCTGATTCCATCTGAGTTCAGAGCATTTTTCTAGAACCTGCAAAAAGGCCATAGTCCGTGATCAATAGCTCATCAGGCCCAGGCCCAGCACCTGCCTTAACCTCCAGGAAGCTCCCCACTCCAAACCTCCGTGCAGACACTCCCATGAGCACAAGCCTTCCTCTCTCCCAACCCAAGAGGACTCTTGACTTGAGCATGATGTCAGCGGGAGCTCAGGTCACAAGGAAGCGGCCCAGAAAGGGAATGCTGGATTTGTCCCTGGTACCAAGACATCCTGCACAGCAGAGCCACTTCGTTGAAGGAGGAACTTGAGGAAAGGTCCACTTAGAATTGTCCTGTGGGGTTTCAGGTGGTTCCTGGCCAGGCAAGTTGGCTTGGGGCTCAGTTTTGAAGGATTCACATCCACTATCCCCTCTGGCATCTCCTGGAGAAGTATACTGAAATCCATACGTCAATGCAGGAATTAAATACCTGTACAATCTACTGGTAAAGCAAAACATTACTTGTAAGAGCTTGTTTATTTATTTTTTTATTTTAAAGGAGATTTTATTGTAAGTTTATAAAGAACTTGGACTTCCATTCATTCATTTTTGCACATTTTCCTCCCTGCCTTCCTCTCCTCCCCCAGTTTGTTTTGTCTTTGGAAAAAAAGGTTTTCATTGTTATATAACAATGAAAGAGTTTGTTTATTCGGCCATCCTCGTCCTTACGCGATCTACAAAACGCCTGCGTCAGCTATCTATTTCATCCATCATCACCCCTCTCTTTCCCCGCCACAGCCCTTCTTTTTTCTGCCTTCGCTGGTCCGGGTCTTTGTGTTTGGTTGCCTGAGCTCGGATGAGGGCAGTGAGTGAAGCCAGCAGTTGCAGACAAGTCCTGGAGTTCTTAGGAGCACTGAACCCCCAAACAGAATGCACCACTGTCAGATTTGTTCCACATCCTGGGGACCCTCTGCAAGATTTCCTAGGCTGTAAATCTTAATGCAGGAAGATCACCTCGTCTGTCTCACTTGGAGCAACTGGTGGATTTGAACTGATAACCTTTCAGTTAGCAGTCCAACATGTAACACACTGTACCACCACCACGCTTCTTCTCAGAAGCACAGTTAGTACCAAAGGGTGTCTGGTGGCCACAGCCTGGTTGCTGTCAGCTGCCACAGAGTCACTCATGGAGTCATAGAGCCCCATGCATGTAAGGAGTAGACAATAGGCTGGCCAGTCTTATTTCAACCCCATAATCAATTATGGGTCCCATTCTTGTGACTCGTAAGTTTTCATTGGCTGAATTTCAGAAGCAAATAGCCGAGTTTTTCTTTATGGTCGGATTTGGTCTGGAAGTGCGTCTGAAATCTGCTCCGCTTCACAGTAACACGCAAGTCTCCGTGCCAGACGGATAATGGCCACACCTGAGGGGCACTGACTAAGACTTGGACCTGGGTCTGCTGTGTGGAAGGTGAGAATTCTC
This sequence comes from Elephantulus edwardii, assembly GCF_000299155.1. Lineage (NCBI taxonomy): Eukaryota > Metazoa > Chordata > Mammalia > Macroscelidea > Macroscelididae > Elephantulus > Elephantulus edwardii. Next base: position 2,769,371 of record NW_006399805.1, on the reverse strand, counting down.
CTGCCTCAACCAAGACCCTAGAACCCAGAACTGTCCTGCTCGTGCTCCTCAAACCCCCAACTGTCACCATCACCACCACTTTCATCAGGGCATCTGTCTGCTGGGCCCCCAGCAGTGTTCACGTGGAGCTGATTGATGGTCAGCTTTGGGGTAGGGGAGGGAAGACTGGCTGGACGAGGTGAGCATATGGGGATCACAGCTCAGTGGGCACCTGAGTTATGAGTCTCCCCTTCCATAGATCTCTCCCCTCTGTGAATTTCCATGATGTCATTGAACGTATTTCACCAGGGCTGGAGGAGGCTCCTCTCCCTTCCCAGTCCTGCTGTGTCGCGCCTGGAAGCATCTCTAGTTTACAGGGCTGGGGAGAGCCCGGGGCGGTGGCAGGCCACCTGTGCTGTTCAAAATATGAAGAGATCACACATCACCACACACTGAGCCTCATCTTCAGCCTCTCAACCTGGTGTTGTGACATCCCTTTCTTCCTGAGTGTCTGTGGCTGTTTCAGAGGGTGACTCAGTGGTGGCCTCAATCCTCAAGCAAAAATAGCGACAGTAGTTTAATAACACCTGTAGTGTATGCAGGCCTAGACTAAGATATGGGGAACGCTGGACCCTGATAATCCAAGGTGCGCCCTTCTCTGCTCACTCATGAGTCCCACGTGTGTGAGTGTGTCTTAGCTACCCTTGATGGGGCTTTTCAAACATGCCCATCCTATTAACCATCAAATACAAAAATGGCATATGCTGTTTAAGCCGAGTGAGATGAACTAGATTAGAAGATTTTTAGTGGGTGCAGGGTATGAAGATTTTTTTTTTACTATATACCATATTTTCTACAAAAAAAAAAAAGTCCGCTGATGCCTCCAACAAAGAAAATGAGTGTGGATTCAGTTGCTTGAACAATCGATGCGACATTCTCTTGATCAACGAGCATTTAGTTGATCGTCCACCATGAAAAATTGACTTTCCCCAGTTTTGCTCTTGACGACTCATACTTCTTCAATTTGGATGCTTGTTCTGTAATAAATGCTATAATTATGGATGCACCAGTGAAAAGATGTCATAAAAGAAAATGTAATGATCAGAAAACAAATACGACAACCAATTACAATGCTTTCTTTTTAGTCCGTGTGGGACCTGACAGCCCACACCCACGTCATGTTTATTAGAATGTGATGGTGTAGATCTCGGAGGCCAGCTGGGAGGAGGCATGTCAGTTACATAGGAGGGAACAGTCAGACAGATGTAGACAAGAGTGTTGAAGTGATAGGGACCCCCTAGCGACAACACCCCTGTGCGTGGGTGCCCTGTGCAAACTTGATTCCCAGTGCATGTGTTCCCATCGCTGGAGAACCTCATTCTGTTTCATGTAATGCCCTGCTGACTCCCTTCCACCGTGGGGCTCACTTTTCCTTTGGTCCTGTCTGCTTGGTCTTGACTTTGAATGACGGGTGACCTTGTTCTGTTAGTCCTTCTCTCAAACTCACTATGTCAAGTCACTTGGCACTCATAGCCACCCTGCACTGGGTTTCTGAGGCTGTAAATCTCAAAGGGAGGAGAGAGCCCATCTTTCTCCTAGGGAGCTGCGGTGGTACAAATCCACCAGAGACACACAACCTTTGAGCTTGTGGCACTGCCTCCCATGCCCTGTGCCACCAGAGCTCGCTCCCTAAGCAGGCTGTTACCTTGCTTATGGGGTAACCTGTCTCAGGGCACAGGATGTGATTAAGGAGAGGTGATAGTGTTTTCCACTCAAGGAGTCAGAATGATGAAGGGGCCCATTCCTGACTGGCCAGGCATTCTTCAGGGCCTGAGTCCATAGAGTTGGCCTGGGAGGTGGGAATCTTGGTCTGCTCCCTTGCTGGGGAGGGAGCCAGGCTGGCTGTGGATCAGGACTCCCAGCCAGGCTCCCATTTGGCTGTGTGATCCCAAGAATGGGGCCACAGCGTTTTGCAATCCTGCTGCTCCATGAGGGCGAATGAAGATGAATGAGGCAGCCTGTGTAGACAATAAGAACTCAAGCCTTGGCGATCAGGTTTCTGGACTGTATGTGAATTGTATCTTTGCATGCACATGTTTCCTGGTGTCTCTGACACTCATCCTCTTTTGGAAAACTCTTGTCCTCAATGTATTCATTTTGATTGCATATGTTTTTTCAGAGCAGTTCTTCTGTTGTTGGCATCTAGTCAGCTCCAATTTGTGGTGATTCTATAACCAACAAAGAAAAATGATGCTTCTCCTGTACCATTCTTTATGGTCGTTGGTACCTTACAACCCAGGGGTCTCATCTTCCAGCTCTTTGTTAGACAGAGTGGGTCTGACCAAAGAAGAATCGATGCCTGTGAGTTGTAGCATTGGAGAAGAAGACTGAATCTCCTATGGACTTCCAAAAGAATAAACAAGTATGTTTTACAGGTAGTGCAACCAGCATATTTTTTAGTGGCAAGGGTGATGAAACTGTGTTGCATGTACTGTGGGCATGCAGGGGCCATCAGTCTGTCCTTGGGCGAAGACATCATTCAGGGAGGGAAGAAGTGGCCAAGAAAGGGGGGAGGACCTTCAGCTAGATGGACTGACACAGTGACTGTAACAATGGACCGGAGACTGTCAGCGGTGGTGAGGATGGCGCTGGATAGAACAAGGCTGAGCTCTGTTGTTCTTAAGGTCTATGAGTCATACTTGGATGGACGGCATACAACACCAACATTCTATTTTAACACATGGGGTTTCTGTTGGCTAATTTTCAGGAGTGGATCACCAAACCTTTCTTCCTGGTCTATCTTAGTCTGAAAGTTGTGCTGAGACTTGCCCACCTTAGGAGACCCTGCTGGTACAAACATACTGGTGATGTAACTTTGAACATTTTAGCAGCAAGCAAACCCCCAGTGTGTGACAAGATGACGGATGGATAGCAAGAGCTTCTATAATTGTGCTCAATTTGGCAACTGAGAGGAAAGAGTCATGGGAATTGGGTGGGAACTTGCCCAGGCCACAGTGTACTTGGGCAGATAGGCAGCACGCTAGCTCTGGGTTTGCTGCTTCCTCCTGGGAATGGAAGTCTCAGTCTCACCACACTTCCTCCTCTACTGGCTGCTCTTCCTCACCCCCCACCCCTCCTCCTGCTCAGCTGTCCATTCTCTCCAGGGATTTGGCACTGTCTCAGCAGAGGGCCCACCTGCATCCAGGTCCCCCAGGACTTGCACCTGGCTTCTCTCCAATGTGCTTTCTGCTCCTCGGTAGCCCCAACCACAAAAAATAGTTCCAAAATCTTCTCCTGGGCATTCACCAGGCTCCAGCCCGTGTCCCCTGGGGTGCGCTCCCTCCTGTGGCCCTGCCTTCCTGCAGGCCTGTGTGCGGGCGTGCACTGCCACAGCAGCCTCCCACGGAGCCCAGCCGCTCAGCTCAGCGTTGTTTGAACAGCCCCTTCCAGGAGATCAGCAGTGTGGCAAGCAGATGTCAGAGGTGACCCGCCGGCTGCTGTTTCTGGGAGTTGCTCATTCCCGGTTCGGGGGGACGAGTATGGAGACTGTCACAGCCGGTGCCAGGAGCAGCCAAGAGGTTGTCACTAGTATCTCCCTGGGAATTGGACCACACTTTAAAAAAATAAATAAATAAAATACAAAATGGTTTGACTAGAACAGACACTCTAGGGTAACTGTTGATGTTACGTTCCCGCAGACCTGGGGTTTGACATCCTGGCCTTCAACAGCTTGGCAGATAGAAAAAGAACACTTTGTTTTGTGTGTGATCAGAGTTAACTTAACCAACCCCTGCCAAGTTGCTCTGTATGTCAAGAGGAAGAGCCGCGGGGAGGTGAGGGCAGAGTGTGTGTGTGTGTGTGTGTGTGTGTGTGTGTGTGTGAGAGAGAGAGAGAGAGAGAGAGAGCTGGGTGAGGAGAAACAGCTAGGGAGGTGCATTTAGGATGAGCTGATGCGCTGGCAGCCTACACTGGCTCAGAATGGAGACAGGAAGGGTGTTGGAAAGGTAGGCCCAGAACAGGATGAGGGGTGGGGAAGTGGGCAGAATAAGGAAGGCACTTCCGCCAACAAGTGCTTACCGGGTGTTCCTTTCCTCCAGACAGCGCCTCCCAAACTTTACATGCAGCCAGGTCTCCCAGATAAGATACAGTTGCCCCCAACCCATTCTCGCTCATGGCAGCCCATGCATCATAGAGATTCCAATGGTTGATTTTTCAGAAGTAGATTACCAGGTCTTTATTCCAGTGGGTCTCTAGGTAGACTCAAACCTCCAACCTTTAGTTTAGAAGCTATGAATGATTTGACCCTTTGCACCCTGGTGGGCATGTTAAGTACAGGTTGCTGGACCTCATTCCTGGGTTTCTGATTCAGTAGGTGAGGGAAAAAGCTGGACCATTTCCGCTACCCAATTCTGAGTGGGATTTGTTGTAACCTGAATTTGATTGACATTGTTCCTGTTCCTGTGAATGTGTCCTTGTTTAGAAATTGTGTCTTTGAATATGTCATCCATTATTTAAAAAACTCATACTGGTGAGGGGCTGGGCCCTATTTGACTCGTGTTCTTAAGAAAGAAGAGAGAAGGCCGACAGAGAAAACCTTTCTCTAGAGCTGGAACCCGGAATTCAGACTTACAACCTCTAAAATAGTGAAAACATGAACTACTGTTTGTTAAAACCACCACCCCACCCCATCCGTGGCATTTCTCTTACAGGAGTACAGGGTAACTAAGGAGAATTTGGTATCAAGAGTAGAGAGTTGCACTAACAAATGCGTAACATGTGGAGATATTTTGGGATTGGTGATACAGGGATGCTGGTAGAGTTTTGGTGTCGTATTTAGGGACTTGCACTGCTAAGTTAAAGGCTAAACCTCACTGAGGGTTCAAATCCACCAGCCACGCAATGGGAGAAAGATGGGCAGTCTCCTTCCATGTGACTGATAACACTGGACCCTAGAGAGCGTCAGCTGTGAGCTGGTTCTGACCCTGTAACAGCGAAGGAAGAAGAGAGGAAGAGCTAAGATTGTCCCAGGAGACTGTTGGTGAATTGTGGATGGCAAAGGCAGTTGTTGCGAAGGTTCGGAAGGAAGTGAGGAGAGTTATGGAGAAACTCCAGTGTCTCAGAGATTACATACGGCACTAACAACAGAATGTTGCTAGAAATGTGGATGGTAAGTGTGCATTAGAGGAGGCTTTCAAAGACACTCGTGAACTTGAAAGACAATCGTGAACATGTGATTGGACAGTGGAGGAAGGGCAGTAATTTTCATGCAGTGGCAAAGAATTTGAATTATGTCAGATATTTGTTGAGAAGTTATTGTTGTTGTGATTGTTGTCATCTGCCATCAAGTTGACTGCATCTCATAACAACCCTATTGCACAATAGCTCTAAACCCCACACTATCCAAAGCCAGTCTCACTGCTTCTGACATTACCCCAGTTACTGTGTCAATCCATGTCTTCCAGGGTCTTCCTCGCCTGCACTGTCCCTCCACGCTTCCAAACATAATGTTGGAAGGTAACACTTGAAAATGATGAACGTGAATATCTGGGAGATGAGATTTCCAAAAAAAGACCTTAAAGGGTCCGTGTGTTTTCATCCTGGCACTTAGAACAAAATGCAAGAAAAAAAAAAGATGGCCTTTAAAATGAATTGAGCAGAATCAAAGTAAAGCTCAAAGTTGTGGCAAATTCTGTTGTACAATCGAAGGACACGTCCTAGTATGTTCATCTAGAGTATGACAATGTACTCTTTTGTTAAAGAGATTATGCCGGTGACCTGTGGGCCACCACAGCAGAAACCCCATCAGCTTAGACTAGAGAGGACAAAGGAGGAAGGAAAGGAATGATGCTGTCTGCCTCTTGGGATTCTGCAGGTAAGAATCAGGCCAGAGGAGCTACATCTGTTGTTTTAAAAAAAAAGAAGAGACGCATCCCTGGAACAGCTTGGAGAGCAGCAGCCCAGTTGGGAGGGACACGGAGGGACACAAGAAGCAAGGCCCTCTGGGTTCCAAAGCATGAGACCACAGCCTCCTGGGTTTCAAGTAGTCAGATCTTCACCAACTCAGTTCTAACATATGGGGCTGCCATTCAGGAGTGTTAGATGGGTGGGGCTGCTGCCCAAAGCAGAGGGGGTGATTCTGCCATGCCCAAGAAACAGAGCGACGGAAGATACCAGGGTTGAGGGTATCCCAAAGCCAAAGAAGCAGAGTTGCTGGGGAGTGGACCTGGAAGGTGAAGCGGAAGCCCAGAGCTAAGAAGTCTTCCTCCAGAAAGCAGAGAGCATGACCAGTATCCAATCTGGAGCGCAGGGCCGTTCCCCATATGGTCTCAGTGAAGAAAAGAGTCTTGCTAAGCCTTGAAAACTAAGGGACTGTGTTCTTTGGGGTTTAGGATTTGATTGGTGAATGTTATGTCTTCTTTTCCTCCAAATTTTCCCATGTGTAATGGCAATGTCTATCTTGTGTCTGTTCCACAACTGTCTTTGGGGAACAGATGAACTTCTATTCTGGATTTCACAGATTCATAGATCATTTTCCCCAGAATGGAAAATGCCTAATGTCTCGTTCATGTTTGATATAGATGATTCAGAAGATAAGGGTTTGGACTGGAGTTGATTTCAGGTTTTGGGAGTGATGTGATGGGACGAATGTGTTCTGCACGTGGTAAAGGCATGATCTTCTCAGACTAAAGGGTGGAATGCTGTAAATTGAATTATAGCCTCCAAAATTATGTGTTGTAAATCCTAAATTCTAATAATAGGGTTATATGGAGCTCTGATAGTTTGGTAGTAAGGAGTTACCCTGCCAACCCAAGGCACATGGTTCAAATCCACCAGCTGCTCCATGGGAGAAAGATGGTCACATCTCCTGTCATGTGATTTACTGCCTCTGAAAACCCACTGGAGGGTCAGCTGTGAGTTACTTCCAACTCGATGACAAAATAGGGTTATAACCCTGTTAGGAAGTAGGTTGTCTCTGTTATGTGAGTGGGGCAGGATTAGGATAGGGTGTGTTAAGTTAGTCTTTAGTGAGATAGTAAAGATTCAGCAAGCTGGCAGAGGAGAAATGAGGAAGACACATGAAGATTGACCGGGTGCAAAATCCCAGAAGTGACAAAGACCCTCCTGCAGGGTCCACATGGAGCGAGCCAGCCTGCCCCTGTGGTGGGCACCCCAAATCCACGCTTCCAGCCTCCTCAACTGTGAGGAGATATGGGTGGGTTGTTTTGCCTTTTTAAAAAAAAAATATTTTTTTATTAATTTTAATGAAAGTTTACAGAGACTTAGGGTTTCCAGTCATTCATTGTTGCTCTTTTCTCCCTGCCCACCCCTCCCCCCAGATCACTCTTCTCCTTGAAAAGAAAAAGAAAAACTCTTTCATTGTTATGCAATCTCTCCCCCCAAGTTCAGTCCACTCTGCAGCCTTCACTCTGGACTTCTGTCATGACAAGAATACCCAATCATATATTCCCTTTAAACAGATCTCTCCCTCATCTGTTTCAATGCAATATACATTATCCCTCCCCTCCTTTTCTGTCTTCCCTCAACCCTGATGTCAGTCCCAATTTACAACAGTGGCCCTATGCAATATTTGTCCTTTTGTGACTGAGATATTTCACTCAGTATAATGTCCTCCAGGGTCACCCATTTTGCATAATATTTCATGAGTTCCTTGTTTTTCAATACTGCATAGTATTCCATTCTGTGACTATACCAGAGCTTCTCTACCCATTAATTTGTTGATGGGCACTTTTGTTTCCAGCTCTTTGCTACTGTGAACAAAGCCACAATAAACATGGGTGTGTGAGGAGATACGTTTCTCCCACCCAAGTACTAACCAGGCCTGACCCTGCTTAGCTTCTGAGATCAGACGAGATCGGGCGCGTTCAGGGTGGTATGGCCGTAGACGAGATACGTTTCTGATTGTTAAAGTCACTGGCTTCAGGCATGCTGTGGTAGCAGCACTGTGTAAGTGAGACAGGGACCAAGTCCTCAAAGGCAAATGAAGACCAAATTTGTAAAGATACTAGTATAGACTAGTGGCTTCGTGGTAAGGAATTGTGCTGCCAACCCAGAGGTACGCAGTCCGAATCCACCAGCTGAACAGCAAGAGCAAAGTGGGCCGTCTCCCGCAGTGCCGTTTACAGCCTCTGAAAGCCAGCGGTCAGTCGGTTTCGACTCAATGGTCTACAGCACCACCACTGTTGTTGTTGTTGTTGTGTACCATCGAATCAGAACTGACACGTGGCTGATCCTCTGGGGGGCTTTCAGAGGGAGTTAATCACATGGGAGGAGATTGCCCCGTCCTTCTCCTGAACACCACCTCTGATGAAAATGGGGCGGGGTGTGGATGCGGAAGAAAGATACTCTGCTAACTTCCAAGTTCATTTACAGCACAGTTGCCGGATTGAGCCTCCACTCTACATTGGGAGCCACCTGGACTTCGCAAACTCCCCCAGCCGCTGCATAGGAATAGCCCGTAGTGCTTACAAGGAATGCAGATTCCCGGGCTCCCATCAGACACACTGAGCATGACCCCCGGCCAGGGTCGCAAGCTGCCTCTTTGTTTGTTTGTTTGTTGAATTTTTTTTGAGATTTTAACGAGAGTTTACCACGGCCCGCTCTCCACGTGGATTCGCCCGTGAGCATGGAGGCCTTTGCTATGCAGACTTAGCATACGGTCCCAGACTTGCCCCTTCTTTTCTTTTTTTTAATATATTTTTACATTTTTAAAAAATTAATTTTAATGAAGGTTTACGGAGACTTAGGGTTTCCATTCATTCATTGTTGCACTTTTCTCCCTGCCCTCCCCTCCCCCCAATTCACTCTTCTCCTTAAAAAGGAAAAGAAAACCTCTTTCATTGTTATGCAGTCCCTCCCCCCAAGTCCACTCCTGTGCAGCCTTCATTCTGGACTCCTGTCATGACAATAGTACCCAATCGTATATCCCTTTTCTTAAGCACAATTTTGGAACTCAAGAGGAATGAAAGAGAAGAAAGTTTCATTCAGAAAAGCTTGTGGGTTTTACTTTTCCAAGGCATCTTTCCCAGGGGCCACCTGGGGCCACCCTGAGGTGCACTGGGACACACCTTCCCTCCCACAGTCTCCTGTGCTGACCATGGTGTGGGCCACCGGCCACCACGCTGAAACCACCGGCTGTCACAGCTCTGCCACCTGCTGGATATAGGAGGAGATGACAATTGAATGCAGCATGTTTAAGCAGTGACTTCGGAACACACACACACACAACACACTACACTCATTCATACTCCTGAATAACCCTCACACACACAGGCACACTTACACTTAGACACACACTCACATAGCCACACTCAAGCTCAGACATTCTCACTTGTTCAAACTCCTGCACCTACACCCTTACACGTTCACATACAGACTCTCTCTGTGTCACACACACCCTCACACATTCTCTCTCACACACACACCCTGTGGAGAGACCCCTCTGAGCTGCAGCAGGGATGGTGGTTCACCTGTTGCCTTCTTGTCCTGGTGCAGATGTGCTGTGTGCCCGGGCTCAGGAGTGGGCGGGGCTGGAGGGGAGCTGCAGGGAAAAGCAGGCACCTGATGACCCCAGAGGCTCTGAAAAGCTGCCCCCCCCTCCACATGCCCCTGTATTTTGGTGAATAGCACAGGGGTGGAAGTGGCAGTGAGAGTTTTGGGACTATGCATTCCACAGGGATGAGAGAGGGAGGCTTTCCTGGGTCCAGGACTTGAAAGCTGGTCAGGCTGTCCGCTGACCCTCCTTCAGTCCGGCACCAGGGCAGCACCAAATGTGGGGCTGACATCATGTGCCTCCCTGGGCCTGGCCTCTGGGAATGTTGTTCTCTATTCTGTGTTTAGTGAGCCCACAGGGCTGGGAGGGAGTGAATGAAAGATACTGCTTCAGAGTATGAGGTCCAAGGCTGACCCTCACCATGGCCACATGGTAAGTGTGTGCCCAGGTCCCACCTGTCTGGTTGGGTGGACTCCCCAGGTGCCCCCTCCCCTGTGCTGTGCAGAGGAGCCCTGGCCTGCTTGCAGCTCACCTGTTGAGTGCAGCGTGAAATTCTGGCCCTGCCCGCCTTAGTCTGTGCCCTCATATCCAAAACACTCCAGATTGATTTCAGTGGCCAGGTTATGTTAGGTCTTCAGGGAAAACCGGACACAGCTGTTCCTAGGAGTCAAGGATTCTTGAGCTCTGAAAACTTAGTTGACTGTAAACTTGAGTCGCCTGCCCCTTCACGCTGCTTGGTGGGTTCCCCACCCCATTTTTGGCTCTCTTCCCTGTCCCTTCCTGAATTAGACCAGCTGGCTGGGGCAAACAGCACCAGCTTAGGGGAGGAACAGTCTGGGGCCTGCCCAGTGGACCTACCACTGGCCACAGGAGCTGGTGTTAAGGCAATGTGGCACTGTCCTTCCCTGGAGCCTCCTGTAAAGGACTTGGTCACCTGGGCTCAACAAAGACAAACTATGGACACAGAATGCACAACGCATACACAACCAGGGCAACATTCAGATTTGCAGAGCAGGGAACTGAATTCAACCCAAGCCCAGTCAACTTAACCCAGCACAACGCAACTCAGCAGAATACAACACAATATAACTCAGCACAACACAACACAGTTCAAATCAACACAGCACAACTCAACACAGTTCAACACAGAACAACACTGTTTAACACAATGCAATTCAACACAGCATAACTTCAACTCAGTACTGTACAGCTCAACACAACACAATGCAATACTAAATAGACAACTCAGCACAACACAACCAGACACAATAAACCACAACTCAACATAACACTATTCAATACAACCCAACCAACATAACACACTGTAATACAGCTTAACACACCACAACTCAGTATTATATGACTCAGTACAACACAGCTGGACTCAATAAAATACAACTCAGCACAACACAACCAGACGCAATAAACCACAACTCAACACAGCACAACTCAACACAACACTATTCAATACAACCCAGCCAACGTAACACACTGCAATACAGCTTTAACACAAAACAACTCAGTATTAAAAAATTCAATACAACACAGCAAAGCTGGACACAACTCAACACAACACAACCAAACACAATAAACCACAACTCAGCACAACACTATTCCACACAGAACAACACAGTTTAGCACAACACAGTGCAACTCAAAACAACACAGCACAACTTAACACAGCATAACACAACCCAATACCACACAACAGAACCCTTAACACAACTCTAGACATGACAAAGAAAGAAATTGTGAAAACTGCAATGGTGTCATGAATTTGGGGA
>NW_006399805.1:2743839-2755227 GCF_000299155.1 Elephantulus edwardii | reverse complement strand
ACACTGATGTGTCAAATGCGAGAATGGTTACCTGTGGTGGACAGTGTTTGGTGGAGCTCCCCAATTAAAACAAGCTTGTAAGCAGGAATGGCATCCACTTCCATAACAGCTTGCCTCTGGAAACCCTATGAAACTGGAGAAAGGACGAAAGTTATACAGGTGTATAGGACTTTCATTCATAGGGTCTCTATGAGTCGCCTACGACTCAACGGCACTTAACAACAACTATGTAACAAAGCTACTATGTAAGGATCCCCAGTGATGCACTCAGCTGTAGGAGAAAGACCTGCTGACCTACTTCTGAGACTGCTGTAGCCTTTAAAACTGTACCACTCTATACATGGAGTCAATACAAATTGAAATTTTATTTTTTAAAAAAAACTTAATTTTTAAAAATTTACTGTTGTGTATATTCTCTTCCCCCCCATGCAACAGTGCACCCTTGTTCCAGATGTTCTCATACATATAATGCATAATTATATATTCCCTTCAGGCAGTTCTTCCCCTCATCTGTTGTAATGCAGTGTTCATTATCTATCCACTCTTTCCTCATTCTCTCCCCAATGCTTCCATGTCTGCCCTATTTTATAACAGCAGTGTTATGCAGTATTTGTCCTTTTGTGACTGAGATATTGCACTCAGCATAATGTCCTCCACGCTCCACTATGTTGTGTAATGGTATTTCATTGTGTGAATGCACCATAGTTTTTCTATTCATTCATTTGTTGATAGACATTTAGGTTGCTTCCATCTCTTTGCTATTGTGAATAGCACAGTAATAAATATGGGTGTGTATACATCTGTTTGAGTTGTGGGTCTGGTTTCTTTATAGTATATTTCCAGTAGTGGAATTGTTGGGTCAAATGATATGTCCATTTCCAAATTCTCTAGAAAGCTCCAGACCACCTTCCATAGTGATTATACCATTTTACATTCCCACCAACAGAGAATAAGAGTTCTAATCTCTCCACAACCTCGCCAGTATTTGTTGTTTGCTGCCCTGTTGAACTTCACTGTTGTTGCTGGGATGAGACGATATCTCATAGTTGTTTTGATTTGCATCTCTCTAATAGCTAACGATTTTGAACATTTCTTCATGTGTTTGTTTGTTATCAGAATGTCCTCTTTGGTGAAGTGTCTATTCATATCCTGTGCCCATTTTGTGATTTGGTTGTTTACCTTTTTCTTGTTGAGGTATTGAAGTATTTTATAAGTTTTAGGTTTCTCTAGTGGTTGTAGGTAAAAATTGATTTGATGGTGCCTAAGAGCAATAAAACCAAAATCTGCTGTCAGGGACTTCTCCAAAGATAGAGACCAAGGTGCACCTGGTCCAAGCCATGGTGTTTCGAGGTGTTTCCAGTGCATCTCAAAACTGCACAATGAATGAGGAGAATGAAAGAATTAATGCCTGTCAACTGTGGTTTTGGAGAAGAGTGCGCAATATCATGGACAGGCAGAGGAACCAACCAACAAGCCTGTCCTGGAAGAAGTGGAACCAAGGTGCTGCTTAGAAGCAAGGATGGGTAAACTTTGCTTCACATTCTTTTTTTTTTCTTAATTGTAACAGAATTTATTTATTTTCTTTGCATGTATCCAGTCTGGCTTCTGAAGGCCCCTCTGAGCTTTTCTGGCCTTGCTTCTGGGCTGCTGCTATAGCTTCTAAGATCCTTTTTTGCTTCTTCAGCTTCTGAGCTTCCTAGAAAACCCGCATGCACGGTGTCTTCTTGGCCACCCAGCAGTGGTGGGCCTTTCGGTAGTACAGAGGGGGGAAGGTGTACTCAATTCCCAGTTCCTTGCACGTCTTCTCGAAGACATCATAGTTGGTCCTACGGAGCAACTATCTTTGGTTGATGCTCATGAGTAGTTAGCGCTGTGGGCTTTGTCCTTTCGATGTTTCTTCATGTGTTCTTCATAACTGCGGATCTTGACAGTCAGGGCAACAATTCGAGCTTCCAGGAATCTGGTGTCTTCAGGCTTTGCCACAATCTTATTCATCAACTGCTCCTGCTTGACTTTTAGCTTCTTCTGGTTAGCCATTTCCAAAGACAGGAGCCTTTTCACCACATCATCAACCTTGTCAGTTCCAGGGATGTTCTGGTAGTCTTTGAGCAACGTGGAAGGAGGCAGGTCATCATTTTGGATGGGCTGGACTGTGGCTTGTTTCTGGCTGGCAAATCCATGGGCAGCCTGGAGGAGGAGACCTCGAGGTTGCAGACCCCATTGTTTTGAGGAAAGCCTGGTCTTCCCTCTCTCTGGCACCCTAAAGACTGGGGCCTGGGTTACTGCCTGGGTCCAAATCTAATCAGCACCCTGCATGGAGCCCGCAGCATGGTGACTTCTCTACTTCACATTCTTGAGACACGTTGTCAGGAGAGACCAATCCCTTGGAACAAAGACATCATGCTCAGAAATGTAGAGGATCGGAAGAGAAAACCACTCTCAACAAAATGGATTGGCACAGTGACTTTGTCCATGGACTTGAGCATATTGGGAAGAGTGAAGATGGCATAAGATAGGGCAGGGTTCAGATCTGTTATTCATGGGTTCACTGTGGGTTGTAGTCATTTCAATGTCACGTTGCAGCAATAACAACACAGCAGATGCTTTGTTTTGTTTTTTGTTTTGTTTTTTAATAACAACTGTAGCAATGACACGGACTCAGGGAAGCCCCATGTACATCAGAGAAGAACTCTGCTCTGTAAGATTTTTAGTAGCTGGTTTTTGGTAAATAGATTTCCAAGCCTTTGTTCTTAGCCACCTCTGGATACATTCATGCCTCCAGCCTCCTTAGCAGCCATGTCTAGTAACCATTTCCACCACCCAGAGACTTTAGATACTTTACAGACAATGTCAAGGAAATGTTTTCAACTGGTGAGGATTTCGAGTCTTTTGTCTCACATACTTAAGGCATGTTAGTCCCTGGAGAAGGGAATCCTTCCTGGAAAATTGGAGGGGCAGTGAAAAACAGTGGAAGACCCTCAATGAGAACTGACACAGTGTCTGCAGCAACAGGCTTGAACATGGAAGAGGGTATGAGGAGGGGCCAGAATCTGGCAGCATTTCATTCTGTTTTATGTTGGGCTGTGATGAATTAAAGTTGGCTCAACAATACCCAACAACTATAACAACAATACCCCACACTTAAGGTTGCATAGTGGAATGTACTTGGGGTGGTGGGAGGGGAAAAAAAATAAAATGAAAAAATAAAAACCCACAACAGTTTGAAAGAGAAGTCACTCAAGCAGACAAGGTGATGCTACAGATCTATTACTTTCCAAGCATCTGAGTTGGATGGTCGATCGCATTTATATTAACAATGTCAAGACTTCCAAAGCCTTGAACTAGAGAGTGTCATCACTCCAATGACCCGGACAAGAGAACTGGGACAGTGTGGGTGACTCAGCGGACTCCACCTCCCCACACAAAGCCTGGAGCCTCATGCTAAATAAGGTTATTGCTTGTATTAAAGGGAGAAAAAAAATCTTTCTTCTTCAAGGTCTCCTCTAAGGTCTTCTCCATGTTGGAGAAATAGAATAAGGATTTTTTTTTCCATTCTACAAAATTCAGATCTTATCTGTCTCCATCTCAGAAACTTATAATGATTTTTCTTTCCCGCAAATTAAACCCAGAGCTTTGAAGAGCATTCAGGACCTCCTGTTGCGTCTGCCCTGCCACCCTGGGCTCCTCTCGTGTCCTTTTGAAGCACGTTGCCTCGGGGCCACAGCTGGTTACTCACTCATCTCTGCTCCGCTCCTTCACTGCGTGTCTTTGGAATGACAGTGCACCTTCTCACGCTAGATCACCCCGGGAGTAATTCTGTAGAATCTTGCTGATTTTCATGAGGTCCCAGCTCAGCTCTCTGATCCTTCTTTTCCCCATAATCCTTCCTGCTAATTGGGGTAAACTATCTTGTGGTGGTGGTGGTATACTATCAAGTCTGAACGGACCCAAAGCTGGCCCTCCATTGGATTTTCAGAGCCAATCGCACCGGAGGAGAATGACCATCTTTCTTCCACAGAGTAACTGGTGGATTTGAACTGCACACCTTTGTGTTGCCAGTGCAACTCCTTACCATTAGGCCCCCAAACCCAGAAGGGAACCAGTGACCTCTGGTGGTAGGTATTGATATAAGCTTGATCAAAAGCTCTGTGACTCAAAAGCTAAAGGTTTTTGAAGAGAAAAAAACCAATTAGCTCTTGGGATGTACTTCATTGGGTTTTAAATAATAGATTAATGTGGAAGATAAATTCAAAGGGGTTTGTGTTTGTTGTTTTTGTTTTATAATGGTTGAAAAATTCATATTCTGAAAATTTAATAAATCTTGGGAAGAAACTTCTAAATTAACCCTAAAAAAAAAAAGATGAGCCTTTTATGGCAAAATTCATCTTCTCTTTGTTTTCTTTTAAAATGCCCTGACTTCTGTTTTACTTCAGTATGAGATCAAGTGGGATCTTAAAGCTAGAAAGAAGCATCCTGAGATGCAAATATTGGCCTTTCCTCGACTTAAGTAAAATGAAAGGGGAGAAAAATCAGATTTTCAGAAACAACCCGAAGTACTAATGGATCATTTGAACCAAAGACTCCCTGACCTGCAGATCTAGAACTAAATGCAGCCCAGCCACCCCTACCAGCTGCTCTGACTGGAGGCACAGAGAAGGGTCTGGACACAGGAGGAAGATATAGAATGATATTCAAAATCGTTGAAAGATCTAACTGACAGAAAATGGACCCTTGAAGGCCTTCTACCCCAGAACCAATCTTGGATTTCCAAAGACCACTGGACATTACCAATTGTAATACAGTCACTTCTCACTCAACACATCTCAGGGGCACTTTTTCCCTTATTTTTGTTGACAGTGGATACAAGCAAGCATGCTTCCAGTCACCGTTTTGACATGGACAGTTCATTGCCGTTGCTTGTATACTTGTGTGCTGGTCTCGCTGTCTCCACCTTCACTGTTCCCCCATCCGTCATTTTAACTCCCTGCTCCTCAAAAAGGAACCTCACTGGCTTTAATCCACCGCTAACTAAAAGCTGAGGCTCGATTCCACCACAACGCTGCAGGACAAAGATGGACAGTCTCCTCCCGAGAGATTTACAGCTTCGGAATCCCGGGAGAGGAGCAGCCACGGAGTCAGTTCTCAGTCACAGGCAGTGGATTTGGGGGGAGGGACTTGACCCCCTTCAACGAGCTGGCTCCCCTGTACTTCTGTTGTCTGTCAGTTTCTACTCACAGAGATGATTTATCAAAACAGTGCTAAACTCAAGGCACTCATCACTGATTAGACTAAACGGCTGTTTAGTTGGAAGATCCCTGGTGGTGTGATGGTTAAAGCACTCCTATGCGAACGAGAAGGTTCATGATTCAAACCCACCAGACGGGTCGCAGGAGGAAGACATGGAAATCTGAGTCCATAAAGATGCTTAACCTTGGGGATCCCATGCGGCCATTCTGTTCTACCCTATAGGCTTGCAGCAGAGGGGCGTTTAGCTTAATGATGGTTTTATGGGATTGTTTTCGTTTAGTATTTAGAGATTATTTCCAGAGATCAGATTTGAGAATTCCTCCAGTCTTCTCAGTGGATCCAGTAAGTCTGGTTTCCATGTGAATGTGAAGCTCTGTTCAGCACTTTTCCTCCTTTTAATCAGAGTTCATTTGACTGTTCCTGGATTGAATGATCAGGTTGCCAGGTACCATCCTCTTCTTCAGACACATTCTTCATCTTCCCTTCATACTACATCCCTCAAGCCTGCTTTTGTCTTGATTGTTCAGGTCAAATGTTACCTGTTGCTATTATGAGAGATACTGCAAATGGATGCTTTTATAAACAGAACTCTAGTTGCTCGCACTTTAGAAGGCTGGAAGCCTGGATTCAGCAGGCCACATCTCTGGGGAAAGGCTTGCTTTTTCTCTGTCAGTTCTAGAGGCAGAGTCTTGTCTGCTTCTGCCAATGGTAGGCCTAGCATCCCGTGGAGACCTGCATGTGGTTTGTCATCAGTGTTTCCTGGGTTGAGGAGGCCTTCCACGTGGGAACCTCGAGGCCAGAGGATACACTTCTTTCCTGGTGGTACGTTTCCCATCCCCCAGCTCTACTTCCACATTTAATCTCCTTTACATCTCAGAAGAGATTGACTCAAAATACAACCTAATCCTGTAGATTACATTCTGCCACATTAATATAAATGCCACTAATCTTGCCTCATTAACATCGTACAGGTTAGAATTTATAATACATGGGATAATTGTGTTAGATCATAAAATGGGGGGGGAAATGTAGTTCTGAGGATCGTGACCTATCCAAGGTCACACATATTTGGGGTGCGTGGCAAAGCATAATTCAATCCATGATGTCAGGGAAGTCCAGAACGATCGGTAACTCTCCACGCTGCTTCACCATCGATCCCCGCTTGATCTCCACCGCCTTCAGGATGGACAGAGACAAGTGCCCAGTTCTTTCCTGTCTCACTCCATCCAGTGTAGGAGGTGAGGCTGTGAACACACACAACTTTCTGGGGCCAAAAGGGCTTTGGTGATTGTTTCCACATGGCCCCAGACCCCACTTTCAGTACTTCATAGCTCTCAACATATTCAAATTCATTGCATAGTATTTTTAAAGGTAAGAGTTGTGTACCATGATTAGCTTGACATTGACCGTGGACTTGGAGAAACACAGCAGGGCTTGAAGTGGAGTTTATTGAGCAGATGGAGAAAAGTGGATTTCAAAGACCATCCATCCCTACCCACCACCAGCTGCACAAGAGGTCCAGGGCCAGCTCCTGCCTCGAGACCATCAGGGAGGGAAGCCCCTCCTGTTAAGAGCAAGGAGCTCTAATGATATGGTCATACATGTTGGGCTGCTAACTAAGAGGTCACTGGTTTGAATCCACCAGCTGCTCTGCATGGAAAAGATGGGCAGTCTCATAAAGATTCATGGCCTTGACAACCCACTAGAGTACAACAAGTTGTGGCTGACATGAGAAGAATGGGAGTCCCGGAACACTTGACTGTGCTCATGCAAAACCTGTATGTCGATCAGGAAGCTGGTGTCTGAACAGAAGAAGGAAACAGTGCATGGCTGAAAAGCAAGAAAAGATTGCATCATGGATGGATTATTTCTCCATCCCTTTTCAATCCATGTGTTGAACAGATAATTCTGGAGGCGGGACTTTATGAAGAAGAATGTGGCATCAGGATTGAAGGAAGATTCATCATACGATCTTACTGGCCATACCTGAGGAGTAATTGAAGTACTTGCTGCAGAAAGTCAAAGACTACAGCCTTAATAGGGATTGCATTTCAGTATCAAGAAGACAAAGATCCTTACCTCTGGATCGAGAGACAATATCATGATAGATGGAGAAAGGATTGAGTTTGTTATTGTTTTTGTCTTGCTTAGATACACAGCCAACACTCTTGGCACCAGCTGTCAAGAGATCAAAAGATGTGTTGCATTGGGGAAAATCTGCTGCCAAGGACATCTCTAGAGCATTAAGAGCAATGATGTCAGTTTAGAGACTAAGTTGCACCTGATCCAGGGTTGTAGCCAAGCCGAGTTGGGGCCAGTGTTCACTGCGGGATCCACATGTAACCATTGTGCTGTATAGACCATCCTCTGGGCAAGCCAAGGGAACTCTGGTGGTTTCTTGTTGCTGTGTGCCCAGTAAGTTGGAACCAATTCATAACTGGCCCTCTAGCAGGTTTTTCAGAAGGTGTAAATCTGATGAGAGGATATTGCCCGTGGCTTAGTGGTAAGGAGTTGTGCTGCAATATAAAGGTATTTAGTTCAAATCCACCAGGTGTTCCTCAGGAGAAGGATGGGCAGTCTCCTCCTGTTCAATTTACTGCCTCTTAAAACCCACCAGAGGGTCAACTATGGGTTACTTCTGATTCGACAGTACTCAACACCTGGGCATTCCTAGAGTTGGCAGCGACAGCCCAGAGTTGTGCCAGCCAAACATTAAGTTGCATGGCAACTTAATGTTGATCCATTAACAGGACCCTTAAGAAACTTGATGGCCCACTGGTTACTGCACTCAGTTGCTAACTAAAGGGTCAGTGGTTCAAACCTACCAGCAGCCCAGAGGAGAAAGAGGAGACAGCTTGGTTCTGTAAAAGTTCTTTCTCTTTCATTGCCATCCAGTCAGAGCAAACTCCTCGCTGACCTCTCAGTGGGCTTCTGAGACTATCAATCTTGTGGGTGGAGACTTCTCGTCTTTCTCGTGAGCCGCCACTGGTAGATGCAGACCACCAGAGAGGCTCGGCCTCCGGGTTAGGAGCACAGACGCCTGCAGAGTGAACCATGAGAACCTTCTGGAAGATTTTAGCCTTGAAATCCTATGGGGCAGTTCTGCTCTGTAAGGTCACTATGATCTGGAATCTGTGTGTGGGTTTTTCTTTGTTTTGAATGAAACATTTTAAATACCTTCAAAATGTATTCTCTTGAGCCAGAACTGACTGGTAACTGACCCTCCAGTGGGTTTTCAGAGGCTTTAAATCTCACAGGAGGAGATCACATCTCTAGAGAGGGACCGTCTTTGGATTAGCCTTTCAAGTCCCTACAGATGGTGCCACCAAAGCTCCCAGGTGCAACAACAGTACATGCTGGATTGATTTATCAGTGGGTCACATTGCAGCCATTACTCTGGGCTGTTTTGTTTGCTCCCTCCTGGCCTCAGTGTCCACATCTGCAGCATGGGAAGAGTGCATCCCTCAGGAGCACATGCAGTGGCTGTGCATTTAACTCCAAGATCGATAGTTTAACCGCCGTGAAGCTCACCATTCTGGGTGACGCCGTATAAATGATTGGAATAACAGTGGCCAAGGATGAGGAGAATGGTTTTCCAATATCTTATTTAAAAATGCGCTTCTCTACAATTAACTCCACGCGCTCTGGCCGATGAGACACCCCCCCCCAACCCCCCAGGCAAGTTTATTACTAATTTCCCTTTTCCTTTAGGCCTCTGCTGGTGCGGACAGGGGCCAGAGGTCAGCCGTCTGGTTGGGAGCAGTGTCTTTGGCTCCTCCGTGGAGGCGGGGGCAGCCCCACTCCATCTTCAAGGATTTTCTCGGCGACTCTGGTGGTCAAAAGACCCTTTGTGAGAGAACAGCCGCGCTCCCGCCTGGCCCGGGGCCCCTGGGCGCCACATCTGTGCATTCCAGCTCTGAGTGGTGATGTCACCCCGGACAGGGACCCCTTCTCAGCCCTGGAATGCTGCGCCAGGCCTGGCCTGTCCCCTCAGTGCCTGTGGGGACAGCCTTTCTGACTGTAGCCATTCACTGGCCTTCCTCCAGGCTCACGAATTCCTGGGTTCTCATTTGTAATCATCCGAATGTTTCTGTCTCGGAGTGGTGGCCGTCAAAGGGAAGTGAGAGAGAGAAGTAATGCAGGGGCTAGGGGTGGGGGGACGTTATGCAGAGACAGAAAGGGGAAAGGGACCCTTAGACGGGCTGAACTAAAATCTGTGAGGCAGCCAGAGTCACAGTCCCTCGTCAGAGGCCCCAGCGACCTCTGCTAGGTCCTAATGCCCACAAAAGCACCCTGGTGGTGATGCAGTGCTTTAAGCACTTGGGTGCTATCTGAAACACCGTGTGTAAAAACACCCTGAGTGTCCTCAGAAGAAAGACCTGGCCATCTCCTGCTGTCATGATTACAGCTGAGGGGACCTTACAACACGTGCATCACCACAAATCAGATTAGACAACACAGAGCTACAATGAGGAACGTGATGAGTACGGCTTTTGATGACACTGGCCATTGTGTGAATTGCCATTAAGGACAGGTCTGGGCCCTGGTCTGGACTCTGGTCGGCGGCTCACTCACTAGGTCCATGAGTGAGATGACGAATAGCCCCTCTGTGCGGGTAGTTCATTGGGAATGCTGGTTGACCATGGACAATGATCAGGGCTGTGGGCCAGGGAGGTGAGTGCTGCCACTGGGACACATGGGAGCGGTAGCATCTAGTCTAACAAGGAAGACAGGAGAACGTGAGAACATGCACCCCACTTACTTCCAGCCCCCCATCACAGCTGTAGGAAACCTGAGAACCCAGGTCTCATGCTACTTGAAAACCAGGGCAGCTCCTAGATGAACATAGGAATTACTGGGTAAACTTAAATCTCGACTTACCAGTCCACCTTTGTTTTGAAGCCACTCTCAGGCCATCCCACCTGATAAGTGAGCTTCTCAAAGGCGGGGGGGTGGGGACAGCTAAGTGGCAGTGGTACCTCGGCGGAGGGGGTCAGTGGAGCTCCCCATCCTTCCCTGAGGGTTGCAGCCTCCACACGGGCCCTCTGAATTCTGCAAACGTGGGCTGTACTCACATGCACACGATCACACAGCTGTCCCCAATGCAGCCTCTACAGCAGGCAGGGCAGGTACCCTGGCAGCTTGAGGAGGCTTTGGGCAGGGAACCCCAGAGCAGAGCTCATCAGAGAGAGCAGATGTCCCGGAAGTGCGCGCCTGTCTGATGCTCCCTGGGTTATTTATTTTTCAAGGAAATTACAGAACAGAGCCCAGGGCCATGCAGCCGGCTCAGAGCTGTACCTGCCTGCAGGTTCCAGCTGAGCCTGGCCATACTGCTGTCCCTGGCACCAGAAAAATGGCAGGACATGAGTGTGAGCTTGGAGGAGAGTCTGGAGGACATTGAGACTCTTCTGACCTCTTCCCATTGGTGGTGGGTCTCGTGCTCTCAGCCCTTGACTTTCCTAAACAGCCCTGGTGTCCTCAGTGCTGCTGGGTCCCGGCAGGGTAAGGGCGCTGGTCTATGCTCTGTCACCCTCTCCCATCTCCTCCTCCTCCTCTTCATCTTCTTACTAACTAGCCCTCTTGCATACTAACTAACCACACTCAGCAATGAGCCGGTCCCCTATGTGTCAGGCGCTGGGCGATGTGCTCAGGGTGGTCACAGAGGGGTGGGCTGAGGAAGCACCTTGGCCCTGGCACGGTTGTCCTCAGTCCCCTGATTTGAACAAGTTGACCCAGGCGGCTGTCATCTGTGCATGAAGCGAGGCCCAAGTGCAGAGGGAGGCTGTCCCCACGGTGTTTGGTGACACTTCTCGGGGTTTGTGCACACGCAGCACCTGTCTAATTAATGACTGTTTACACACCCACAATCCCTGGGCTTTCTCCCGGCTAGAATCAGAAATCAAAACAGAGGACTTTCCTTGTGCCCTTTTGGGGCAGATTGGACAGCTTGAGAACAGAAGTGGGTCCGTGTCCACGTGGGTTTGTCCTTGTGGGTATGTGTCCATGTAATTCTGTGCCCACATGGCTCTGTATCCGTATGAAAGTCTGTCCATGTGAGTCTGTGTCCATGCGGGTCCATGTCCATGTGGGTCTCAGTCCATGCGGGTCTCTGTCCATGTGGGTCCGTGTCCATGTGGGTCC
>NW_006399805.1:2724495-2743739 GCF_000299155.1 Elephantulus edwardii | reverse complement strand
TGTCCATGTGGGTCTGTGTCCATGTGGGTCTCGGTCCATGTGGATGTCTGTCCATGTGGGTCCATGTCCATGTGGGTCTCAGTCCATGCAGGTCTGTGTCCATGTGGGTCCGTGTCCATGTGGGTCTCTGTCCACGTGGATGTCTGTCCATGTGGGTCTGTGTCCATGTGGGTCTGTCCATGTAGGTGTGTGTCCACATGAGCATGTTCACATGGGTGTGTGCCCATACTCCGAGCCCTGGGACACTGGGCAGGCAGATGTGGTGGCAGCAGGACCTGTTCTCCCCAGTGAAGCAGGGCACCTCAGACACCTGGGCTTGGAGGGTCCAGCCACCCTTCTGCTAATGACTCTCCCAGTTACAGCTTCACTTACTGGTTCTGAGGTTCGGTGGCTCAGTGGTGGGATTCTCGCCTGCCATGGGGGAGACCCTGGTTCAGTTCCCAGCTGGTGTCCTCCACACATAGCAACCATGCAGCTGTCAGTGGAGGCTTGTGTGATGTGAGGCTGCTGAGCTTATTTCAGAGAGGCTTCAATGAAGACAGACTAGGAAGCAAGGCCTAGGTGATCTACTTCCAAAAAAACCAGCGGTTTCATCAAATGAAGACTGTGCGGAGATGCCAGTGTGGTCTGCAGGGGTCAGGGAACAGGACCCGTCAGCTCTGGGCTGCCTTGTCCATGTCAGGGCTGACTCGTTGAGAGCTCACCACCACCACAACTGTTTGACGACCTCTGTTAAATACCAGACCTCCATCCTTAGATGAACTATCAAGCTGATGTGTTCAGCCATTCATCTGTTTCTTTTTTTTTTTAATTATTATCTTTTTGTTGTACCTTCAAATCAGATCTGACTGGTACAGGAGGAAACTGTCTCTCCTCCAGCAGAGCATCTGGTGGATTCGAACAGCTCATCTCTGGCATTGCAGTGCAGCTTCTTGCCATTAGGCCACCAGAGCTCCCCCATCTGTTTCTTGAACACTGACCGGTGCTATAGTTCCAGGGCTTGGGATATAATGAACAAAGGAGAGAAAAAAATTCCTGTCTTGTAGAGCTTTTGTTCTAGGAGGGGACACACATGATAAACAGAGTCAATGATGAGACCATGTCATCTGTTAGAAGGTGACATGTGCTAACCCCATGGCCACTGATGTGGTTCCTACTCATGGGGACCCTATAGAACAGAGTGGAACTGCCCTATAAAGTTCCCCAGGCTTTATAGAAGCAGAGTGCTCTTTCTCTCTTGTGGTTAGTGGGTTTGAATGGCTGGCATTTAATTTGCAGCAAAGCCCTTAACCACTGTGCCATCAGCCTCCTTACAACCCCACTGCCCTTGAGCTGATTCCAACTCCCAGGGAACCTGCAGAACAGAGTAGCACTGCTCCATCGGACATCCGGAGCCGAATCCTTAGAGAGGCAGGCTGCCTCCGTTTCTCCTTCAGAGAAGTTGGTGGCTTTGAACCAGCAGCCATTCAGCTAGCAGCCTAATGATTAACCATTGTACCTCCAGGGCTCCTTACAGGTGCTGTAGGGGAGAGAAAATAGAGCAGAGAGAAGGGAGTGGGACTCAAAGCACTGGCCACAATAGGACTTTATTTTTTTTTAACAACAAAAACAACATGTTTGTTTACAAAATTCTAATACATTGTTTTCAAGAACAAATTATTTCCATTTCCCTCACCCTTCCATCCATCAAATTATATAATCTGATGATTAATACGCCCTTCTCCCTGCACCTCTACATCCCTCTGCCTCCCAACTCTCCCATCCCTCTTGGATCCTTATACTCATTCTACAGTAATGGCTTTATGCAATATTTATCCTTATGGGACTGAGTTAGTTCACTCAGCATAATGCTCTCCTCCTGTCCCTCCCAAGTTAGGTATTAATTTACGAAATCATTGCTCCTGTGTGCTGCATGCTATTCCATTGTGTGAGTGTACCATAATTTCTCAATCCGTTCGTTTGTGGTTGGAATGACCTGATTTTATAAGTTTCATGCCAGCTTTTCTTGGTTGGAGCCATCAATAGTCTAAGTGCACTGGGTGGGGCCGAGCTGCCCTGGGATCTGAGGGCACCTGCAGTCCCTCTGAGTCCTGGGAGAGAAGGTCATCACTCATGTTCATGTGTGTGCATTTGTATCTAATAGTTCTAGCTATGGAACCGTCAGCTCCAGCACAGTTATCTTTCTGAACCACCCCCAAACCCACTCACTCTCTCTCATTCACCGCAGTGAGTGCTTGCGTCTTCATGGACTCTGTGGTCGACACCCTTCTCTCTTTCTCCGGCTTCTTCAGTCTAGTGGATAAGATGGTGTGATAAGGTGTGGGTTATGCCACCTGGAGTCTTAGGGGATGACCGAATCTACTGCCTAAGTGAGACCCAGGCAATTCATCCAGCTTCCCATCCCTGAAGTGGCCGAAGAGGAATTGGGCCGCTTATTTCCCCCAGAAGTCCTCAGCAGGGCATTTGCCTCTTGGACAGGGCACCACAAGGGCAAAGTCATGGCTCATGGCTTCGGGGAGTGGGGGGCAGTGCCTAGCTCAGATCCTGAGTCCCTCCAATCTCTTAAGTCACCTCACCTATGCGGTTTTGTTGGAAGCCTGCCCACCAGCGAGGCTCCACTCTACAGACTAATAGGTTTGCATTTGCTTTGCACAAGAGCCCCTCACTTGAGTTCCAGCACTTCCATACCGTGTCTGGAGAAGGAGCAGCCTGGGAGGGAGAGACATGTGGGATGACCCTCCGTCCCACCCTGTCCCCACTCTGTGACAGAACTGCTTGAGGTGTTGCTCACAAGGGAAGAGTCTAGAATGTTTCTTCTATTCTCAGCCTCCACCCCCAGTCCAGCTCCAGGTCCCCACTTCCCAGCAGGGCCCCTTTACCTCATGGTCCTGGGCCAGCAGGTCCTTCCAGATCAGGCCAAGTAGGGCGGCAAGGAGAGCGACGAGGCGGACGTCAGGATGGGGCAGCATCTCTAGCGAGCTCTGTTTGCTCATTAGGGAAATGACTCCAAGCTCGAGGCACTGACGCTGGAACACATCTGCCTGCTACAGGGAGACGGTATTTATTGTTCAATCCTTTAGTGGATGTAAATAAACAGCCGGCCCAGATAATGTTCAAATAAACAAACACGCAGCTGCCAGGAGCTCCCTGGATGGCTGACCTGTGCAGAGGGTGGCGGAGGTTTTAATAGTGTCTGCCTGGCAGAGCCTGCATGGTGGTGCTTGGGATTAGAGACGGGGGCTGAAGGTGGACAGTCAGGGGACCAGAGGGCCTGCGGGTTGGGGCATCTGTGTCGCCCAGGACACTTGGAGCTGGAGAGGCAGTGGTTGGGGACGACGGGCAGGAAATGCTAAGTGGAAATGCTGTGCACCCATCAGGCTCACATGCTTGAACCCGCTTGACCACATGTGCTGTTGCTCTTCTTAGTTGTCGTTGAGTTGACTGTCATTCATGACAGCCCTGTGTGTCACGGTCTTCTTCTCTTTTAACTACCCTCTATTTTCCAAGCATGCTGTCCTTCTCCAGGGAAAGAGGATCATGGACAATGAGATGGGATGACACAATGACTGAAACAATGGGCTTAAACATAGCAGCGTTTAACAGTGAGGTTAACACAAAGTCTAGTGGGGTTTCCTTTCATTGCACGTGTTGTTCTTGTTAGGAGCTGTTGAACAGAGTATGACTCATAGTGACTCTGTGAACAGCAGTCCTGAGCCCTGCCCTACCTTATATCATCCTCATCATCTCCGACACACTTGAACCCATCACTACAGGCGCTGTGTCAGTCCCTCTCGATAGGGGTCTTCAGCTCCTTTGCTGGCCCTCCCTCTCTCCGAGTGTAGTGTCATTTTCCAAGGAATATCGTCGCCTAGCAACAGAGCCAAAGTATGAGAGACAGAAGTTTGTCATCCTTGCCTCCAAGAAGCACTTGACGCTTTCTTCATGACATTTATGTTTGTTCTTTTGTCAGTCCATGGGACATTCAACATTCTCCTCCAACACCACAGCTCAAAGGCGTCAATTCTTCTTCTTATCCACTGTCCAGCTATCTGATGCAGAGCAGGTGATTGAGAAAACCGTGGCTTGATTTAGATGCACCTAAGTCTTCAAGCTGACATTCTTGTCCTTAAGCATTTTGGAGTGATCTCTGACTGCAGAGTATCCCAATGCAGAATGTTTCTTGATCTCCTCACTGCTGGGGCCAAGGGTATTGACTGTGGATCCAAGTAAGATGAAATCGTTGACAGTTTTAATTCCTTCTCCATGTGTCATGAGGTTGACCGTTCGCCCTGGGTCAGTCTTGAGAGCCGAGTCAAAGGTGCCTAACAGCAACAACGACATATGTTAACAGTGAAATGTTGCAAGGTCTTGCATCATTTTCAAGACCATTGATTTATTTGAATCCATTATCACAGCCCTTGTGGTAGTCTATCTCTTTGGGTGTGTCAGTCACCTCCAAGCTTGGGGTGGCGCTGCATTGATGACTGAACCAGCCAGTGCATCCCCCAACTACACCCTGCTTTCCTCTCAGTTTTTTCTTTATGGACTGAGAAGTCTTTTGTAGATGGTTCTTAAGGTATGAGCCTCCTCTTTGAGTCTACATTGATTGTGTGTCTACTTGATGAAAGGTAGAGTGAACATGACATCCAGTGTTCAAGTGAACTTGGCCAAGATGATATCTACTTCTGTCCTCTGAAATCCCATGCTGCCTGCTATTGTGCTGGTCCTTTCAGCTTCTTGGGGTCATTGGAAGCAGAGAACAGTGATTCACCAATCTCTCTCCTCAATTCTGCTTCTACCTTGATTATATCTAGTAACTCAGAGTCCGTCATCTGATGATAGAATATGGATTGTTTTCCTCACAGG
Source organism: Elephantulus edwardii (assembly GCF_000299155.1). Taxonomy (NCBI): domain Eukaryota; kingdom Metazoa; phylum Chordata; class Mammalia; order Macroscelidea; family Macroscelididae; genus Elephantulus; species Elephantulus edwardii. The sequence continues at coordinate 2,738,873 of NW_006399805.1, read as the reverse complement.
GAGTTAGTCATTTACTCAGTAGTCTTTATTGAATAGAATCCCTGGGTGGCCTAAGTTGTCAATAGGCTTTACTTAGCTGAAAGGATGAGTTAGGTTAAGTGCATGTCTACCCAGAGGCATCTTGGAAGAAAGGTCTGGTTGTCAGCCACGGAAAACCCTCTAGGACACAGTCCTGCTCTGACATACGTGGGCCCTTCATGAATCAGCATAGATTCACCGTGACACTGGAAATTTTAGAGCCCCAGTGATGCCTTGGGTACTGTGGTAGGGGAATGTAGGTACAGCACTGGAGAAGAAGGGTATGGCCTTCGCCCTCAAGACGCTCACAGTTTCAGATCTGCTTACCCACGGGCAGCTCTTCCACGTTCTGTATCCCTCATGCGAATGCACCATCTTTCTATAGTCCGTCCCCATTGTTTTGGCTTCTTGCTGTCCCAAAGTGCTTAGAATCATCTGCACATTTCCCCAATCCCTTCCCAAGCCATTTAGAAAAATCTTAAATAGGACTCGTCATAACACTCATGCTCAGGGAATCCCCTGGTTCCACATCTCAACTCAGAAACGTGCCTTTTCCCTCTCTAAGTCAGTTCTCTCTCCCTGACCAAACTGCTGAAAGTCCCACGGAGACTCATTATTTTTAAATACCTTTTGATGTGGAACCTTGTCAGAGGCTTCTGGAAACGAATTCTAAATATCTAAGAACCAAGCACAGAGCCAGGGCTTGGAAGTCCTGGGCGTTAGTCCTGTCACCCGTGTCTCATTGAACTTAGCAAGACACACAACTGCCTCAATCTCGGTATCTTCATTGGTAAGAGGAGAATTATTATGCCAGCAGTCAACATCATAAAAATTTTACAACCATGAGATGAGACAATGTTATCTAAGAATACTTTGTAAGGTATAAAATGAAAATATAAGGGCAATTCTGTGTTGAAAATTGATAACGGCATCGTCTTCATTTGCATGAACACTTCTCTCCCAGAAGAGGGAGCGGCTTCATCATGGTGGCTGCCCCACCTTCAGGGAGATGCTTGATCCGCATCAAAGACTCTGGCTCCTTGAACAGAAGACGCAGGCTCATGTGTCCTACAGAGCTCCATTCAACACGAGAATACCGTCTAATAGAAGTGCGTGGAAACCTGGACACCACAGCCATCAGACCTTGACCCTGACTGCTGCTATACTGTTCACTCAATAGGTGTCTTAGAACAAGTTATTTAACCTGTAGATAAGGGTAGTATTACTGTTTACCAGTCTTTGAGATATAAATGGAAAAAAAAATTATGAAAAATGTTGGGCATTGAATCTGACATAGAGTTAAACCTAAACATATTACTATTAAGCCTGTTCCAACTAATAGCAACCCCGTAGGACAGAGTTGAGCTGCCCATAAAGTTCCCAAGCTATATATTTTTTCCAGAAGTTGTGGTGTTGATTGCCTTCGAGTCAAGCACGATCATAGCGACCCAATGAACAAAAGGCCTGAAGCCCCTCTACAACCATCGACATTTATCAAAGTGCATAGAGTTTCTGGAGGCATGTTGTTTAGGAAGTGGATGCCACTCCTGCTTCCAAACCTGTCATAGTATGTTATTTCTGTTATGTGTCATTGAGTTGCCTGCAATACATAATGACCCTATATGTACAACAGCTATGAACCCTTCCCTGTCCTGAGCCAGTCCCACTAACTCTGACACACCAACCCCCATCACCCCAGTCACTGTGTCAATCCATCTCATCTGGGGTCTCCCTCTCCTGCGCTGTCTGTCCACCCTTCCGAGCATGATGTCCTTTTCCAAGGTTGACTGTTTCATTTAGCTTCCATGCATTTGCTGGTAGGTTTGAACTCAGGTAACACCTGAATTCCTTAACCCCTATGCCACCAAGCCTCTTTTGACACACAGGAGCTAGTCAGTAAGCAGCATCTCTTGTTAGTGTTGTAAATGTAACGATTCCAAAGCCAGGAGCAGGCTCATCCTACCCAGACTTTGTGGATGTCTGTCAACCCTTCAGCAGATCCCATCCTCAGGTTTCTTTTAGCCATCTCCATGGTGTGAGATTCTTTTAGCAGGAGAATTAGGGCATGCTTTCCTTTTTGGATTCTGAAACAAGCCTGGAATTAGGAGACAGAAAAGCCTCTCTAATTACTTGTTTCCCACTCTGCAGAATGCTGAACATGGGGGCACAGCCCCGCTAGCCTCTCTGGAGAAATCACGTTCCATTGGCACCCCTGGCCTTTATTGTCCCTGCCTGAGGTCACTTGACTTCCTCTTGATGTCCACCTGCATCATTCAGCATGTCAGCCTCTTCCTAGAAGAGCAGAGAAATTGAGGCCAAGTGATAAAGAAGGCTGCCCAGGCACCGAATCCAATTTCCCTGGGGGATCAGACCAAGGGGCGTCGGCCGAGTCTTAGTTCCGCCAGCATTCCCTAGGGATGCCCGCCTCTGCCACCAGTCTGCAGGAGCTGGAGACCCGCCAGGACGCTCAGTATCACTCTCAAGCTATGGCTCCAGGGGCCGACTCACAGCTGGAGATGAAGCCCGGCTGGGCTGGGGGCCAAGGCCATCACTGCTGGTCAGACTTGGGTGGTAATCCCAATTGGTTTGGAGTAAACTCCCATTTGCGTCGAGATTAAGAATGGGCCCAGCCAGGGTGGACATCTGGTGGGGTGGGGGTGGGCACAGGAGAAGGAGGACTATTGGGATCAGAGACATTTTTTAGTGTCTGGGTTCAACATACCTTACTTTCTTAATTCCTTTTCAGTTACATATTATTTTGCACTGGTTTAATAAGAAGCTAGCAGAGAGGAATTTTTAACTACATTCATTTATCTACTTAGTCTTTTCATAAATACTTGCCAAGTTCAAGTATGTGTGTATGCAAACCAGGAGTACCCAGTAATGCCTCTGGAACTGTAGAGACCAGAGAAAGGTGTTGATCTCAGTCCCCTCCCTCTGCGTGCACTGACCAGGAAAGAACTAGAACAGACACACACACACACACACACACACACACACACACACACACACCTGCACCTGAACAAGCTCCCTTAGCTCTCCAGGGTTGTAGGAAGACCACAGACCTAAGCTCTAATTCTGCCCCCAGGTTTTGAATAAAACTCAGGCCAGGAATTTAATGTGATCCCCACACTCCCAGCAGCTCCCTGACTTTCATATTTCTTTGACCCAGCTGAGAGAGAGAAGTCCTTAGACGGAGCAACAGTGAACATGCCTTATTTGTAACCAGAAAGTTGGTGGTTCAAGTCAACCCAGAGAATCTTGGTGGATAAGCCTGGAAAATCAGACCTGAAGAACCTGTGGAGAATAGTTTAACCTGACACCCATTGTGTCACCGTGAGTGAGAGATGACTTGATGACAGCTGGTTTGGTGTTGGGGGTAACAGGAGGAGAGGATAGAGCTTCTTTCCTCCCACAAGAAACCAAAGTCCATGCTTGGCCCTGTGTGCATCTGCCTGAACCAGCCACTGTGGCCAGGACCCTGCTCTGGATTGGTTGGTATAGGTTGATTTTCTGCCAATCAGAGTAGGCAGATGGGGGAAATGAAGCTGATTTGTTTGTGACCATCAGGGACCACCCCAGGAGGAGGGGTTAGCTTCATTCCCATCTAAATTGGGAGAAGGAGGTAGGTGGATGTCGAAAGGCTGTGTGATTTGTTAAAAATGAACACCAAAATCATAGCACTGAGAGGATTCTACAACTAAGGAACGATGAGCAAGGCTGCCAGGAAATGCCTAAATTTCAGCAAGAACCTAAAAATAATGCTCAAAAGGAAAGCAAACCAAACTTGAGCAAACCTCAAATCAGGCATCACCTGGTGTCTGAGGTCTGTGAATTCTACAGGAAAGAGAGAGGGCATACTTTTCGGTGAACTTTTAGGCCTTCGTGTCCTCAGTTGTCATAAAAGTGTTGACCTTTCCAGATCTTAGTTCGTCTGAATAACTTTCTTATTCCCTTTGATCTCACAAGGAATTAAAAATTAAATACTGTGGTTTAAAATGAGGTTTTGTAAAGGGAATCTATGAGATGTAATTGTTTTTCAATCTTACTTGGATCCACAATCAACACCGTTGGTACCGGCCGTCAGGAGATCAGGAGACGTATTGTACAGGGAAAGTCTGCAGTCAGGGGCCTCTCCAAATTATTGAGAAGCAGTGATAATCAGTGTAAAGTGTGCCTGGTTTGGGCCATGGTCTTGTCAGTTACTTGCTATGCGTCTGACAGCTGGACAATGAATAAGGTTGACAGATGCCTTGGAGTTGTAATGCTGGAGACGGGCATTGGGTGTCCCCTGGACTGCGAAAAGAACAAACAGAGACGTGCTGCCAGAGAGCTCCTTGGAGGCAAAGATGGTGAAGCTTGTTTTCACCTACTTTGGGCAGGTTTCTAGGAGAGGCTAGTCCTTGGGAAAGTGGAGGAGGGCCAGCAAAAGAGAGGAAGACCCTCAACAAAGTGGATTGACACAGTGATGCAGCAATGGGCTCAGTGTGTCAGAGATGATGAGGGTGGCACAGGGCAGGACAGGGTTCAGATCGGCTGTTCATAGGCTCTCTCTGAGTCATGCTCTTGAAGGTACTTAATAACAACAACAACGGCCCATTTTCATTTTGTTACAGAAATGTCTACAATAATTTTATGGAAGTGTTCATTTTATTCTAATGATAATCTAATCAAATTGGTACTCTAGCTATTTCCTCTCCCTGTTTCCGTCCAGTATTGCTCCTTGGCTTGTATTTGGTTCCCACTTGGGGGGATGAGTCTGCCAGCCCCGCTTGTGGGTGCGTTATATCTGTGTGCTAAGATTTAAGACGGCTGTGGATGTCGCAGGGATTGGAACGCCTGTGTTGTGTCAAGATTGGCTCGAAGTTATGAGCTGAGCGAGCCGCAGCCTGTTCCATTGTCTTAGCATAACTTTAGCCATTCTAGGAAGGGTTTGTGAATGGCCCAGAGATGGTCTACTCCACTAAGTGTTCTCATACACTTCAGGATGACTCACGCCTGAAGTGTATTTTCCCGTATGACATCTCCCTTCCCTGAGGTCATGACCAGAGCATGGCGGAGCTCTTGGGCTCCAAAGCCCACCCCGGAGCCCACCCCAGAGTCTGATGTATCAGGCCAACTGTTTCAATAGCCATAAAGAAACCCCGTGGCATACTCCTGCGGTTGGCTGCTTCCTTGCCACAGAACCGTGATAACTGAGCAACAGTTTCAAAGGATCAGTCCTTACCCTTCCATTGAAGTTTCCTCTGCTAATAAAGACTGCAAATTGTATTACCTTTTTGTAACCACTAAGTCAACCTTAACTGCCCACTGTTCAGCCATCTCTAATCCCCAATACCAGCCTATTCCCTTATATATATAAGCAAGACCTCAAGGGTTGCATGTGTGGACTGTGAAGCTGAAAACCTGAGATAGGCATATCCGTGGAGCTCAGTTGGGTCGCTCTCTTTGCTCTTTGCTCTTTTGAGCACAAGCCCTCCTTCCCTCATAGTAGATTTATTTTGCTTCAGCTCCTGGCCTGTGCGGAGCCAGAGGTCGCTGTTGAGGGGTTTAGAGGTCCCAGGATTGAAGCTCAAATATGAATGATGCTAAATCTGAACTCTCTGGCCTTTCCTCTTCTCTGCAGATCCGCGTTGATGGGCCCAGTGGGAGAGCTCACCAGTACGAGACTGTGCAGGTGGTAGAACCGGGCCCCGTCCTCCGAGATATGGCCTTCTCCAAGGACCACGAACAGCTCTACATCATGTCGGAGAGGCAGGTAAGGCCCAAACCGCTCACCTGGATGTAGGTCTGGCAGCTGAGGACCAGCTTGTAGACAGCCACAGGGACTGTGGCAGAGAAGTGATGTGCTTGGCTCTGTGTGTGTGTTTTCATTTATGCTGCCTGGAGACTGAGGGCAAGTAGGCCGAGACAAGGAATGAAAATGGAACATTTAAAATATCAGTGCATCCAGAACATGCTGTCCGAGACCGCTCCAGAGTACTGAGGAGCAATGATGTCAGTCTAGAGAGTAAGGTACATCTAATCTAGGCATGGTCTTCACAATTACTTGCTATGCGTCAGAGAGCTGGACAGTGTCTACAGATGACAGAACAAGAAGTGATGCCTTTGAGTTGTGGTGCTGGAGAAAAGCACTGAATATACCACGGGCCACCAAGAAAACAAACAGGTCTATATTAGAGTGAAATCCAGTTTCTCCTTGGAGGCAAGAATTGGAAAGCTTGGTCTTACATACTTGGGGCACTTGGTCAGAGGGACCAGTCCCTGGAAAAGAACATTGTATTTGAAAGGGTGGAGGGAGAGAGCAGGAGAGGAAGACCCTGGATGAGATAGATTGATACAGTAAATGGGAAATGGGGGTAGGTGTGTCAGAGTCAGTGAGACTATCTCAGGATAGGGCAGGCTTCAGAGCTGTTGTACATAGGACTGCTATGAGTCATAGGTGACTCAAAGGCACATAACAACAACAACAACACAGTTTTAGGCCAAGCATGGAAAAAGAAGTCCAATTTGGGGTCCAGATTTCTCTATTCTAAGTCACTCTCCTGGCCTCCAGGGCCTATGTGATGTGCAAGGGTTTGTTGCTGACAGAGGCTACCTAAGGTGGCGTCCTGAATGGCTCAGAGCACAGGGTGCATGAGTGAAAGATGCAATGACACAGGCTTTGTGGGCACCAGTAACTCCGATGGAGCTTCTAGGGAATTCCATGAAGCCAAGTCTAGAGCAAGACATGTGCAGGGAACACCATTAGCTGACTGACTAGAAAGTAGCAAAGTTGGAATTGGCTCTTAAACTCAGCTGAGAACTGTCTTTCGGGGTCCCTGCACTCGGGCCAGGAGTCATGAATCTAAGCAGACAGAACAAGCCGTTCCACCTTGGGTTTCTCGCCGTCTGAGGATGTTTCCTGGAGTTTCCTATTCCACTGCACAGAGTACCCCTCACTGCATCTGATGCGGCTCACCTGCCTTACCTCTGCTCCGTCACCCCTGTTACGATGGTGGTGCCCGGGCACAGTCCCTGCAGCCCATGAATATTTATATATCCAGACAGCAGCCCTGAGGAGCCAGGGCCCCCTCTTATTCTTTCTTTTGCCAGTGGGGCCTGAACCCCAGAGGACCTGCAGACAGAGTTGGGATTGTTTCAGCCTGTTTCCTCGCAGCACAGTCGGGGGGCATGAATGCCACATTATACCACCCACGGGGCTTGTCCTTTATGCCTTGGCGGCCAGAGGAGCTCCACCCTCCCCAAAAGCTCGATGACATCTTCTCTCGGTGCAGGACTCCCCATTCTCGCAGCTCCAGCCACACTGGGACCCATTGTGGTCCTCTAGTGCAGGCTGCCATGGCTGGGGGTGGCCTGAAGCAGGGCCAAGAGGGTGAAGAATTTGGCCCCTGGAAAGTGGTCTCTTGAGTTGGTCAACAGCTGGGTGCAAGGCCCTTGTCTGTGTTTCTTGTCCTATTTTAATGGGGCCCACACTTAATACTCCCTACCTGAGATCTGGGAGGTAAGGGAAGCTGCTCTCCGTGGGGCAGTGAATCCATCTGAGAGAAGGTTTCTGCTTCTCCTACTCTCCTCACTCCCCGGAGTCCATACTTGGAGATACATACAAGGTGGTTTTGACTAATAAGCAAAATAGTTTGCATCCTATTTTAGTAGCTGTAAATGAATTCATCTGTATGTTAAAGAACATTCCAGAGAGATGACCTAGCTTGGTCTTCTCACTGGTGTTTGAGAGCCATTTTTGGTTCCAGTGTTCCCCAGTTCGTAATGCACTGAGAGGAAACCAGCTCCGGTGTGAGGAAGGGTGGGTGGTGGAGAGGGTCAAGGCTACTAGAGGTAGAGAAGGACTGTGTGTGTGTGTGTGTGTGTCTGTGTGTGTGTCTGTGTGTGTGTGTCTCTGTGTGTGTCTGTGTGTGTGTCTGTGTGTCTGTGTGTCTGTGTGTGTGTGTGTGCACACGCACGTGCACACGTGTGTGTGGGTACAAATACTACTCATTTCCTGGTTCTGTGATCATAGACAAGGCGTTAAGTCCTCGGCATCACAGCCATTCAGCTGAACACCTTTATGTGTCAGGACAGAGAGAGAGCTCTGTTCGCCTCCTGGATAGAAAGTGATGCTACCAAGCCAGAAGTGGGTGATTTTAATCTGAGGCCCTCAGGCCTTGTTTTAATTGTCTTTGGTCATTCTTCTAGGTGGTATAACACTGGTCTGTGCATTGCTGTACAGAGGTTATTCGTGGTTGCTGTGATGCTAAACACTGTGACACTGATGTGTCAGATGAGATAATGGTTACCCACGGTGGACAGTGTTTGGTGGAGCTTCCCCATTAAAACAAACTTGGAAGCAAGAGTGGCATCCACTTCTGTAATAGCTTGCCTCCAGAAATCCTATGAACCTGGAGAAATGGTGAAAGTTATACAAGTGTTCAGGTCTTTCATTCATTGGGTTGCTATGCGTTGTTTATGACTCGACGACACTTGACAACAACAACATGTGTCAGGAGGGAGACCACTGAGACCACTCAGTTACTATCCAAAAGCTGGTAGTCCTGTGAGAGAAAGACCTGATGATCTGTTCCCATAATGAACTTGGTGGTGGTGTCAAGTGCTTTCAGTACAATGTCGATTCATAATAACCTCACACATGAGAGGATGAAGCCATGGTCCCGCCCCAGACTCCCGGTCTCCACTGTGCTCCTGGGCTCACTGAGCATCCTGTGACCACAGTGTTGATCCATCTCACTGAGAGTCTTCCTTTGTTTTGCTGACTGTCCACTTTCCTGAGCATGTTGTCCTTCTCCAGAGACTAACTCCTCCTGATCACATGCCCCAACTATGTGAGAGGAAATCTCACCATCCTTGCATCCAAGCAGCACTCCAGCTTTGCGTTTTCCAAGGCAGATTCGTTTGGCTTTGTTGTGGGGTGTTTTGGGCAGTCCATGGTATACTCAATATCCTTTGTCAGCGCTACAATTCAAAGGCATCAGTTCTTCTTTGATTTTCCTTATGTATTGTCTAATTTCCACATAACATGTGAAACAACTGAAAATACAGTAGTTGAGTCAAGTATCTCAAGACCTTGGTCTTTAAAGTGATACCCTCACTCTTTAGCATCTTGAAGAGATCCTTGGCAGCTTATTTCCCTGGGGGAGTATGTCTTTTGATTTCCTATCTGCTGCTTCCACGAGTGTTGACTGTAGATCTGAGTGAGAGACAGCCTTGACAGTTTCCCCATAAAGATTACAGCCTTGGAACCCAATGGGGTTCGTTCTGTCCTGTCACATGAGGTCACCATGAGTTGGAAGGAAGTGGAAAACATCAAATAACAAGTTATGAACCAGACCCTTTTTAAATACTAGAGACTCAGTGAATCAAAAGTCTTGCCCTCACAAAGCTTCCGTTTTAGTCAGAGTCAGACAATGAATGGGCGAATGAAGGAAGGAATGAATGGTGTATGTCAGGTCATGGTGAATATCGTGAGAGCAAAAACCTCAGGAGGAGTAAGGTGATGGTTGGGGGGTGTATCATAAACAGCGTCTAAACATGGCAGGAAGTCCATTCCTGGAGATGAATTTGGGACGGAGCGTGGTGAGAGACTTTGGGAGAGAGGTGTCCGGGGCTAGCTCTGTGGGGGACAGTAGTACAGGCAGTGGAAGGTCAGGAGGAAAGTTCCTGAGGGTCACACAGCCTGGTGCTGGGAGCACGTTGGGCTGGGACGGCAGCAGTGCAGTGAGAAGTACCAACTGAAGAGAGAAGCAGACTCCAACCGTTCTGGACCTTGGTTTGCATTCTGTGAAGTGGAAGGAATAACATCATCAGTGCCATCGGGTTGGTGCGGCCATGAGATGACATCATCCACTTGAGAAGGGTTTGGCTCAGTGTCTGACTCGGAAGGAACATGCTGTGCAGGTCGGCTATCGCTGTGGCTGTTTGTGAACAGAGCTTTTCCCGCCCCGGATATTGTTCACACGGCTAAGGAGAAAGTGAGTTCCAGCCTGGTCTCCCTCAAGCAGGGCCACTTGTGCCCCACTTGATGTCAGAGTGTTTGTGAGCTCACTGCGAGGGGTCGGTGTCGTTTTGTCTTGCAATCCCTGTCTCTTTAGGACCAATATTATGTTTCTCCCTCTATTTTCTTTCTTTAGGAGTCCGAGTATCACTCTAGCATGTAGGTACACATGCGTACGTGTGTGCATACTTGTGCTTGTATTGCCTTGGTGCGCGTGCGCGCGCGCGCACACACACACACACACACACACACACACACACTCATGCATACCCTCCCCTGCATCGATCCTGTTTGTGTGCCTGCCAGCCCCCTCTGGCTCTGTGCATGTCTCTGTGTGCGTGCAGGGTGCATATTTGCTAAAACTCCAGTATCCCCGAGAGAACATCCAGGCACACCAAAACCACAGTGATAAAAACCTGTCAAACTGCTGGGAGGAAGCTGAGAGGAAGTGTCAGCCCACGGATAAACAGGAAGGGAGGAGGAGACAGCAGAGCTCGGAGTCCCAGGGCCCAGGAGCAGCCAGCCCTCTTAGTGGGGAAAGCAACCACTATCTGCCCCCCCTACCAGTCTTTCCTTTGAAAACCCAGATGAGGTGCAGATGTCCTCATAACTTTCAGCATCCCTGCCCTCACCCACCTGGAAGCCAGAGGCCTCAGGATGTGCTTATGTTCCCCAGGTGCCTGTCAGTTAGCCTGGGCTGAAACCAGACATCATGGTGCCCATGGACACCCAGCCTCTCCCTCTTCAAGCCCAGGAAGCTACCAGGTGCTCTCTCTCTGGTCCTGCTTGTGAGCCTACAGACAGGTGCCTGTGGTGCTAAGAAGGCTGGTTTGGGGTGGATCAATGGCTCTCTGAGTCCTCAGGAGAACAGGACCAGGCAGGAGCAACCCTAGCACCTCCTCAGAACACAATTCAGGGGCAAAGCGTCTTCTAAGACTGATCTATTCATTCGCTTGACAACTGCTTCCTAATCCCCATCTGTGGGTCACACAGTGGCCCAAGCCCCCGGGTGCACTGGCGGAAAGACTGACAAAGGCTGGGACCCAGAGGAGCAAGCTGTGTTAGCAAGAGGGGGCAGCAGAGAAGTATAATAAATGCAGCAAGGAGCTCTGCTGGCCTAGTGGTAAGGAATAGCATCACCAACCCGAAGGTATGTGGTTTGAATCCACCAGGTACTCCGCAGGAGAAAGATAGGCAGTCTCCTTCCATGCAGTTTACGGCCTCTGAAAACCTGCTGGAGGGTCAGCTATGAGTTGATGCTGACTCAGCAGTACACCACAACAGCATATGGGGTATAAGGAGCTCTGGTGGTCTAGTGGTAAGGAGCTATGTTGCCATCCCAAAGGCATATGGTTCAAATCCACCAGCTGCTTTGCGGAGGGAAAAATGAACCATCTCTCCCTTGTGGTTTACTGCCTCTGCAAAGCCCCTGGAAGGTCAGATACGAGTCAGTTCTGACTAGATGGTGCATTACAACAACATAGTGTAATAGAAGGTGACTGGTGTTACCGCTCACTGAGTAAGTAAACAGCGTCAGATGAACGGTGGGCCAGCAGAGTTGACACTTGAAGAAGAGCTTTTAGAGTAAGCTCCCTTTGAGAGTGGCAGTTAGGCAAAGGCATAAAAGGTTGAAGGGTCACCTCTTGGGCTTTTCCTTGGTCCTTCTTCCACTTCAAAGAGCCCTGGTGGCTCAGTGATTAAACACTTGGCTGCTACTCCGAAGGTCAGCTGTTCAGACTCACTCGCTGCTCCACAGAACAGTGAGGCAGTCTTCTTCCTTAGAGATTTATGGCATCGGAAACCCTCCGAGACAGTTTCGCTCTGTCCTGCAGCGTCATCGTGACTTGGGATCAACTTGATAAAGAGCCCTCTGATCCTGTCATTCCCCCCACTTCTTTGCAGGAGTCCTCGAAATGAGAGCTGTGGTTCTCAGCGTGGTGGGGGAAGAGAGAGGACAAGTTTGGTGACATTTCCAGGCTGAGAGGGTCCTTGGGAAGGGCAGGACAAGGCGGGATGCCTCTCTGGGGACGGGGCCTCCCCTGAGTGACATGGGGCTGTGACTGTGTCTTTGTGATTTCATGTCCCTCATCACCTCCACCTGCCTCCCACATCAGGCAGGGAGGTGAGGGCAGACTGAGCTTCTGTAGGCGGCACTGAGGTGCTGGCTCCTGTCAGAGGAGTGGTTTCTCTGCTAGGCCCTCCTCAGTGGCTTTGGTGATTGTCTAGCCAACTCTCAGTCATCCTCCCTGCCCTGAGGGGACCGAGCTGTACACTGGGGTGTGTGTGTGTGTGTGTGTGTGTGTGTGCGTGCGCGCGCGCACACGCGTGCTCGGATGGATGGCTGACACCGTGTTTGCTCCTGGCACCCCGAGGGTCTGCTGGTGCTGCTCCCTGGAAAGCGAGCTTGGCTGTCTCCAGGAATGGCAGCCTGAGTCGTTCCCCTCTGCCCCCAGCTTGACGCTGCAGAGAGAAAAACACTGCAGCGGTTCAGCCAATTCCACGCAGGTGGCGGCTTTTACGTGGAAGGATCCAGTGGTTCATTCCTCAGAGGTCCCTGCTCCTCACTTCCTTCCGAAGGCAAAGTTGTTCTGCAAGAGTGAGGATGACCAAATCAGTCACAAGACGGGAAATGAGGGCCTCATCACATGACTGAGAATCATAACCTAGAGAGGTCCACACGTGGCGTTAACCAGCACAGCCAGGGCTAATTCTCTCCTTACACCTTAGCATCCACTGCTGCCAGACAGCCATCCTCACTGTGCAAAAACAGTGGCATTGGTAGAGTTTGACTATCATCACAAATGGGAAATATCATGTAATAAGACAGTAAGTGAGGAGTAAATGTGTCTGTTAAGTGCCTCACATGTAGCAGGCTCTTGGAGAATCGTGGATATTAGCAGCATCATTCTCTTATAATTGTGGCTTTTAAGAAAGGTGTCATTGCCAGGGCAGGGACACCTGCAAAGCCCTTTGATAGAGGCTATCTCGGCTCAGCTATCAGCTACATGGGATTCCCTGGCCCATGCTGTCCATTGTACATCACGTCAGGTGTAGGGTTACAGCCGAAAGCTCCCCTATTAGCCCTGCCCTCTGGGGACTTAAATCCAGAGCCTGTCCTCTCCCAACCAATCAGAGAGGGCGGTGTCACCTTGAAGTGGTTCTCTTTGTAACTTGACTTCAGCTTTGAGGTTGGAATGTTAACACACTTGAGGCCCATCCCACTGGGAACTTAAATTATCACAGATGATAAAGCATCTGGCTCCAGCTCTTCCAGGACCTGTAGGTCAGATAGTGAAGAAGTGAAGACTGGTCTCTGCCTCAGACCAAGAGAAGATGAGCAAGTGACTAGAGGATTTGGAGTGGGCAAGGGAGGCCCACAGGACAACGGGCAAGAAAGTCTGTGGCTGCCCATTAGATTGTGGTGTTAACTCTCTAATTCTGGGCTCTACTCAACATCTGTCTCTGGCAATTGCCCTGAGAGTCACATCTCACTCATCACCAGCCCCTGATGGCCGCAGGTCATGCTGAGTGTCAAAGAGAGACAGCCACCTATAACGTTACTCTCACTGGCCTGAGAGGATACTCCATACAGTGGGTAGGAAGAAGCATGGCCCATGTTTCTGCATCTTTGAAGATGTCCATGGCTGTTTAGTAAGCCAGGCATGAACTCCCTGGGTGGCACACATGGTCAGAATTCTCTAACTGAAAGGTTGAGTGTTCTAGTCCTCCCAGAGGAGCCTCCTAAGAGATACTTGGCAATCTCTTCTGAAAGATCAGCTGTTGACAATCCCATGGAGCCCAGAACCACCCTGACACATAGAGATCTTCAAGGGTCGGAGTTGGCTCAGTGGCCGATGGTTGGCTAAGTGTGAAAAGAGCAGAAAGAGGTCTCTGTTCTAGAAGCTTCATCGGTAAAGTGGAAGGATGCTCCAATAGAAAGATATTGATACAAGACTCAGTAGCTCAGGTCATTGCCGTCAGGGTGGAACCAACTCATAGCTGACCCTGCAGTGGATTTTCAGAGACTGTAAATCTCATGGGAATAGACTGCCCATTATTCTTCCCAGGAGCAGCTGGTGGATTTGAACCACTTGCCTTTGGATTGACAGTGGAACTCACTACCAATTTGACCCACTTGGCTACCTACTCAATTCTAACAGAGACTCTAAAGGGCAGAGTTCCATAGGATTTCCAAGTCTGTAAATCTTTTGGTTTTTTTTTTTTTATTTCTAGATAAAACTTTTCTATTTTTTTAAGTAGTATTGTTGTTGTTATGTGCCGTCGAGTGGTTTGCGACTCATAGCGACCCTATGTACAACAGCCCTAAACCGTGCTCTATCCTGTGCCAATCTCA
>NW_006399805.1:2691751-2721785 GCF_000299155.1 Elephantulus edwardii | reverse complement strand
TGTAGACTAACAGAAAGGGCAACCTAGGTAGAACTGTCAAGCATGGAAATACAAAGGAAGAGGAACAGTTGTAAGCAGACACTAGTAATTGGAACATGGAATGTGAGAACCATGAATGTAGGAAAATTAGATATTGTTAAGGAAGAAATGGAACGCATAATTATTGACATACTAGGCATTGGAGAGATGAGATGGACTGGCATGGGGCATTTTGAGTCAGATGATCATATAAGTAGTAGTAAGTGTCCACATTTCCCAGGCCTCATATAAGGAAATCATCTCTAGACTTGTGGCCGTTTCTGCTCTTCATCTGGTACAGAACCTCCACCACACCGGATCCTGGCATTCCTCATCTTGTCAAGCTCTTCACATGTTCTCCACATCAGTAAAATCAGAGATTCTCGACATTTTCAGGGTCAATAAAATAAGGTGTGGAACCAGTAGTTTCAGTGGAGAGCTGGGTTTTCTCTCCCCACTGGATTTCTAGGCGCCGTTTGGATTGAGTTGAGACGATGGGGAAGTAGAGGCATTTCTTGGCCTGAGTTTTTTTAACAGTAGAAATATAAAAGGGAGAGCAAGACCACACGGACACTGGCTGTGAACTGCGGGGACCCCCACTTCCCGGGGTGGTGGTGGTGGTGGGTGACTGTGGCAACCGCGGTATATTGGGAGGAATAACTCGATTGTGGCGTGGCAGTTGTATTATTTGAATAAATCTGCATGGGGAGCAGCAGCCTCGGTCCAAGCCTGACACCATCACTCTGCCCAGGTCCACTCCATCGGTACGCAGCGTGCATCTCTAGGTGCTGGGAACGCGGAGAATCGCAGCTAGGAGTGGGCGCAGCAAGGTGGGGCAAGTCTGTAAATCTTGATCAGAGCCAACTGCAGTGTCTTTCTTCTGTAGAGCAACTGGTTCCAACCAACAGCTTTCCGTTAACAGCTGGGCACAAATCCATTCCTCTTATCCTTGGGTCAGGGGATCCACTCAAGGACTCTGGTCTGGAGGCTGAAGCTCTGAGGTTGTTTCTCAAGGGCACCCCCGCCCTCACTTCTATGAGTGACCCCCTGACCCTCTTACACAGGTTAGCTGGGAAGGGAAGCTGCCCAACAGTTCTAGTACCTGCCTGCTCTTCAGAGTGATGCTAGACGGAAGGGCTGCCTGTCCTGAGCACGGACTGGCCGGGGCTCAGTGCTCTGCAGAGACTGGAAATGTCCAGGACTTGGTTTGCATGATGATGAGACATTCCAAGTGTGAGTAGGTGCGTGTTAATTGATGCCATTGTTCAAGATGACTAGTTGGCATTAGTGATGCCACATGACTTTACTGAACACCATAAAGGTGAGAAAGGAGATGTTATAAATGGCAGCGTTACATCTGATTGGAGTCTTTGAAGTGCATTTCAGATATAACTAGAACACAGCAGTGACTGGGATAGGAAACCGCATGAGAGGCCTATTCGGCCATTTCCAGGGAATGAGAAAGGCTTGAGTGATGCTTCCTTGCATTTTAATTTAGATGCAAGCTGTGTCAAGAGAAGAGGAGGTGGGGAACAGAGCCAGATTGTTACCTTTTCAGAATGAGGCAGGTGCTGAAGGGTCTCTTAGGGTGACACGCCAGGTGACATGAATGAACAGGGAACAGCGTCAGCTTTGGGACTGCCCTGTCTTGCTTTCAGTGCTGGCTCTGTCACTTTCTACCTCTGTGGCTTTGGGAATGTTCTTTAACCTCTGAGCGTGGCAGCTTTCAACAGAAAACTGAGCATTTCTCAGTACCTTTGCATCAGGAAGGCAAGGAGTTTGGTGACCGTGTATCTGAGGCCAGCAACTCACTGGCCCTGTTGTAGGAGGAAGATGAACCAGCCTGTTCATAAAAGCTGCAGCCTTGGAAAGTCTGCGGGCAGGTTCTGCCCTGTGCTGCACGCTCACTGGAGGTCAGAATCAGCTTGAAGGCAGGAGTTTGGGGGTTTCTTATTGTTGTTGATGAAGTGATTACGATGAATAAATGAGAAAGTAGATATAAAATTTGTTAGGAACATGATGCTGTTTTGTTAGATGCCATCAAGTCACCTTCTGCTCTTGGAAACTTTATGAACGACGGTAGATCTGAACTGGCCCTGTCCTGTGCCATCCTTACCATCTCTGACCTTCTCGAGCCCCTTGTCAGTCACCATGTCAATCCATCTTATTGAGGGTCTTCCTCTCTCTCTCTCTCTGACCCTCTGCTTTTCCCAGCCTGATGTCTTTCCCAACAACTGGCCCCTCTTGACATGCCCAAAGTATATATGAGATGAATTTTTACCATCTTTGCCTCTAAGGAGCATCCTGGTTGCATTTCCTCCAGGACAGACTTGTTTGTTCTTTTTGAGTCCATGGGATATTCCCTACTCTTCGCCAACACCACAGCTCAGAGGCACATGATGAGGAGTTAAGAAATCTCCTCTTAAAAAAAAAAAAAATAAAAATAAAAAAAAAAAGAAATCTCCTCTTCCATCACCCTCATCAGGGCTTCTGTGATTTGTTCAGCCATCACTTTGTTGTACTGAGGCAGCTTGCATGATGCTGTGTTACTGAAACTGTGTCAACAGTTTTTCAAATACCAGTGAGTCGTGTAGATTGGGCAAGTGTCAGCAGAGCTTATAGACTAAGAGGGACTAGGAAGAAAAGTCTAGAGATTTGCTCCTGAAAAGTAGTCAGTGACACTTCCAGCCCACAGAGCACAGCTCGAAGTACAGCCTCCAACTTAAGCCAGCTATTCATTGTCCTCCGTTAAAAATCACCAAGTCTGTGAAAATTTTTTCCTGCCCTCACCATTGGGAGCTACACACTTTTCACCTGGGATTCATTCCTTCTTCTTAGCTGAGTCTCCATTAAAGACCCTTATTTACTCACAAATATTTATTCTTCTGTCATCAGCAATTAAAGCTGGAAGCTGATATCTCCATATTCATCATGATATAAGGAGGAACCTTATCTGTGTTTCAATCCAGGACAACAGAGGCCAAATCCTAAAGCAGTTCGCTTCCATGTTGCGTCTCTTGTAGATTGTACATTGATGCCAAGAGGTGCTAAGAATTAATTAATGAAACAAGGGAAGTAATTATTAGAACTTTGTGTGTGTGTGTGTGTGTGTGTGTGTGTGTGTGTGTTGTAATTTGTAATGAGAAATTGTTGTTGTTATGTCCCGTTGAATCAGAACCTACCCGTAAGTGACCCTCCAGTGGGTTTTTAGAGGCAGTTAATCACGTGGGAGGAGATTGACCATTGCCATGAGGACAGTGGTGGCTCAATGGTAGAAATCTCATCTCCCATGAAGGAGACCTGGCTTGAACCTAGTGTCCCTCATATGCAGCACCACCCATCTGTCAGTGTGGGCTTGTGTGCTGCTATGATGATGAACAGATTTCAGCAGAACTTCCACACTAAGACAGACTAGGAAGAAATGCTTGGCCACGTAACTTCAAAAAATCAGTCCTTAAAAACACTTTCACTTGTGAACATTTTCCATTTAACACTGTAAAGTTCTGTCTACAGAAGCATAATTAAACTTTCCTTTCCCCCCTTATTAAAAGAGCCAAAATGTGGAACATTTGCTGACCTTTTCAATTCTGACAAGCAGCTGTCAGAAGTAGGCTGCAGTACTGATAACTCTGAAAAATAAACACTTCCTCTTCCCCTTCAGCATAAAGGTAACGCTCTCACACTGAGCTAGAAAGAAGCCGCTCTGGAAAGGATGTAGGGCACGCAGAATTCATTCTGAGGGAAAAATGCATGTTTAGAAGTATTTTCATCATTATGGGATTCTGGTGCTTATGTGTGACACTTTTTTAAAACCCCTATCTGCAAAGTTACTAAAAACTCGGAGCTAGAATATTCTAACCTGCTTAAAAATCTTACCAAATTAAGAGTTTCAGAGAGTTTTGACCCATTTGTTTAAAAATATATCAATGCAACACTTTCTGATTTGTTGTGGGAGGGAGTGATTGACATGAGCGAAGATGGAAATCTGCTAACTGAAGTTCAACAAGGATCTTCACAACTGTGGAGATAAATATAGATGAGAAAAATAGTAAGTATCAGGATTTACACAGCACCGACAATATTCTTTGCTTCTCTGTCTATGAAGAAGGCCTTGTAGCATAGTGGACAATATGTTGGGCTGTTCACGAGAAGGTCAGAAGTTCAAATCCACAAGCCAAATCCAGGGAGAACGATAGCCTCTTCCTATAAAGATATACAGCTTTATAAACACAAGGGAGGCTCACTGTGGACTCAACAGCAGTGAGATTATCTAGAAAGTATCCTTTCAGCTATGCTGTTGTTGCCTTCGTTTACAATTGAGTCAGAACCAACCTGTAACTGACCCTCCAGCAAGTTTTCAGAGGTAATACTTGAACAAGACGTTGCCCATCTCCTGTGCAGCAGCTGGTGGATTCGAACTGCTTTCCTGTGTGTTGGCTGCACTATTCCTTACTACTCATGGTATGTTCAAGACTCTTCTCCAGCACCGCAACTCAAAGACATTGATTCTTTTTCTGTCATCCTTAGTCATTATCCAGCTCTCCAATATATAGCAAGTAAGTGTTGTTGTTATGTGCTGTGGAGTCGTTTGTGACTCATAGTGACCATATATATATACGACAGCCCTAAACCCTGCTCTACCCTGTGCCAATCGCACTGCCTCTGACACACCCATCCCGATTATCCCAGTCACTGAATCAATCCATCTCATAGAGGGTCTTCCCCTCTTGCGCTGTCCCTCTACCCTTCCAAGCATGATGTCCCTCTCCAAGGACCTGTCCCTCCTTACAACATGTCCAAAGTATATCAGACAAAGCCCCAAAATCCTCCAAGGAGCAGCCTGGTTTAACCCTCTCCGGGATGAATCTGTTTGTTTTCTTGGCAGACCATGGTACATTCAATACTCTTCTCCAGCACCACAGCTCAAAGGCATCAATTCTCCTTCTATCCTCCTTGGTCACTGTCCAACTCTGATGCATAACAAGTGATTGCAAAGACCACAGCCTGTATCAGACACACCTTAGTCTCCACAGTGACACCATTATATAATTATATAGTAATTAAATCTAGCAAGACCATGGCCTGGATCAGGTATGCCTTAGTCTCTTAATTTTGTATCTACTCCATACATGGATTTTGTCTCAATTTTTGATTGTTCACTTGCCTGATACTTTATTAAACTGCCTCCTGTATACCGCAGCATTTATGGTTTAAATCCACAAAGCTCATTGTGCGTGGTCTGAAAGGCATGTGAGTCTGTTCCTTCCTGGTTTGTATTATGCCTTTTAGAACCATCTAGGGCCAGACTGCTGTCTGCAGATGGCTGATTCTCTCTGGGAGATGCCATAAGGAAGCTGAGATGATGCTGACAGATAAGAAAGTCTTGAGACAGACAGTATTGCCAGGACTGTGGCCATGATACTGACCAGGGACCATGCTGTGTAAACTCGGGCAGGGTGGCTGTGGAGCGGGAGACACTTCTCGGAGGAGGAGGGCATCAGTCCATGTTCTCCTCACGCCTCTTCCCGACTGTGTGACTCTCCTGTCTTCCCATTTCTTTACTCTTGCCTCCCTTCACTTTATTTTTATTTTCTGGTATTCCTCCCACCTTCCTCGGATTTTCTCCTCAATCTCTGGTCTCATTCTCCCCCACCTTCACCTTCCAGCTCCTGGTCTTAGAGGCAGGAGGGGGGCTGGATGGGTCAGGCTGGTGTTTTTCAAACAGCCAGACATGACACATTAGTGGGTCGAGAAATCAATTTAGTGGGTCACAAAATCAATTTGAGGGGTCATGACCAATTTTTTTTTTAAATGGAACAGGAGGAAATAGAACCGAACAGTGTCCATCAAACAGAGTCAGGATAACTGTTATTTGTGAAAGTATTTATGTGCCTGTGTGTGTGTCCCGGGATGC
Source organism: Elephantulus edwardii (assembly GCF_000299155.1). NCBI lineage: Eukaryota > Metazoa > Chordata > Mammalia > Macroscelidea > Macroscelididae > Elephantulus > Elephantulus edwardii. The sequence continues at coordinate 2,715,853 of NW_006399805.1, read as the reverse complement.
GACGTGAAGCACAGTTCTTGCCGTGACTCGTGGTTCAAGTGGCGGCCATTAGCCTATGGGACAATGTCCTGCACACATTGAGAACAAGTGACCTCAGCTTTGAGTGCTGGACTCACATCCCAGCTGGTGCTAATGTCATCTCTCTCCCCTTATTACTCAATAATTTCCCCGTTCACTCCATTTCAGTTCAGTGGATCATTTCTTTTGCTGTTTACTCTGACAGCTGTGGGGTGGTGGACCAGGCATTGGACACAGCGTAGAGTCAAGGACCCAACTTGCTGTGGGAAGTGGACACATCCCTTTTCTGAGTCTCAGTTTCCTCCTCTGTTGACTAGGTCAGTGCTTTCCATTAGGTGTCCATGGACAATGAATGTGTCTTAAGACCCACAAGGGTGATGGAAGCCCATCAGCACAAGAGGATACCAGTTCTAGAAGCTCCATGCTCTTCGAGCATTTCCCTGCTGCCCTGAGGGCCAATAGAACCCATGGGATCTGTTCTCAGCACCAGAGAGTTCCAGGCTGTGTGGGGGTTTGACTGTGTAATTCTGTGTATCCGCTGCAGAGTTTTGCAAACAATTATGTTTGGATGCTCTCCAAATCCATTCAGAGACACCTTGGAGGAAAGGACTGGTGACCAACTCCTGGAAATGCAGTAATTTTTTTTTTTCTACTCTGACACATGGGCTTGCCAAGAACCGAAACTGACATGATGGCCACCGATTAGACGGTCAGTTGATCGGCAGCTCTGTGTGAGGCTCTCATTCTGGAAACATGCAAAGAAGCATATGACCAGTCCTCCGCTTTTCAAATCCCAACCAAACCCGTGGTCCTCGTCTAACTCCAACCCACCTTACAGGACAGAGCAGAGCTGCTTTGTAGGGTTTCTGAGGAGATCCACCTTCAGGGATGTATTATTGACATAGTATTGACATAATAATACATCTTTCTCCGAGGAGTGGCTGACGAGTTGAAACTATCAACCTTCGGGCTATTGTTATTCAGTGCTGTTGAGTTGACTGTGACTCACAGTAACCCCAGGATTGGGAATCAGAACTGTGCCCTATCTGGTGCCATCTTCATCATCTCTGGTATATTGTTGTTACAACCACGGCATCAGTCCATCGTGTCGAGGGTCTTCCTTTCTTTTGCTCTGGGTTATAAGCCTACTGCCTTAACCATTGTGCCACCAGGGAGGCTCCACATTCTTCAATAGTTCACTATTCAGTGCTCAAGCTCACCACCTACTGTTTACAGGAGGAACTGCAAAGAAAGTGCCCACAGTAATTGCAGTGTGTTTTCTTGCACAAAGCGATACTGGAAAGTGTCTTTATCTCTTGGGAGCTGAACACAACCCCAGATCCACCCCATAGCCTTTTTCTTTCCTAGTTCTTGACCTGACCTAAGCCTGAGGTGAGTCAGGATAACACTCTCCAGATGTTCAGCCCCACTGTCCGTGTGTGTGCAGGGCAGGGTGATGAATTACTACCTTCCTGAGAGCCAGGCAGGGCTGGGTGCACCCTCACGAATGGCCAGCAAAGGGCTGCCTTGCTGACTGTCCACAGCTCACAGCTCTCTCCTGGAGCCCTTGCCGCCCGGGTCTCTGCCTCGGGCCATTAGCAGAGGGGCTGGTCATTATTAACTGGCTGGCATTGACTGATGGCACCGAGCTTTCTGTGGCCGCGCATGGGCTGGTGCAGGCACTTAGCTGACCCCTGGAATTTGGAGCTTATTCTGCCATGAAAACAAAGAAATAAATCAATGAAGCCCGGCCCCTCCCTACACCGGTTAGACACGCTGGTTAAAGGCAGCTCACCAGTCTCTGCTGAACCTCCGTACACACCCCACACCCCCTGGAAGAACCCTGATGCCGAGTCCTTGGGCTGCAATTCCTAGGTCCCTCGACACACCTGCCAGGCTTGTGAAGCAAGAAGAGAGTCCTGTCTGTTGCTGAGCTGGGAACCTGGTGCCAGGGACGAGGGAGTTGGCAACGGCTAAGAGACTGCAAAGGATGTGAAAATACTGGTTTTGTACAGCAAACCATTCCTTAAAATATGTTCAGCTAACATGCTTGGTGTTGCACCTACTACCTGAACCCTCTCACATAGAAAAGAATTCTTTGAACAGACTCTGTGTATATTTACATCATCAGGTCCTATCTCGTGTTTTTAAAGTGAGGTTGACTTACTTGGGAGGCGTGGTGGTGTCATGGTTAGGTGCTCTACTCCTAACTGAAAGGTTAGTGGTTCAAAACTTCCTACCGGGGACTCTACAAGACACTCATAAACTCATTGCCATCAAGTCAGATCCGATCCCTAGCTGACCCTCCAAGCAAGTTGTCAATCTCATGGGAGGAGTTGACCCGTCTTTCTCTTGAGATGAATAGACACACAGCCTTTGGCCTTAGCAGCACAAATTACTACAGACCACACCAGTGTAGCTCCTGTCACCACTCCCGGGTTGGCAAGCCACACCCCAAATCTGATCAGCCTCTTGGTCTGTAATAAAGTTTTATTGGAACCCAGCCATCTGCCCATTCATTGAGGTGCTGTCTGTGGTTGGTTTCCCTCACTCCAGCAAAGCTGAGTAGCAGACAGCGCCCATGCGACCTCTTCATAGCCTAAACCGTAAACTATCTGGCCCCTTACATTTACTTCCCATTGACCTACCATGGGCTGAGTCCTGAGGCCAGGGAATAAAAGCTTAGGTACTGAAATCTCATCTCACAAAGGACCACTGCCCTTGGGAAGGTCACATGTTGACTGGGAGTCTTGAGCACATCAAGTCTAGGTGGCCAACACTGTCCCTTTCCTGGACAGCCATGCACATGTATCCTCAGCCCTGGGCCTCTGCTTGTCCCCTGCCTGTGATTCAAGGCCAGTGTTCCCTTAGAGTCCTGGTCCCTAGCCTCCCCCAGACTCCAGGCTCCTGCAGGACAACAAAAAACAAACCCCCGCACCACCAGTCTCCTCTCCCAGAGACCCTGTGTGTATCAGAGTAGAACTGAGAGTAACAGTTAATGTTTTTGGAAGTGAGTTATAAAGTCTGTCTTCTAAGGAGCCTCTGAGTGGATTCAAGCCTCCAATCTCTCACTAACCCACATAGTACAGATTTGAACCACTCAGAGACTCCCCACAGGACAAGGGCATGTCTGTACATTTGACTTTGTAGCCTCCATGCGATACACAGGGTGACCTGCACCATACGGATACAGGATAACCCCTAGCCCCAGCTGCTTCCAAGTGGATTCCAACTCCTCCTTACTCGGCAGGACTGAATAGAGTCCCACTAGGATCCCCCAGGCTGTTCTCTCCAGGAAGCACATTGCTTCGTCATTCTCAAGCCCTTCTGCAACTCTAGGGCTCCTGGATGAGCATTTACCAAATTTAAATCAACCCTCACCTTGATTTGAGAAGCTGGGGAGACTCTCCACGAAATGACCTTCCGATTACTTGTTAAAAACCAAATTTGCAAACAATGTGCTGGACCCCTCCCCCTGACCTCAAGCCTGCGCCTTGTTCATAAACCCCACAGCCAAGGGGCCTCCAGGTAATGAAACGGTCCTGGCAGCTGGCTGCTTTCTGAGCTGGTCGTTGCTTGCTCCGGGAGCCAACCCTGCAGATGCTGCTTATAGGAAAAAGGGACCGAGGGATACATCCCTTTCCTGCTTCACCATGAAAACCTCCTAAATCCCACCACCACACAAAGGAGGGGGAAAATGTTTTAAATCAAAATGAGAACAATAATTTTACGTGACAGGAGTATTTATATGGCGGCTCTTTGTGTGATGAATTTATCCAGGGGCGCTCACCTCCCCCAGATGCCAGTCTGTAAATCAGGGAAGGCTATTACCCATGGCCATAAATGGAGCCCACCCCCAGCACAGAGGGCTCATTTCGGGAGAGGCTGCCCCATTCTCCGGCCAGAAATGACTTCAGAAATCCCACCTGGTTGTCCAGGGAGAGGAGAAATGGCTTTCCCTTGATAAATAATCAGCCTCCTTCCTCTCAATCCCTTCTCTCCTAGAAATACGGTGCGTTAATGGCTAGGAGAGATGGCGTTTCTGAGGGATAATAATAACAGGGCTAACTAGACCGAGATGGGCAGAGGGCAGGGTTGAGATTGGGAGAAGCGGCAGATTCCCCAGGAAGCCTTTCTATTCACTTAAATGCAGCGGCCGGTAAACAGCTTAGAGGTAGTTTCTGGAGTTCTGCTTGGCTCCTGCAGGATCTCATAAAGGCCAGGAGAAGCCAGGGGGAGGCTGTGAGGAGGGGGTAATTACACGAGAGGCCGAGAGACATGAGGAGGAAGCTACTGGATGTATTTATGATGCATCTGGTGAATTTTCTTTCTTTTTTATCCCCCTCCACTCCAGAACCTGTGCTCTTTATTTTCTCTTATAAATTTGATTTATTTTGTTGTTGCTGCTGCTGTTAAGAATATAGATAGCAAAACATACACCAGTTCAACAGTTTCTATGTATACAACTCAGTCACATTGATTATATTCTTCAAGTGAGCTGTGCAACTGTTCTCACCCTCTTTTTTTTTTTTAGTTGTTCCTCCTCCATTAACATAAAATCCCCATTCCTAAGATGATTATTTCATATTTCCAAGCAGACAGTGTTTACTGGTTAAACGAAACTAGTGTTTGTTTTTAAGATGACCTCAGAGAATATTTCTGGTTTAAATTTCAAGATTATCTCAGAGCAGTAGGTTCAGGAGTTCATCCAGCCTCTAAAACTCCAATTTTAAATTCTGTTTTCCAATTTTCCTCCTTTTGATCCAATACTTTTATAGATTTTCTTTTTTACAAGATGTTCAGTGATCAGACAGTTTTTATCAAACTTGTTCATGAAGGCAGTTGTCCACACAACCCATCTCTCTTCTTCTCCTGTCTCCTTTTCTTGATACTGGTAAAAAGAGATCAGTGCTATGCCTTGGATGGCTGTCTACAAGCTTTTAAAGCCAAAAGACAACAAACTAGGCGAACGAACAGAATCACTAACCTGTTCCTAGGCAAGTTGTCTGAGAGAAGCCCCATGAGACCATGACCTTCAAACCAAATAACCAAATCCTGTGAAGTATTTGCTTGAATAGAGGCAGCCTCTGCATCTACTTTATTTTTTTTTTGGTCACTGTTATAAATATTTCTAGCCCCCAATGTGGCTAATTCATCTTTTTACAGATTTACAACTTACTGACAGCACTGACAATAATCCTACCTCTCGGCAGAGCATTGTTGTATGTTGTACATTGTGTTATTGTATATCATTCTTAATTGTGCTCAGGTCTTTGATCCCCTGACTCCCCCATGTGCAAATGTCATTGGGCCATTATACTCTACAGGGGTTTTCGGAAGTAGATCACTAGGCCTATCTTCCTAATTTTATTGTATGTTGTTGTTATTCTTGCTGTTTTGTACCATTGAGTAGGAATCGACCCATAATTGACCCTCCAGCAAGTTTTCTGAGGCAGCTAATGGCACGAGAGGAAATGGCCCATCTTTTTTCCTCATGTGGCAGCTGGTGGACTTGAACCACGTGCCTTTGGGTTTGCAGCACAGCTTCTTGCCACTAAGCCACCAGAGCTCTCTATTGCCTGTTTTATCTCAATGGAAATGTATTTGAGTGAAGAGGAAACATAAGAGGATTAAATGAAAGAAGTTGCAATGCTAGTACATTGAGGTCACATGTACCTTTCCTCCAAAGGATGAGAAAGAATGAACTGGAAGGAACCAGGAACCCTCTTCTAGGTGTATGGATGGTCAGTGTTACAAAGTCAACACTCATTCACTTGAAAAAAATATTGAGGTATAGGGAGCTCTGGCATAGTGGCAGGAAGCTGCACTGAAACCCTAAAGGCACACGGTTCAAAGCCACCAGCTTGGTCTATGGGAGAAGGATGGGCATTCCCCGCCTGTGCGATTTACTGCCTCTGAAAACCCTCTGGAGGGTCAGCTATGGGTCGGTTCTGACTCCATGGTACACAACAACAGTACAGATCAAATCAGCAGTGTTTATGAAATTCACACTCGGGGAGGGGGGGATGGCGGAAAATATAATAAAAATGTAAACAAGTCAGTGATTAAATATGATAATTTCTGCCAGAATAAGGACCTGAAGGAAATAAAGCGGCATCCTCTGACAGAGGGAAGCTGGGATGAGTTTAGACTGTGGAATCCCGGATGTACTCTCTCAGTCGGGGCTTGAGCTAGCCCGGGAGCTAGGAGAACATGCCAGGCAGAAGGAACAGCAAGTGCAAAGAGCCTGGAGAGCACGCATTTGGTGTCTTCAGGTGACTGAAAGGTAGTCAGCAGTGGAGAGAGAGGACAGGGAAGACAGGGCGCAGACAGCTTTGTGAGTTGTCCTCAGGAGTCTGGAGATGAAAGGCGAGGCAGTGCTGTGTGGCTTTCGGACTCACTGATGGTGTGGTGGTTCTGCACCATTGAGTTCAAACCAACCTATCGCTGACCCTCAGGCAGGTCTTCTGAGGCAGTAAATCACATGGGGGGAGATTGAGAAGACTCTGCTGGAGCAGCTGGTAGATTCGAACTGCATGCCTTTGGGACTGCGGTGCAGCTTCTTACCACTACGCCACCAGAGCTCGCTTAGGTTCAGCATAGTCGGAGCGCTGTACACAAACGGGAGGTTCTGACTTTATGGCAATAAGAGTAAGGATGAATTTGACCTGTTTGTACCCTTTACTCCGCTTGCACACCTAGCACAGGAAGTGTTGTTATGACCTGTTGAGCCAACTCCAACTCATGGACACCCTGTGGACAGCAGAACACTGCCAGCTGGTGTGCCCTTCTCACAACCATTGCTGTGTTTATTAAACCCATTGTTACAGCCACTTTGTCAAGCCATCTCACTGGGGTTCTTCCTCTTTCAACTGATCTTACCAAGCATGACATTCTTTCGCAGGGACAAGTCCCTCCTAATTACATGCCCAAAGTATGTGAGAGAAAGTCTCACCATCCTTGATCCTAAGAGAGTTCAGGCTGCCCTTCTCCTGAGATGATGTTTCTTCTGACAGACAGTTATTCTTCACTAATTCAAAGATAAATGCTCCATAATTAAAGAAAACTAATGAGAGCTAATAGTTATATCTTTGCAGTAGTTTTTCAGAGGCGATATATTACATAGACGGAGATTGCCTGTTAGAGTCATTAGTATATTTGAGCCACCAACCTTTGGGTTGACAGGGCAAATAGTTATATAGTTCCTAATGTTGTCTTGGCAGAGGATTTTGGAATTAGGGGTGATTTTTCATCAGCTCTATTTTTGAATTATAATTTATATTTACATAGGGAGCTCCAGTGGCCTAGAGGCAAGAAACTGTGTTGGAATTCCAAAGGCATGCAGTTCGAGGCCACCAGCCGCCCTGTGGGAGAAGGATGGGCAATCTCCTCTCATGCGATTGATTAACTGCCTCTGAAAACCTACAGGAGGGTCAGCTATGGGTCGGTTCTGACTCTATGGTACATAACAACAACAACAACAGCATAATTTACTTACAAACACTGATTTCATACCAGGCTCAATCCTGGTGAGGATGGACTAGTTTTGTAACTTGATAATAATGATGTTTTCATGTGATGACATGACTTAGAACTGTACCCATCTGCTTTATTTCACTGTCCACCAGGGTCGGTTTCTTGGTCTTGATATCGTAATAACTGTGTGTAAGATCCAACCACTACAAGAAATTGATGAGAGGGGACAAAAGACCTCTGTGTACTATTTACCACTATTTGTGAATTAATTCCATAATAGTTTCTAAGAAATGTAAACACAAAACCAGAAATATTTAAATATAGAAGAGGGTAAGTGTTAAAATTACTTCATGGTAATAAATGTTGAAGGGAAGACCAGTTATTGAATTTTAAAAAAATAATGGTTAAAAAGATAACAGGATATTTGCAGAGTCTTAAAGTGTATCCCCAGGGTGTTTAACTGAAAAGTTCAAAATAGTAACTGCTCAGTAAAGACATCTGGTGGTAACCACCTTCCCAAGTGATGGTCAACATCATCAATGTAACACAAATGATAAGCCCTTTGATAGGATCACTGAAGACACATCATTACTTCCATAGTCTTTTTTTTTTTTAACCCAAAACATGTTCTACTCACAAGTAAACATCTGGCAGGTCTGAGGTGAGAAGTGAGCTACAAAATAACTGGTCATTATTCATCAGTCGCGTAAAGCGATATACTGCTAACTCCAAGGTTAACGGTCCAACGTCACCAGCCTCTTTGTGGGAGAAATGTGTGACAATCTATTTCCATAACGATATACCACCTCGAGGGTGTTCCACTCTGTCACAGTGGGTTACTATGAGCTGGAATGGACTCAACCGCTCACAATAATATGAGGAATAAAGAGCTCGGGTGGTACAAAGGTGAAGCACTCAACTGTTACCTACAAGATTATCAGTTCCAGTCTACTCAGGTGGCTTCATGAGATAAAGGCCTGGCAAACTTCCTCTGTAAAGACTGCATTGTTGTCAGGCGCCCGAGTCAGCTCTAACACTCTCTACTTTTCCAAGCATGGTGTCCTTCTCCAGGGACTGGCCCCTCATAATAGCATGCCCCTCGAGGGAGCGTTGGTGGCTTAGTGGTAAGGAACTGTGCTCCAGTGTTCAGATGTGCGTGGTTCAGATCCACCAGCGACTCCATCTCTTCCCGTGTGATTTACTGCCTCTGAAAACCCACTGGAACGTCAGCTAAGGTCCAGTGTCAATTCGATGGTCCACAGCAATAACAGTAACGTGTCCCAGGTGTGTGAGATGAAGTCTGACCATGTTGCTTCTAAGGAGCATTCTGGCTGCACGTTCGAGATTACAGCCTAGGAAGCCATGGGATAGTCTGCTCTATCACATAAACTCAGTAGGAGTCAGAATTGATTCATCAACACTCAACAACAGCAAAGGGCCCAGAGGGCACAAGCCATTTGAGGTTGGCTGTTAAATGAAAGGCTCTGAGAAGAACGGGCGGGCTTTGTGAGCATCCTTTGTGAGCACTGTTGCTTCTTGTGGTTTATGCTGTGCAGATAATTAATAAGACACCATCTGTGTGGAGTAGAACTTGCCCATCAGGATTTCAAGACCTTTCAGAAAGCTCACCAGATGTGTCTTCCGAGGCCCCTCTGGGCAGGTTTCACCTTCTAACCTGTCAATTAGCAGTTTAGCCATTTTTGCCACCCAGGGGCCCTCATAAAGATTATAGCCAAGAGAATCCTAATTCTCTTGGATTACACTGTAATTTTGGGGTCACCATAAATCAAGGACCAACTCAACAGCAACTAACAATAACAACAAAGGTATAATAAGGAAAGCGATACAAGGTCCTGAATCCTGGAACATAAAGAGGCAATAAAGTAGAATTAGTGAAATCTGAACTGTGTCTCTAATTTAGTTAACAGTACTGTACCAGTGTTAATTTCCTGTGTTTGAATGTAATTCTATGTTCAATTTTTTAGAAACTCTCAAACTGTTTTCCATACAGACTGTCTCATTTTATATTCCCACCAGCAATGACGGCTTATAATTTTATATTTTTTTTTTACATCCTTACCAGTATTGGTTATTTTTCTGCTTTTCTGGTAATAGCCAGTGGTATGAAGTGGTATCTCATTGTGTTTGCGGTTTGAATTTCTCCTATAACTAATGAGGGAACCATGGTGGCATAGTCCGTATGGAGTTACATTGCTAACCCGAAGACCTCAAATCTACAACCACCAGTTCTTCAGGAGAAAGATGGGCAATCTCTTAACAGAAAATTTACAGCCTTGTAAACCCAATGGACCATCAATTCTGGGTGAACTGTGACTTGATGACAATGAGTGTGACTAACTAGTGGCAACTGCCTCTGAAAACTCGCTGGAGGGTCAGCTATGGGTGGGTACCCACTCAGCGGTACACAACAGCAATAAAAGCACATGCCATTTGTCGATCTTTTTCAAGGAATGTCTTTTCAAGTCTTTTGCCTAGTTTTCTACTGAGTTGTATATTTCGGAAATCTTTGCACAGTGTGGCTCTCAAGTCTTTACAGATACATGATTATCAAATAATTTCCCCCTTCAGTGCTTTTGATTTTTATGAAGTCCAATTCACCTGTTTTGTTTTCTTTAAATCTAATTATATTTCCAAAAACAAGGTTCTGAGTTTTTATCCCTATGTTTTTCTCTAAGTTTTATGGCTTTTGCCTTTATATTGGTGATCACTTAGTTTGAGTTAGTTTTCATATATCGTATGAGATAGAAATCAATTTATTCTTTTGTATATAGAGATTCAGTGTTTCTATGCCATTTTTTAAGAGTTTATTCTTTTTCTATTGGGAGGACTTAACATCTTTGTAAAAAGTCTAAGGGCTATAGATGCATGGGTTTATTTCTGGACTCTTATTTCTTTACTATTGGCCTATATTACAAGTACCACAATGTTTCTATCACCATAGTTTGGGATGGGGTTTTTTTTATGTCTTAAAGTTCAATGTAAACTGTACTGCTTTGTCTTTTTATTTCAACATTGTTTAGACTATTCCTATGAATAGGAATTTTCTGAGGGAACCAAAGAGAAGAAGATATTGCAGGCAGAAGGAGCAACAACATTGTTTAGCCTATTCCTATGAATAGGAATTTTCTGAGGGAACCAAAGAGAAGAAGATATTGCAGGCAGAAGGAACAGCATTATGAACTCAAGGAAGTCTTTGTAAAGGGTTGGTAGGAGACGTTGTGGCAGTTTGTTTCTGTAACACTTTCCAGCTTTGTAAATGTTCTACGACACTCTTACCATATTCTTTTAGGTCACTGTGTGTTGGAATCAACTTGATGACAATGACTTTATAAGGAATTAAATTAGGGTAAATGCAAGACTGAAGAGTTGGGCACGATAAGATCCTCTGCATAGTAAGTTCCGTGCTTGACATCTGGCCTTTACTCCATACACAATGAGATCAGTTAACATGCTTTAAGTGAGGTTGTGACAGGCTTGCATGTTAAACAGACAATTCTGGTCGCACTATAGAGAACAAATCATAAAGGGAAAAGCCCAGAGTGAGGGGCAGTTAAGGCTTTTTTTTTTTTTTACTATCACTATAATTATATTTCATTTCATCTTCACAGAAATGCTAATAAGTAGCTATTTTGATTTCCATTTTATGGATGGGAAGCTGAGAGATCTGCAAATTATTTAAAGTTGTCCAATTGTTAAGGGATGACGTGGCTGCAGTATTGATTACTATCGCCCTGCAGCCGTTAGGGAATGGAGATGGAGGGTCAGGCTTGAAGGATACTCAGGTGCTTTAGACAGTCTTAGTGATGATAGAATGTATGGAAAGTTGAAGGAGATCAAGGACTTTTTGGTGCCTGGAGTTCTCAGCCATTAGAAATTAATGTTGTCTTGACAATCCTGACCTCAATGAGAAGGACTCTAAGTGATCCCTGTCTTTGTAACAAGTGCCTTCCGTCTGAGCTCTTAATCTCTTCAAATATTCAAGGGGTAGTGTGTCCCCTTATAATTTTCTATTTCTTCCTGTCTTCTGGGTCTTTCAAAATCAAGTTTTTATTACTTTTTGTTTTTGCAATAGTTTTCTTTCCTTTGCCACCAAATAATTGATCTGTGAGTTAGACTCTGCATTTTTTTTCACCTCCGGCTCTTTCTTCAACCTTGTCCAATCTGGTCTCTCCGATGAAACCACTCTGTTGTGAAGGGAGCCTTCTCTTGGCTACAGTTCATGCTGTTTGCCCAGTTCTCATCCTCTTTGACCTTTTAGTTGCTTGATGGCCATATCCATCATTTCACGGTAGTGATGTTGGTCTTAGCTTGGCTTTTAAATACATAGTGAAATCCAAATGGATTCATTCAGTGTTCTAAAAGGAACTCCAAAAAAATTATGCCAAATGCTAACTAACTACAGTCTTTGGAAACATTTCTTTCATAGCTCTGCCAAGTAAACTGATACACAAGTGATCACTGTGTCACTTTGCCAGGTATGTTTCTTTTTCTTTCAAATGAGCAAACTTTCCATATACGCTTACTAATGCTGCCTTTCAAAAAAAGAAGAAGGTTTCACTACATAGTTTAAAATTAAGAAGGGAGTGTATCAGGGTTGTGTTCTGTCTCTCTACCTATTCAATCTGTATGCTGAAAAAATTATTTGAGAAGCAGAACTCTAGAGAAGGAATGTGGCATCAGGATTGGAGGGAAACTCATCAACAATAACTTGCTTGCTGGAAGTGAAGAGGACTTGAAGTACTTATTGCAGAAGATCAATGAATACAGCCTTTAATACAGATCACATTTCAATGTCAGGAAAACCAAGATTCTTACCACTGGACTGATAGGCAGCATCATGATGGATGGAGAGGAGATTGAAAGTGTCAGCAACTTCATCTTACTTAGATCCACAATTAACACTCTTGGTACCAGCAGTCAGGAAACCAGGAGATGTGTTACACTGGGAAAGTCTGAAGTTAGAGACCTCTACAAATTATTGAGAAGTAATGATGTCAAATTGATGACTGAGGTGCATCTGACTGAGGACATGGTCTTTCCGATCACTTGTTATGCATTTGAGAGCTGGACAATGAATAGGGATGACAGAAAAAGAATTAATGCCTTTGAGCTGTGGTGTTGGAGAAGAGCGCTAAATATCCCATGGACTGCCAAAAGAATAATCAAATATGTCTTAGAGAGGGTGGAGCCAGCTTGCTCTTTGGAGACAAGGATAGAGGCTTCGCCTCACATACTTCAGACATGTTGCCAGGAAGGGCTGTTCTTTGGAGAATGACATGATGCTTAGAAAGGTAGAGTGTCTGGAAGGGAGAGAAAGACCCTTGACCAGGTGAATTGACACAATGACTGCTACAATGGGCTCTAATGTGTTGGGAAGTGTGAGGATGGCACAGGATAGAACAGGGCTCATATCTGTTGTTCATAGGGTCGACATGCATCGTACTCAACTCATCAGCACCTAACAACAACAATCCCTTGGAATGGCTGGTGGTTTTAAACCACCTGCCTTTGGATTATGAACACAACTCCATTAATTCTTAGAGTCTCTACAAATGATCAAATTCGGTGTCCCTGTGTTTCAGAACCACAGCTTGTGGACAGCTCCCTGCACTGTAGTTTCTGCAGATTCCTTAACCCTTGTCACTAGGGAGTTCTGGAAGGGACTTGCCCTGCTAACCCAAAAAGCCTGTCCTCTGGGCAGTTTGAATTCACCCATAGCTCCAAGGGGAAAAGTAGAGCAATTTCCTGTGTGATTTACAGCCTCAGAAAGAATAAGTAAAAATGTGTCTTGAAGGATGTGCAACCAGGGTGTCCTTAGAAATTTCATCTCACATGCTTGGGTCATATTGAGAGGTCCATCCTTGGAAAAATATATCATGCTTGGAAAAGCAAGAGGTCATCAGAATAGAGAAAGGCCCTCAGTGGGATGAAATGACACAGTGACTGGGCTTACAAGAACAACAATAACAAACACATGGACACTGTGAGGATAGCTCAAGCTATGGGCAGGTGGTACCAGTTTTCTTAGTGTTGGTGTAGCCACACTTGGTAGCAAAAAAGGTCAGTGGTTTGAACACATCAGCTGCTTCATTCATGTGTGTAAGTAAAGATGGAACTTCCCTCCCATTAAGATTTACAGCCTCCAGAACCCAATGGAGAATTGTTATGAATGGACTTTTTTGGAGATTTTTTTGAAATGTTTTTCAAACCTTTGTTGTACAAAGACTCCCTAGTGGCTCAGTGGTTAAAACACTTGACTAGTAACAACAACAAAAGTTTAAAAAGCATTTTTTTAAAAATTTATTTTATTATTTTTTGTGTGTATTGTCAAATCAGATCTGACAGGTACAAGAGGAGATTATCTCTCCTTCTCCAGCAGAGCATCTGGTGGATTTGAACTGCGCTCCTCTGGGTTTGAAGTACAGCTTCCTGCCACTAAGCCACCAGAGCTCCCTAAAAAGCATTTTTTTTTAAAACCCCAACTCAATTATTAAAAAATAAAACACCAACAAACAAGAACCTCAACTCTTAACCAAAAACCTCACCAGAAGTTCCAAAGGAGAAAGATGTGGCCGTCCACTTTGACAACCCTGGAGAAGTTAGTTCTGCTCTGTCCTGTACGGTCACTCTGTGTAGCAATGAACTTGATGGCAGTAAGTTGGGGTTTTAGTTGAAATATATACACAGCCAAATATTGCGATCAAGACCCCTTTTTAAATTCATTCCTCCACCCTACAAATTTGAGCAGCTTTTTTTTTTTTTTGGTGAGTAACACAAACTGTTCAAATGCCCCCTCTCTGCATTAGGCCAACAAGTCCATCTGCATGTCCCCCTCTGCCCTTGTGACATGTGATGGGTGTGGGCAAAGCCTGACCATGTCCCCTGGGGAGCTATTGCATAGCCAGTGTCTTGCTGACCTCTGTTCATCTATGATTTCTAGAGTTCTTTAGTTCTCGGCTTCAGATCTGTCCTTCTCCTCCGGTTCTTGTTTGGAATCCATCTCTCTGGTACATATAACTTAAGAAATCACAGGCACAGCAGTCTCTGATGGAAAAAAATTCACACATGGCAGCCCCTCTGTAGGAGGTATGGAAATTAATAAGCGTTTGTTTGATGGCAAGGTAAAAATAAAGCGGCAGGTTGGAGCGTGTCCGTGCCTCTCTGTATATACACATCTCTTTGCACATACAGTGTTTCTCTCCCAACAAGCCTTCAGGAAGATGAACCCAGCTCTCGGGCAATCTGAGGAGGACAGGGTGCATCTGAGCATGCTGCTGTTCTCGATTGTGGCTGTCAACCCTTCGAGCACGTTTGCTTGGGATTTCCATTAAAGGTGGAGGGGCCTCATCACTGACTTCCCATAATGTGCCAAGGGCAGCTCCCTCTCCCCTCGGCAGGTCTCCCTTTTTTCCTCATTTTCCCCCCTTCTCTCAGATGATAGAAATATCAGATGTCCCAGCAGTATGCCCCAGTCCATCCAAACCCAGCAGCCTCTCAGGGAAAAAGGACAACAAGATGAAGCTCTTCTTACAGGGAGAACAAAAAAATAAATAAAACCACCAGAGGGATGTATATTTTTTAGAAGGGCAACCACTTATGGGGGAGGGGGAGTAAGCCCTTTTCTTGGCAGGAAAATGTGTTGTAGTCACAAACTCAGGCCACTTCTTATTTCTGCTGGAGACCCACACCTATACCTTCTGTCCCTGCTGCTTTCTTTCAGAGGTACCGACCCCACCCAGCTCAAAGTCAGAGCTGCTGTGGCATTTTATTATGCCCTGGGTGTCATCCGTGCAACCTGCCCACTCCCCTCTGCTCTGCCACGTTAGTTCACCAGTCGGCACATCCGGGGGCATTCTAGAAACGAAGAGCACAGGGTATTAGGAAATAGCATCTTGCACTTAGGCAGCACCTTGCTTGGAGGGGCTCCATCAGCTGCATGTCCCCCCAGTCCTACAAGAAGGGTGGGGGTTGTAGTTGACTGCCATTACGCCATCACTCCCACTCCTGGGGACCCCAGGCACAGCGGGGAAAGCACGGCTTGGCACGGCACTATAGCGTGATTGATTATTGATCAGAGTGTTTTGCCCATACATCTTTCCTTGGCTGAGTTTCAGAAATCCGTCACCAGACATACTGTCCTAGAAGCTCCACTAAACCTATTCAGTATCATAACAGTTTGCAATAACAGATGGCAGGTCATTGGCCAGGAATCGAACCCACATCCCCGGGTGGAAGGTGAGAATTCTACCACTGCCTTGTAAAAGAGGGGATTAATCCTCTTTACTCCAGCAGAGGCAGCAGAGAGCAGTGGAAGGATTCACAGGCAGGCCTCAGCTCACCAAGGAAACAACCATGGGCATCCTGAGAAGAGGCTCAGTTTCACGTCCTGCCTCTGCCAGGGTGTCGCTGTCTGACAGGTGAGCAGGTACCTGCACTCCACATTTGAGGCAGGTGTGAAACAGTCCATGGATAGGGAGCTGTGCTGTGGACCCAATGGCTTCACCTCTTTGGTGGTTCAAATCCCTCTGCGAAAAGATGAGCAGTCTCCTCCTATGCAATCTACAGCCTCAGAACCAGCGGAAGGTCAGAAGGTCGGCTAAGGGCTGGTTCTGACTTGACAACTTTGAGAGTTACTTGTAGCCTGTGGGAGGGGCTGCTTGGTCCCTGAGCACTCACCCGGCTCCATGCTGTTCTTCCTGAAGGCAGGCAGACCTCATTTCAGGGTGTTTCACTTGCTGCATTTGGCAGGGACTGTGTTTCTCACAGAGCTGAGGGGGTGTGGCGGCCGGGCCTCCCCCAGGTCCACTGGTGGAGCTTTTCCAACCATGTGTGTGCACCTTCTGTCTCCATGTCACATTCTGATAATTCTCACCATGGCTTAGGCTTTTTCATTACTCTCTGGCACCTGAATAGACTACAGTAGAATGTCAGCAGAGAGCTCTCATGGCTAAGTGGGAAGGAGTCGCACTTACTGACACAAAGGCAGGCAGTTCGAATCCATCAGCTGCTCCTCAGGAGAAGTATGGACAGTTTGCTCCCTTGTGGTTTCCTGCCACTGGAAACCCACTGGAGGGCCAAATACAGGTTTCCAGAGGCAGGAAGTTGTTTGGGAGAAAACTGCTCATATTTCTTATTCAAGGGGACACAATATCAACAGTGTTGACATAGCTGCTTTTTTTTTTTTTAATAGAAGTTTTATACTGGTTTACTTACAAAGTTTGTATACATTGTTTTTTACACTGGATCTTTCCCATTTCCTTTACCCACCACTCCCTTCACGCATCAGATTTTGCAACCCTATGATTAACTCTCCCATCCTCCCCCCTACCCTGCCCATCCTCACCCCTCTGCCCCCACCTTCCCCCTCTTGGATCTTCATACACATTTTATAATAATGGTCTTACAGTATTTGTCCTTATGGGACTGAGCTTGTTCACTCAGCACAATGCTCTCCAGCCCCTCCCAAATTAGATATTGATTTAAAAAAACCATTGCTCCTACGTGCTGCATAGCATTTCACTGTGTGAATGTGCCACAATTTCTCAATCCATTGGATTGTGGTTGGACATTTGGGCTGTTTCCATGTTTTTGCAGTGGTAAATAACATTGGTATGAACATTGGTGTACAAATCTCTGTGCATCAGTTTTAATTTTCTCAGGATATATTCAAAACAGTGGAATAGTTGGGTCTTATGGAATTTCTATGTTCAGCTTTTTGAGGAAGCACCAAACTGCCTTCCAGGGTAGTTGTACCATTTTATAATCCCATCAGCAATGTGTAAGAGTTCCTATCTTGCCACATGCTCTCCAACACTTATTACTTGCTGCCCTGTTAAACTTTGCTACTGCTACTGGGGTAAGATGTATCTCACTGTGCTTTTGATTTGCATTGCTCTTATTTGACATAATGTTGGTGTTCAGTAAGAAACCCCAGCATTCATGTGGTGCACTTTATTGCACTGGTCTGGAACTAAATCCACAGACTGCCCTAGACCTTGTGTCTCCTCACCAGACTGGATCCTGGGTGGAAAAAAGGGTTTACAGTGCGTGAGTAGAGCCAGTGCTGTGCCAGGGGGTGAGGGTAATGAGGCACCTGCCCATCTCACCTCTCCCCCTAAAGAAATTAATGCAAACACAATGTGGCTTTACCTGCAAGGTAACCCTCCTATCTGTTTGCCTCAGAGTAATTCATTCCCTTCACAAGAGACAGGGACAATGAGGACAGGTTAGGACATCCCATGCCAGCCAGGCCATAATTCAAGGCCCTCCACGTCAGCCTTGGAGTGGCATTGGAGGCTGGCAAGTTCATAAATTCCCCTCCTAGTCGATGACATTTTTAATCCAGACACATACCATGGTCACTAATGGCGCTCGCTTAGGGGATGAAGGCCCGGTATTTATCTTGTTTTAATTATATTAGAAAGCTGTGATATTCAATTAACCAACTAATCAAGCGAGCTGATCAATACAGGGCCTGGCAGGATTCTCCACTGCCTGGCTCCATCCTCTGGGTAAGGTTCACACCTTCTTAGAATGCGGTGATGCTAATCCTTGGTAGCCAGGAAGGAGGAGGAGCAGGGCCCTGGATAAGAATTTTGGGGGTTGGTGGTTCCTTCGTTGGCCTGATATTGATGACGATTTGCAGCCGTTGCCCTTGAGGCGAAGGATTCCTTTGTGCCACTGTGGGCATGTGTTTTTCAAGTAAAAATAAAGAGTCATTTCCCAGGCTGTTTGGAGTTATAAGATACTCAAATAATACAACAAAGCAATGGTGGAACTCTAAATATTGAACAGAGACATCATATGATGCAAATGAATATCTTAGGGTGCTCCCAAGGATGGCCAGTGGTTGCTAACTCCACCGAGTGGTCCTTCGAAGAGGTAGACCAATGCGGGAAGCAGCTGCCAGCAGAAATGTTTAAGGTGTGTGATGCTCAGTGACCACAGCATTCGGCTGCCCGTGGAAAATCAGCCGTCCCCGCACCCTTGCCACTCTACAGGAGAAGCAGACTGCTCCCAGCCTCAGCGACCCTGTGCGGCAGCTCCACTAGGGTTGGTCCGAGTTGGAATCATCTCAACCACAGTGGGTTTAGGTTTCGGTATCTAGACTAGTAAAGAGTTAGGAGACCTCATGGACCATGAACAGATTATCTCTTAGGGGAGGGATCAGAGGACTAGTCATGACCCTTGCCTCTCTGCAGGTCTCCAGGACTCCTGGCTCTGAGATTGTGGTTCTCTAGGTCTGGGGAAGGGGTGGAGGCCAGAGAGCCAAGGGCGTTCTTTGCCCTACACTTGTGATTCCTTAGCTCCATAAGCTACCTCCTCCAGATACACCTGGATAGAAACATACACACAGCACCAACCTCCTTTCCCAACATCCCCTGGCAACCACAGCCATCTGGTGACTTCTCTACTTTGAGAAGAGAGAACCAGGATGGGAGTTTGGCCCCGGATGATCCCTACCTGTGTGACTATATGACTTTCTGGACATTGAGCCTTTCGGTGGTTTGGGGAAAGCTGAGGACCTCAACTGGAACCTCTGTAGATGGTCTGGCCAGCACTGGGAGAGGAGGAAACATCCAGGGAAGACCTAGCCTATCAGCTCGCGACTCTCTGACAGGTGGACCCAGTACACAGGTTTCATTTTGCAGCTGTATTGATGGGAAGTAAGTCCGTTTGATGACCATAGCTTGATTCCCTCCAAGAAGTGTCTTAAGTTGATTTGGCCTCATAACAACACCATGTGAACCAGACTAAAGCCGTGCTCCGTGAAGTTTTCAGTGGCTGGTTTTCCAGAACAGATCACTAGGTCTTTCTTCTGAGGAGCTTTGGAGTGGACTTAAATGTCTATCTTTCCAATTTCCAGTCTAGAATATTATCTGTCTGCAGGTGCTCTGGTCTGTACCCTAGCCTTTGCCTTTCCAAATACATCTAAATTCCCCTCATATCTAAGGTCCCCAGGTGTCCTTGCAAGAGAGTGGGGACATCGTGACGTGGCCACCACATCACTGCAGAAAGCCAGTGCTTGGGCGAAGGACAGAGGACAACTTGCTCGTTGGAGTAACACCCGGGTGCTCAAAACCCTCCGGGCAGCTGACTCCGGTGGGCCCCAAGTCATAGTGTGACCCCTGAAGTGTGGCCATCAGAACGGAATGATTGGATAAAAGTGTGAGGCTTCTGCAAAGAGATGCATTACAAGAGAAGGACCCCAAGACTGCTATTCATTTCCAGCCACTTGGTGCGGTTCAGCCCACTAAGGGTTTTGTAGACTTGCTGATGTCATAGGGCAAACTAAACAAAACTCATAGAAACAGGTTAGAACGGACTCAGAGCTGAGTTTTCGCACAAAAAGGACGGTGCCCATCTTACCTTTGGGTTTGCAGCACGACTCTCAACTTACTATAAAGTTGTCTTTATCTAGCATGGCATTTAATCAAAAGATACCAGAAACAGTCGATTTTATAGCAATGTGTGAGACATGAAAGATTTTAAATGTTCAGTCTCTCGTTCTGGCTGACTGTTGGACAAAATGGCCTTGTTTGTAATCACTGGTGGTGCTGGAACTGAAGTCCAGGCTCTCCCTCCTTGAAACGCGCCCCAGACGTTTCCCCAAAGTTTGACTGGGTTTAGGTTCCAGTCCCATGAAGATTGGGGACAGAGCTCTACCGTGTCGCTGAGGCTTGCTGGGTGCCAAGGAACCATGTGTCTCTTGGTCAGAGCCACACAAGCCTTCCCTTCTTTTATACATTTTCCCTTGTCCCCTTCCATATTACATCAGAGTTTGTAGATTCTTCCTCCAACCGCTTGTCCTTATCTATCAAGGGTGAGATAATGTAGTCCTGATTTCCTCAAGCCCTTGGCATCTCCTGCCCTGACCACCTGCTTCTAGATGACCTGACCGCCTAGCCCCTACCACTGGTCTGGCAGCATCATGACTGTGCCTTCTATATTATCCTTCCAGCACCTTCCAGGCTCTTGTCTGTGTCTGTCAGGACCTTGTGTACTTGTCTCTACTCCACCAGAGACGTGGTCTGGAAATCAAAGACCCCTGGCTGAGGAGGAGGACCCTGCTGATGGTGTCTGCCGGAGACCTGGCTCAGTTCTTTGTCAGACACTGAACTACTCCCTCCTGGCGGAATATGCATGTCCTGCTGCCTGATCAGGCCAACACAGAACGCTGTGTATTGCTATGCAAGCTCTCAGTGGTCCAGTGCATATTGCTAGTCAACTATTTAGAGATAAATGACCATTCCAAAGGCTCCTCATTGTACTTTCAAGATACCTAACTGCCAGAGGTGACCAGATCTAGATAGTACAAGGCATCGCCTGGGGCAGGCACCCAAATGCTGAGTAATTGATAAGCTACTTTGAAATGGAAGGATATCGCTGAAAATGACATTTGAAGAAGTCTGGCACCAATCTATTTCAACCTTCATTCTTTAGAAAGGTTTAGAATCTTGGAGTGGCAAGCCAGGTTGAAACAGGCTGGGGTCAGCTGACCCCAAAGCAGAATTCCTCAACACCAGTGCTTCCCGAAGTGCCCAGGATGTGGTGTGGCTGGACACCCAAACGCAACTCTCTCTCGGAGGCCCTTCCCTTCCCATCCGACCACCACCTGCTGCCCGTATTGTTTCTTATATTTGCAATTTCTGTTTTCAACATGATTAAAAACTGGGTGTTTTCTTTACTTCTGGGATCTAGTTGCTCTATTGGTATCCACAGGGGATATACCAGATGCTTCCAGTAGCCACCTGGTGCCCCTTGATAAAGAGAAGGCAGGGATAGAGGCTCAGCGGCATCAGGGGCCTGGCAGGGTCTACAGTGTGTGTGTGTGTGTGTGTGTGTGTGTGTGTGTGTGTGTGTGTGTGTGTGTGTGTTGGGGTGGTGTTGGAAAGGCTGCTTCCCAGTGTCTGCAGAGAGCGAAGGGCTCTGAACCCTTACTGGTTTGCTTCTTGATGCCATTAGACCATTCTGAAGTGGCTAATTGTCCCAAAGTCTCCCTTTCCCCCCCACCCTTTTCATTAGTTTATTTACAAAATTCTAATACAAATTAGAACAAATTCTTTCCATTTCCCTCAAACCCCCCCCCCATCAAATTTTACTACCCAATGATTAATCCCCCCTTCCCCCTGCACATCCACATCCCTCTGCTTCCAGCCTCTCCCACCCCTCCTGGATCCAAAGTCTCCTTTTTGGCTTTTCTTATAGGGGCTGTTTCATGGATGCTAAGTCATAGTAATACCACAGGCTAGAACAGACATTTCCTGCAGCGTTGTCTAGCCTGTAATCTTTATCGGATCAGATCACAAGGCCTTTCTCCTGAAGAGCTGCTGAGTAGATCTGAACTGCCAATCTTCAAGTTAGCAATTGAGTGCTTCATTCTTGTGTCACCAGAGCTTCTCAACGGGCCCTGTTGCCTGGTCTATCCAGACTTTCAGAATCTGCTTCTAGCCTGGGGTTGACCCAGCAAGGTTTGCTTACTTCCATGGGTGCAGTACCCACCACATCAGGGCACCAATTGCTTCTCTCACAGAGAGGGTGCCTGAAGTCTGAGCTGGGGGAGTTCAAGGTCAAGCCAGCTTCGAGTCACATTATTTGCAGCTGCTCCCAGCTGTACTCCAGCCAGTCACCCACAGTCATCGTGAGACTCTGCTGGCAGCATTTGCCTAAAGATAGAAGCAATTTGAGTACCTACTGCAGAGACTGAGGGACAAACTCCGGGACAGGGGTGGGGTGGGGGGCGCACTGGCACATGCGATTCTTGCTAATAGTCACCGTGGGCTCTGGAAGTTCTCTGCTTAATTATACCCATTCTTCAGCTTTGCAGCCTGTCTCTGGCCTCGTTTGCTTTTACTTCTTTTGTCATCTTCATTCTTTCTCTCTTTGTAATGTTCTTGCCTCCTCGGTCTTGGATCGTGGTGTAGCGGGTTGTCTGAAATGATGATGGGTGACTGGAGAAAGGGAAGTGATTTCTCTTCTGGTGCCTTAATGGAAGCTGGTGAAAGAACTGAATCAAGAAGTTAATAGTTACTCTCACTGCTGCTCCCAAGAAAGCCTGATGCTCGTGAACTTGAAATTATCCTCGCTAACGGAGCAAAGGGGCCAATGAGATGATGCTCGTGATCTGTTGAGGACTTTGCTTCCCACACAATAGCTCATTGATCCGCTGGCAGTTTTCTGAAGTTGCCATCATTCCTCTGGAGCAGAGCAGAGAGATCAAATGGCTTTTCCAATGCCAAGGTCATGTAGGTGACATGTGACAGAAAGGAGGTGCGACTAAACGGGTGGGAATTTAAGTGGAGCAGCATTTCACTGCCGCTTTGTGTGTGGTTGTGAGTCTAGCATTCTGGAAATACAGGACATGCCAGCCTTCCACTGAACTGGGGCAGGGCAGGGCCAAGTGTGTGCAGTGGGACCAGCCCTGTAAGCCCATACCAAAACTCACTATGGTTTGTGTTGGATTCAGTGTTGTCTTCAGAACTATGTGCTCAAGTCCTGGCCCCTGTGTCTGTGATCCTCTTTGGAAGTTGCATTAACTTTGTTACATGGATGAGATCATACTGGCACAGGGTGGGTCCGAAACCTTATCATTTTTGAGTGTGTCTGGTTGAAGGAGCAGAATAGATACACAGA
This sequence comes from Elephantulus edwardii, assembly GCF_000299155.1. Classification (NCBI taxonomy): domain Eukaryota; kingdom Metazoa; phylum Chordata; class Mammalia; order Macroscelidea; family Macroscelididae; genus Elephantulus; species Elephantulus edwardii. The sequence continues at coordinate 2,692,705 of NW_006399805.1, read as the reverse complement.
CAGGAAGAAGACAGATGGCATATGAGGCTCCCCAACAAGCAAAGGAACACCAAGACTTGCTGGAGGTCACTAGGAACTAGCGACGCTAAACCCTGCTGGCACCCTGGCGTGGCCTTTCAGCCTCCAGAACTGAGACAGGGCATTTCTGTTCTTGAATCCCACCCCACCCCACACTGTGATAAGCTTGTTTTGACAGCACTAGGTCACCGGGTGGCCTTTCAGCCTCCAGAACTGAGACAGGGCATTTCTGTTCTTGAATCCCACCCCACCCCACACTGTGATAAGCTTGTTTTGACAGCACTAGGTCACCGGGACTTGGTTTCAATGCCTCAGTGATGGCCACGTCCCCTGTTTTGTGTCCCCATCTACAATGACACTCTCCGAAGGAGCAGGTCAGCCTCACTCCCTGTTTGGACAGGCTGGCTGCAGCAGACTCCTGTGCTGGCCACCTGGACATGACCCGGGCTCCTGGGCATCCCCGAAGTCCTGGAAGCTTGAATGAGCTGCTGCTTACTCAGGCTGGGTTCTCGGAGCCACGGAGTCAGCTGTCCACCCCACATCCACCTGCAGCCTGAACTGAAGAGGGACAGAGAGTTCAATGGCCTTGCTCTGCGATGCCAGCATCCAGGGACTCCCCGGTGGCAAATGGCCTTCAGGGCCCACTGGGACCAGCAGCTCTGCCTTCCTCTTTGGGTGTCATCAAGCTCACAAGTTTCATGTTACCATATGAAGGAGATAACCCGTGTCTCATTAGAGCCACTTAAGAGATAACCCAACCAGCAATATTAATTGGTGAGCTAAGTCACATAAGAGTTGTCCCACTGAAACAGATGAGGGAGAGAATAATTTAAAAGCGATGTATGATAGGGTATTATGGTTATCACAAGAGTCCACAATTAAGGTTGCATAGTGGAATGTACTTGGGGTGGTGGGAGGGGTGCAGGGGGATTGTGT
>NW_006399805.1:2635845-2691651 GCF_000299155.1 Elephantulus edwardii | reverse complement strand
AAGCGATGTATGATAGGGTATTATGGTTATCACAAGAGTCCACAATTAAGGTTGCATAGTGGAATGTACTTGGGGTGGTGGGAGGGGTGCAGGGGGATTGTGTACCAGGGAGAGAGTGTTTCTTTTACTTTTCAAAGAGAGGAGCGAACTGGAGAGGGGCTGGGGAGGGCTGGGCGGGGAGAGAAGTGCAGCAATGAATGAATGGCAATCCAAAATCTCTGTAAATTTTCATTAAAATTATGAAAGAAAAAAAAAGAGTCGTCCCTGTGGGGACTGACGTGCACGTGATCCTGTGCTGTCTCCTGCCCGTAGCTTGATCAAGGCGAACTCTGGCTATATCCCTGAGTCTCTCGTCTCCTGGACCCAGGCCACCTCCAAGAGCTGTCCCACCTCCCACAATGCATCATCCCCCATCCCTGGCAAGGAGAAAACCCATCAGGAAAATCCCTGTCAGAGAGATGTCTGGAAATCAAGTTACAACCCACGATGTGGCTCCGTGTGCCTGACGTCCATCCGTCAGCCCAGGGCATCATCAATAATCCACAGCCCAGTGACCGGGATGAATACCGGAGCAGGGGACAGAGCACTGAGCTCAGTGAAGTGCAGGAACAGAGTGACTTATGAACCTGGCTCCAGGTGTTCCTTCCCCACCCCCGAACGGAGGCTGAAATGATTTATTGATACAGTAAACAGATTTTTATAATTAAAATTGATTTTCCGTTTTAGCCTGTTAGGTCAAGTTCAACAGCAGGAAGGAGGCAATCTGAAGGCAGGAGTGATATGCCCTTCATGCTCCATATATCTTGGATGCTTAGAGGTGTAGAACTTGTTACTATAGAGTAGATACCAACTCACAGAGATCCTGTGTGTATCCGAGCTCTGTGCTCCACAGGCCTTTATTATTATTATTATTATTGTTATTGTTATTATTAATTTTAATGAAAGTTTACAGAGATTTTGGATTTCCATTCTTTCATTGTTGCACTTTTCTCCCTGCCCAACTTCCCCCCCCTCCAAGTTTGCTCTTCTCTTTGAAAAGTAAAATTCTCTCATTGTTATACAGTCCCCACCCCCAAGTCCACTCCATTATGCCACCTTCATTCTGGACTCCTGTCATGACAATAATACCTAATCATATATCCCTTTTAAACAGTTCTCTCCCTCATCTGTTTTAATGCAGTGTAAATTATTTATCCCATCTTTCTCAGTTTTCCCCACCCCAATGTCTCTCCTGTTTTTCAACAGTGGCACTATGCAGTATTTGTCTTTTTGTGACTGAGATATTTCACTCAGCATAATGTCCTCCGGGGTCACCCATTTTGAATAATATTGCATGAGTTCCTTGTTTTTCAATGCAGCATAGTATTCCATTGTGCGAATATACCACAGTTTCTCTATCCACTTAGGTGGTTTCCAACTCTTGGCTATTATGAACAAAGCTGTGATAAACATAGGTGTGCATATATCTGCCTGGGTGGTGGTTATGGTTTCCTTGGGGTATATTCCCAGCAGTGGAATTGCTGGGTCAAATGGTATTTCTATTTGCAACTTTTATGAGAAAGCACCATACAATCTTCCATAGTGGTTGCACCATTTTACACTCACACCAACAGTGAATAAGGGTTCCAGTTTCTCCACAACCTCACCAGTATTTGTTGTTTGCTGCTCTGTTTAATTTTGCTATTCTTACTGAGGTGAGGTGATATCTTATAGTTGTTTTTATTTCCATGCTTGATTCTGGAGAAGTATAGGGGATTGCCAGACCTTTCTTCTACAGTGTTTCTGGGTGAACTTGAATTTACATTTTTTTTCCAACATGTGAACCATATTGACATAAAAGAATCACCTGAGTGTGGTGGAGGAAGCTCTCATTTCCAAGTGTGGCTAGGAGAGTTCTAAGGGTGTGGCCAGCCTCCGGCAGTGAGATCAGAATGAGCAGGGGTTGGATCGGAGTCTTCTGAGTCCCTGAGATACTCATCTCTCTGACATTAGAGGTACACGTGCCAGTGGTGTACTGTTGTATAGATTGCTCACTGCCTAAGAGCACTTAATGGAGGGCTTGATGAAAGACTGAGATACAGTCAGGCTTAATAATCCAGGATCTGCGACTGACCAGCAGAGGACCATCTCTTTTTAATATATTCAGAGCCACCGTCTGGGCTTCCCACTGCCCAGTGACTGCTCCCTCTAGGGGACCATCGCTTGGCTGGTCTGTAGCTGCTTAGATCCTCTGGGACTGTGTCCGCTCACCCAGAGACTGCACAGGGCTGTCTGTGGAGAGGCTGTGGCAGACAGGGATAGAGCAGTGGGCATTCCAGAAAACCAAAACCCTCCTCTCAAGTCAATTCTGCCTCCGCGTGACCCTCCACCACAATATAGAAGCCCCGTGGGGTTTCCAAGACTAATATTTATGGAACAGAATGCTTTCTTCTTCTCCCTTGGAGCAACTGGTGAGAAGACCAGTACTTAACTCACTGCACCTCCAAGGAGCCTCAACTGAAATGTTCCAGGTGAGGACTGAACTCATAACCTTGCCCTTGCTCTGCTTGCATTGTTGTATAAGTACCCAGCTCCAACTAATTACGTCACGGGAGCTCTAAGGGTGACCTGCCCCATGTAATTCATCCAGGAGAGAACTATGCCATCAGAAGTGAGAGGGGAATGCAGCGAGGAAATGAGTGTGCAGACACCTTCATGGAAAAACATACCCGGCATTTCTAGAAGCTTCCACTGGGGGTACAGTCACTACTATACATGCAGGTGCTGCTCCCGACTGCTCCCCACAGGGAAGGCCTTTTGGGAGAGAAATGTTCAGTACCAAGTCCATGATGAAGAATCACTTGATTAATTTCCTAGAATTGCCGTAAGGAAATGTCAGGAACTAGCTGGTCCATGAGGGTAAAAATCTCTTGTCTCACACTGCAGGAGGCTGCTGTTATGTTCTTGTTATGCATCGTACATTTGGAACTGATTCCTACCTGGCCCTCCAGCCAGTTTTCAGAGGCAGTTATTTGCGTGGCAGGAGCCCATCTTTCTCCCGCAGAGCGACTGGTGGATTTGAACCACGTGCCTTTGGATTGGCAGCACAATTTCTTACTAAGCCACCAGGGCTCCCTCCTTAGGAGTTAAAAATCAGGGTGCGAGCAGGGCCAGGCTCTCTCTGAAGGCCCTTGGAAAGGATCTTTGCTCGTCTCTCACAGCTCCTGGTGACTCTGATGCAAACCACCTTCTAGATGTCTTCCCTGTCTCCTTGTAGCTCTTCTCCTCTTTTCCTAAGAAGACCACTGGGATGGAATCAGGATCCCTACACCAGTATGGCCTCACATTAATGGGAAACATCTTCAAAGATCCACTTACTAAATGGAATTGATTCATGTATCACCCCAAATTATGAGCTGTGAATCTTATCTATGCCATTAGTTATAGGCTCATTTGGAAATGAGGTTTCCATTGTTAGATCAATGATAGATGGTGAAAAGATTAAGATTGTTAACAGCTTTAGTTTGCTTGGCTCCACAATCAACACTTTTGGCACCAGTGGCTAGGAAATGAAAAGACGAATTGCATTGGGAAAGTCTGCTGTCAGAGATCTCGCCAAAGTACCGAAGAGCAACAATGTCAGTGTGGAAACTAAGGTGCTCCTGATCCAGGCCACAGTCTTTGTGATTACTTGCTATGCATCAGAAAGCTGGACAATGACTAGGGGTGCTAAAAGGGGAATTCGATGCCTTTGAGCTGTGGTGCTGGAGAAGAGTATCGAATATACCATGGACTGCTAGGAGAACAAACAGGTTTGTCTTCGAGAGTGAGAGTGACCAGGCTTCTCCTTGGAGGCAAGGATTCTGAAGCTTCATCTGACATGCTTTGGACATTTTGCAATGAAGGACCAGTCCTTGAAGAGAGATGTCATGCTTGGGAGGGTGAAGGGACAATGCAAGAGAAGACCCTCAATGAGATAGATCAATTCAGTGACTGCGTAATGGGGGTAGTTGTATCAGAGACAATAAGATTGGCACAGGATAGAGAAGGGTTTAAGGCTGTTGTTTGTAGGGTCGCTATGGGTCACAGGTGACTTGACAACATGCAACAACAACAATATGTCAATGAGGCAGGGTGAGTGTTGTGTGTGACTTAAATCTTACAAGAGACATAAAGAGCCAATCAGGCCAGCAGAACTGGGGGAAGATAGACACCCATGAAGACACACGGTGAGATCTGAGAAACGAGGATATCGCTACATGCATAGAACAACACTACATGCATCTAACTAGGTGCCAAAACAAAATAACCAAACCCGCCGCCATTGGATTGACTTTGATCACAACACTAGATAACTATGATATAATTCAGCTTGACTTTCTGGATGACACGATTCCATTTTTAACACTCAGCAACCTCCTTCTGTTCCAGCCCGTCACAGATAAGACAGCCAGGCTGAGCACGTGTGTGTATGCGTGTGTATGCACGCATGGCCACACATTCATGCACACACTTGTGGATGTGTGTGTGTACATCCATGTTTTCATGGTGTAGGTCTTTACCGTGACCTTGACTGTCTGTATCAAGTGCCTTAGACACTAGCTTTTTAAGCGTGCTGGTGGCAGGACTGTCCCCCAAGGCTCCTTGAGTGTGTTGTATTGAGCCATGGAAGAGCAGGAAAGGTGGAAGAGTCAATCAAGATGGGAGAGAAGAGTGGTCTGTGCCTGTTCTCCTAACTGAGTAGGTTTTATAGCTGAACTAACACTCACTGTGGCAGAAAAGAACTAACACTCAGGCCCACAAAGGCTCTGATGACTCCAGGCTGGAGATTTGGATTCATTGTCCCTCAGGTGCCCAGCTACTCTCCACACCCACTGGAAACTCCATAGATGTCTGCGGTGCAAATAGCTAAGAACTCAGCTGCTGTCTAGGGAGCTCCGGTGACCTACTGGTAAGGAGCTGTGCTGCCAACCCGAAGGTACTTGGTTCAAATCCACCAGCTGTTCTAGAAGAGAAAGATGCACAGTCTCCTCTCATGTGACTTACTGCGTGTGAAAACCCACTGGAGGGTCAGCTGTGGGTCAGTTCCTACTTGGTGGTACACAACAACAACTTCTGAGTAGCAGTGTGTTGGCTAACAGGCTTGACTACCTGTTTCCAAAATGTCAGAGCCACTGGAGACCTCATAGCGCAGTTCTCCCCGTGCTTGGATCAGCGTGAGTCCAAATGTCCTCGGTGGGACCTTGCAACATCAGGACCGGGGGAGGGCCTCTTTGGAAGGCCAGATCAAATTGGGCCGAACTGAACACACTGATTTCGAGGTTCCAATTCACAGTGGCCACTATAGGGTTTCCAAGGAAGTCCATCTACGAGAAGAGACTGACCATTTAACAAAGGTGAGGCCACTCCATTCCTTTTATAATTATGCACAGATTGTGGTGGAAGCAACAATTTTAGGCAGAAGTACAAATAAAGACAGCTTCAACCAGAGCTAAACTCATCTGTTTCTATCTAACCAAGCACTCGATTCTTACCGCCTTGCCTCTGGATTGGGGTTAAATGGCACAGACACACATACACAAGTAGTCACATGGCATAAAGGGTTGGAATGGGTGAGCTGTCCCACTCTGGGGTTCTCAGTTCTAACAGTATCTAGCCCACAGTCTGATAGCCATGTCTCTCTTTTCTCCTGTGTTTTCTTGGGTCTGGGGTTTGGATGGGTGTAGCTGCTTCTTCTAAGCATCAGGAAGCATTTACGTTTCCTCGTACAGAGTCAGAAGTCCTAAGTGGTGCACTGTTTCAGTGCTCAGCTGGGAATAAAAAATTGGTGGCTAAAACCTGCCCAGCAGCTGCTTGGGAGGAAGAACTGGGGGGTCAGTCAGCCTCAGCAGTGAACCTGTTGTTGCCAGGTGGATTCTAGCTCTCCGTAACCCTGTAAGGGTGAGTGTGACACTCTCCCAGGGTTCTGGCTTTTAAGGACACGGCTGGCCTCATCTTTCACATACCTGCTGGTAGATTCGAACTACCAATCTTTTGGTTAGCAGTCATGCTCTTTAACCACTCTTCCACCAGGGTTCCTGAATGAGTGCAACAAGCCCATGATTGCTAAGGTCTCGGGAGTCCAGCTCCCCATCCTCCTTCGTCCCCCAACATGGGACCACATGTGCCGCTGGTCTGGACTCCTGGTGGTGACCGTGAGAGAATCACTTGGAGAAGTACAGTATGCACAGAGGCAGACCTCACCACAGAAGGGCACCGGCCACTCACTGGGACCTCTGTCATCCTCCACCTTGTGGGCACAGTCAGCCCCGACAGCTGCCTTGCCCTGGAGGATGGGCGGCTCTGACCTCTAGGACAGGGGTCAGGGTGGAGACTGAGCTGCACCATGCAAAGGGTGGCCTTGGGTCTTGTAGTGAGGACCCTGGCTTGACCCCTCCTAGCTGTCTACCCTGAACAAGTCGCTTAACATCTCCCAACCTGTGTTCTCGTCTGGAAAATGGAGACCGTCATCCCTGACCTGCCTCCTCCCCAGGTTGTGCTGAGGGTCACAGGCAATAATGGCTGGGAAATTGCTTTATAAATTGTCAAGCTGTGAACGGCTGTCCGGTTTTCTCTCAGCCCACGCCTCTGTGTTCCAGCTGTTATTGCCCTCTTGTCCCTCTTGGATCAGAGCATTGATGCCTGGTCTTTAGAGCTTGAAGCCTCTGCTCATCTGGCCAAAGTGGATTGTCCCCCAGCCAGGGAGTCCCCAAACCAGGACCATTTTGGGGGAAAAAATGAGACAGAACATTACTTTCTACAATCCCACCCGTCAATTTCTCCTACACTGTGGTGGCTCTGTGCCATGATGCTGGAAGCCAGGCCACTGATGTTTCAGATACCAGCAGGACCACCCATGACTGCTATCATTCAACAGAGCTTCCAGACCAAGACGAGGAGGAAAGGCTTGCCAACCTGTTTCTAGAATCAGCCAGTGAAAGTCGGTGGATCACAGCAGAGCACTGTGGGACACGATGCTGGAAGATGAACTCTCTCACTTGGAAGGGCATAAGGTACACAGTGGCCACACACATGGGCTCAGAAATCCCCTCGGAGATGGCACAGGACTGGGCAGTACCTCCTTCTGTCATCTCTGAGGTTCCGCTGAACTGCAGCTGCCTGAGTGGGAATCAGCCACCACGCTGGAGGAGCGCACAGTGGCCCAGCCCCTGGCATTCCAGCTGTGTTGTCTGAGTTAGGCTGGGCCTGGGCATGAGCATTTTTACAGGTGTCTATAGTTGATGCTGATACTCACGGTTGTGACCTACTAGCCGTGGTGGCTTGCAGCCTAATGGTAAGAAACTGCGCTGTAAACCGAGAGGCATGCAGTTCGAATCCACCAGCTGCTCCAGGGAAGAAGGGTGAGCAATCTCCTGCAGTCTCATCCACTGTGATTTTCAGCTTCTGAAACCTACTGGTCAGCTATGGGCCGGTTCTGACTCCATGGCCCACAACAAGCCGTAGTGACAGTTCTCTGTCTTCCCTGCCTCCTCTTTTTGGGGTACCCGTCAGGGGCAGGGTGCTCAGGGATGAGCTGGCAGGGGGGACACACAGCCCCAACCAGCCCCTGCATGGCCCAGGCTGGCTCCTGCCAAGCCATTTCCCAGTAGCCTCCCCTGCAGGCTTTTTGGAGGAGAAAAACACTTCCATGTGCATTCCACAGAGGACACGATCCTGCCCTCCACTGTCACATGTGTCCCTTGCTACTGCTTCTGACCTTTCTCCAATGAGTTTGTTTGCAAACTCAGCAAACACCCTTTGAGTTGCTGTGTCTAGAGGCCGCATCCATTTGCCCCTGTCCTGGCCAGGGCCACTGGACTCCGTGCCAAGACCACCATGCTGGCTTCACTTCTGTGACCCTGGCTCAACAGCCAGTGCCTGCGTGCCAGTGCTCAGCACGGCTGCTGGGTTTGGCCAGGCACCAACATCCCAGACTTCTGACCACCAACTTCTGATCAGGCCTGTGAGCAGAGGCCAGGGGAGACGCTGAATAAATCAAAGCCACAGATAACCTTGACCTCATTGAGTGGAGAGTTGGCTATCGTTCCCTGCCTTCCCCAAGTGCTGAGAACAGGGGCATGAAATCACCAGGGCCTCCCCTCTCTCCCTGCTCTGTGCAGTTCAGAAAGGTAAAATATATTACACTCAGCATTTCTTTAAGTTTATAGTGTATATATCATGTATATTTTGTTATTGTTATTACATACCATTGAGTTGTAACCAACTCAGCTGCCCCTGCCTCTGGGTTTTCAGAGGCAGTTAATTGCACAGGAGGAGATTGGCCATCTTTTTCCTAAGGAGCAACTGCTGAATTTGAGCCACGTGCCTTTGGGCCGGCAGTGCAACTCCTTACCGTTATGGTACTAGAGCACTGTAGTGCACGTACACCCACGTAAACACAACAAGGCATTGCCATTGAGTTCGAACTGACTCCAAGCTGACTCTCCAGTGGGCTTTCAGGGGCTATCAACTGCACAGGAGGAGACTTCCCATCTCTCTCAATAGGAACAGCTGGTGGACAGTATGACTCTTTCCCCACTAGGTCACCAGATCTCTCTCTTTCTGTGTGTGTATATTGTCATTAAGTGATAACAAGGTGATTCCCATTCACAGCGACCCCAAGTACATCAGAAGGATGCACTGTCCTGTCCTCCTTTTGTGACTGTCATGTTTCACTCAGCATAATGTTTTCAGGGTTCCTCTGTGTTGGAGCAAGAATCGGGACTTCAGTGTGGTTTAAAAGACTACAAGTTAGAGTGTCTTTTAAAAATCCCAAATTCCCAAACAAGTATACACATTGGTAAAAAAAGTCAAACTTCCCAGAGAAAACCAGATGTCTATTATACTGTCTCTCCAGAAATGACTCTGCACAGAAATCGTTCTTCCTCTGTATGATTGTGTTGCTGCCCAGCTATCTTTTGGAAATGAAAACTTGATTTTTAAACTTAGCTGGAGCCCAGACGTCAGTCATGTGCACGTACGCGGATGGACATCGTCTCTGAGTGTGGCATCAGTCTGGAGCCATGTCCGCTTGTGAACAGATCTAGGCTCCTTCCAAAGCAGCATCACACAGGTAGGAAGCCGCAGCGGAGATCGTGCGCTCGTGAGGCAGACAACTGCACGGTGGATTCTAAGAGGTGACTTGCTGGATCATTTGAAGTTTTAGTAAAACTGCCAAATTGCTCTCAAAACGGTTGTCGCTATCTCGACTCCCACTGACAGCGTAGAGGAGGCGGCAAACCTTTGAAAACTGCTGTCATTTTAACTGCCGGCCTCTCATATCTGAAGAACTATTGGAAAATGCCCTCCGGAAGCATCTCCTGTGAAGATGGGAGCGTTTGCCCTTCTGGGCAAAAATGCCGCATGTTCACGGGTGCCCTCACACCTCAAAGGACACTCTTCCTCTCTCCTCCCCAGCAATTGGGGAGAAGTCAGGCAGCGCTGAGGGGAGAGAAAGAAGATCCAAGCTTCTTCTGAACTCTGAACTCTGTCTCCTCTTTACAGAGCTGGCATCCAGCTCCTGGCTTCTTGAGAAAGGACCCTGGTTACCAGGAGCTGGGCATCCCCATGGAGGAGTATCAGATTTTTTTCTTTGAGCAACATGACTTTTCTCAGGATCAAATTCCTTTTTAAAGGAAATGTCTGTCTTCTGTCCAAAGATCTATGCCCTCTGACAGACAGCACCATCTTCAAGGAGGCCATGTTGGTATGTGAACATGATCCTGGACCACCACTGGTGACAGTTTTTGGTGGAGTCACCTCCAGCTCCTGGTGACCTTGAACATCGTTGTTGTTGTTGTTATGTAACACAGAGTCGGAACCGACCCATACCTGACCCTTCAGGAGGTTTTCAAACACAGTTAATCACATGGGAAGAGATTGCCCATCCTTCTCCTCCAGAGCAGCTGGTGGCCTCGAACCATGTGCCTTCAGGATTGCAGCACATCTCCTTGCCATCAGGCCACCAGAGATCCCACCTTGGACATAACCGAATAAAATACTATCACTTGGTCCTGGGCCATCCTCACAATGGCATGGCTACTACGGTGTTGACCCAACTCATGGAGAGTTATTCTTGGTTTTGCTAAAACTCTACCAAGCCCTTTCTCAAAGCCTCATCTCTTGTCTTGAGTAAGCCCAAGTCTGACCATCGTTGATTCTAAGAAAGATGCCCACTGATGAGTGCAGTCATTTTCATTTCCAAACATGCACGGCTGGGCGTACCCTCTGAGGGCACTTGGTGAAGGTGCCCATTTGACCAAAACCACTCTGGTTGGAGCAACCAGACCATTGCTGGAGATACCACCCAGCCATGCCCTGGACAGAAGGGTTGGGTCCAGGGTGGGGAAGCAGTGTTTCCCAGCCTGCTCTGCCCACCGCTTCCCACAACCAGCTGGTACCAGCAGCCAGAGGGCTCAGCATATGCCCGGGACTAGCTTGGCTCAGCCACCCAATCTGGATCTAGGTGCCACCGTGCCAGCCCTTCCCCTCCCTCATTTTTCTGGCTGCCAGAACAAAGGGCCCGTTTTAGCAAACTGAGCTTGAGAAATGCGTGCCAGCAGGTCCCCAGTTCCAGCTCAGATGGGGCCTCTGTCTTTTGTCAGTGTAGCTTTATGGCTCAGGGAGACAGCTGGGAGGGGGCTGCACTTTGATCTCTGGACAAAGACTCTGGTGTGAGTGCATGGGGTGGGGAAGGTGTCACACCCCCACCATGGTTGGTCAGGGACTGCCTTCCTCTAGCCTTAATCCCAGGACAGGAGGAGGCATCTTAGCCATGAGCTAACACCAGAAGAGCGCCCGTGTGATCTTAGACAAGTCCCTCAATCTCCTGAGCTTCTCCTGGTAAATGAGGGGACTGATGGTTAGATCATTTCCAACGTCCTTCTCAGTGTTAATTCTGTGAGTTCCAGAGCACCTGGCCAGCCTAGCATCTTCTTACTTGCATCCGTCTGGAGCCGCTCTCCGAGCAGGACATGAGTGTGGTTGCCATTTTGCTTCATCAGATGTATTAGATATATTACCCAATGGCCTAACGGGAAGGAGTTGCACTGCCAAACCCAAAGACAGGCAGTTCAAATCCACCAGTTGCCCCACGGGAGAAAGGTGGCCAATCTCCTTCTGTGAGATTCACTGTCTCTGAACCTCTGGAGGGTCAACTCTGAGTCTGTTTCAACTCAACATCACATACCAGTAACCCAGTGGCAATGACCAGCAGTGGGTTGCAATCTGTTGGTCACATTGTCACTGTGAGTCAGAGTTGACTCAAAAGCACCTAACAACTATCCAGCCCCGTGAGGAGGGTCCCTGATGACACAGCAAATTAGGTGTTGGACTGCCAACCAAAGTAACGGTAGTGTGAACCCATTAACGGCTCTTCCTGAGAAAGTTGAGACAAGCTGCTTCTGTAAAGGTTTACAGCCTTGGGAACCAGACGTGGCAGTTGTGCTCCGTCCTGCCAGGTCCATGTGAGTTGGGATTGGCTTACCAGCAATGAGCTGAGTTTGGTTTGGTACCCGATGGGGTGACGTCCTGGTGGCACAGTATTTAAAGTGTTTGGCCACTAGGTGAAAGGCTGACAGTTTGAACCCCTCAGCAGCGCAGGGAGAAAGATGTGGCAGTCTGCCTCCATACAGTCTACTGCCTTGGGAAGGTGGAGCAATTCTTCCCTGTCCTGTGAGGGCCCCAGGAGTCAGAATCAATTCCCCCATCAGTTTGTAACAGGTCTTCATTCAAGGTCTCTATAGAAACAGATCAAATGAGATATGTGCACAGAGATTACTTCAAGGAATTGGCATTTATGATCTTTAGGAGCTGATGAGTCCCAGATTCATAGGTCAGGTGGCAGGGTGGAGATATCTAGACTCTGTAGTTCAGGAAATGAAAGAGTGGAGAATAAGAGTGATCTATCAAAACATCTATTTACACTGTGCAGTCTAGACAGAACACACCCTAGAGAAACTCCTTTTTGCTCTTAGAGTCTTCAATCAATTGGCTGCGTCCTATTCACATTAAGATAATAGGGTTTACCTAAGACCTACTCCTGGATTATCTGTGAACACTTTATAACAACATCTGGACCAGCGATTTATCAAAGAGCTGGACACCATAGCCCAGCCAAGTAGACACATAAGGTTAACTATCACAAGCAAGAATCCCCAAAACAAATACATTATTTTCATGTGGTCATTGGAATAGGTAGCTGATTGATATGGGCCAGATTTGTTAATTTATGCAGGAGTGGCATCCATTTCTGAAATAGCTTGCCTCTGAAATAGCTTGCCTCCAGAAACTTTATGAACTTGGAGAAATGATGAAAGTTATGCAAGTGTTCAGGTCTTTCGTTCATAGGGTCTCTGTGAGTCGTTTACAACTGGACGACACTCAACACCACCAACATAGAGCTCTGGAGGCCTGGTGAATAGAAAGTTACGCTACCATGTCAAAGGTGGGTGATTTTAATCTGCAGCCCTCAGGCCTGATTTTAATTGTTTTTGGTCAAACATTCTTCTAAGTGGTAAAGCACTGGCCTGTCCATTTGCTGTGCAGAGGTAACTCATGGTTGTTGTGATGCTAAACACTGTGACACTGATGTGTCAAATGCGATAGTGGTTACCCATGGTGGAGCTCCCCAATTAAAACAAGCTTGGAAGCAGGAGTGGCATCCACTTGCGAAATAGTTTGGCTCCACAAACTCTATGAACTTGGAGAAACAATGAAAGTTACACAAGTGTTCAGGTCTTTCATTCATACGGTAGATATGAGTCACCTACGACATGATGGCACTTAACAACAACAACAACTCACTCATGAATCCATTCACCTGTCTCGCCGTCCACCCATCGTCTGTCCATCCACACATCCATCCACCCATGCACCTGGAACATCTACCCATCTACCTACTCATCAACTCACTTACTCACCCATCCACTCATTTAGTCATCCATCCATCCATCCATCCATCCACCCAACCAGTCATCTACCCAAGCATTCATTCATTAGTTCTCATTTTCTGTGTGTGAGCTGAAGACTAGCTGTGAAGGAACAAAGACAGATGACTTTGCATTCTTCATGAGGACATTTTATCTGAGAAAAGTGATGAATCCACAGACCAAGAGTTGGTATTGTCGTTGTACTGACACAGTCATTTTGATAATTCTGTTACTCCTCAGAACAGCACTTCAGGATGTTGATTGTAAGTTGCCCAAGTCACATAGGCAGTGGCAGGATCAGAATCCACAGCCAGCTCTGTCTTTCCCTGGAGTGCTGGCTTTGAATGAACTGTGTTTCTCTGTCTGTTGTTCTTAGTGGACTCAGGCATGATGGTGACCTTTTGCATTTCCCAATGGCATGGCGACCAGAGCGGAGCTAATTTTATGATGATTGGGATGATTGAGGCTATTGTTGTGACTCTTGTGTTAGGCCGTCTCATTGGGTGTGTCTCATATTTTCTCAGATCCTGCGCTTCCCTGAACTCATCATCTTCATTTTATTGTCATCGTACCAGACCCTCTAGCAGGTTTGAAAGCGGTAATTCACTGTGAGGAAGATTGTCCCTCTTTCTCTCAAGGAGCCATAGGTGGGTTCAACCTGCCAGAGAGGCGTGGCCTTTGGTTAGCTGTGAACTCCTTACAGACTGCGGATAACTGAACGTCATGGTCTTTTCTACTACTGATTCTTCCACGGGGCATGGCAAAAGCAGAACTGTCTCCGCTTTAACACTACTGCAAATTCTCTTTTTCTTCCCAGCTGAATTTGAAGGAATAGTCACTTCTAACCCAAGAGGTCTCTCTGGGGGAGGTGGCAGAACTGAAACTGACTGGCAGCTTTAGAGCTTATACCTGGTGAGGACCACTGAGACCTGAGGGCCCCACTGTCCCAGACTTAGACCTTCCTGGTTCGCAGCCTGGATGCTATAAAATGCTGGACCCAAGAGCTAGGGCTCAGGAGAGACATCACTAGCCCCTCAGTCTCCTGGGCTGTATGTACGTGAGCCAAGGGTCCCCAAGCAGGCCTGCTGTGAACAGCATCTCAGCTTCTTTTTCATCCCACGTTTGCCACCATCCTGCTGTGTGACCTTGGGCAGGCTGTGGAGGTCTCTGAGCACCGGAACCCCATCCATGGCTTTGTCGCTTGATAAGGGTCTAGCTAATGTGTGGGGGCCGTGACTGTAGCGCCCACATCGGTGGCAGAGCGGGTGGTTCCTCGAGGTCTCTCCGAAGCGCCGTCTCCTTGAGAGCCCAGCTTGCGAGCTGCCGCTGTTCACTAATGAGAGGCAGCATATGTCGATGGTTCCGGCAGCCACGCCGCTCCCTGGCTGTCCGAGTTCCCAGAGCAAACTGGCTTCCTATTAGGCGTTTATACTTACTAATAGCAGCAAATTGCAGCCCTCCGCAGCATCTGCTGCTTTTCATTTGCAAGAAACTGCCCAGACCATTTGTATTCATCATATCTTGTGCCCAGCTCTCCCGGGGAGAGAGAGGCTGAGTTGTCTTCTCTGAAATGAGTCAGTGGAGGCAGTGTGAGGACGCCCCTGGTCACCTCCAGGAGCCGAGCCCCCCAACCTGGGGCCCTGGGGCCATTGCCCTTGCTCTTCTGAGTATCCAGGACCTTGACCCAGAACTCAACTGAGGGGCTGGTGGGAACAGTGAGGACAGCTGAGCTGCTGCCCTTGACCCTGATCACCCATCTCCTCCCAAGCATGCTTCTTGCTGCATTAGCCCTGAACCTGAACCCCAACATGAGGGCTCCAAAGCTCAAGGCAACCACTCCTGATGAGTTTCTATTGCGAACAAGCAGATGGCACCCTCCCAAACTCCAGGGAGCCAGCAGTCAGCACGAGGGTGCCAGGCCTGTGCCCTCAGCCTGCACATTCTGAGACCTGTGTTCTCTTCCTCTGAGTTTTTGTTTCCCATGAGCTAGGCCTCCCCGAAGCGGTTAGACCCCAATCTGTAGTCCCAGACTTAAGACACCTGGCAGTCAAGGAGGATCCTGGAGATTCCTTGTCCTGACAAAAACCCAGGTGCTGTTGCGTCATCTCCAACCAGGGTGACCTCATGCATGTCAGAGCACATCTGTGCTCCCTGGGACACAGACTGGCTGGTTTTTCTGAAGCAGACCCCCAGGCTTCCTTCTAGAAGGTGTATCTGGGTGGCCTTGCATGGCCAGGCTCTCTGTGAGCAGCTGAGTTATTACTGTTCCTACGACCCAGGGACGGAGGGCCAAGAAAGAGGAAGCCCTCAGTGAGAAGGAGTGGTGTGGTGGCTGGAGCAGAGGGCTCAGACCCAGCAAAGGGCTGTGAGGACGGTGCTGTCTGTTCTGTACAGTGCTCGGCTGGACATCACATCAACATACAGTGGATTCAGCTCAGTGAAGCCTAACACAATGGCCAGTATGATATAGAATGGAAAACAGAAGCTTCCTAAGGAAAGAACAGCCCCTGGAGAGGTTTGGAGGGACCCCCGCCCCCGAGACCTTGAGGCCCTTATTTCATACTGGGTTCCTCCTCTTTCTGGCTCCATTGCGCTCACTTTTTTCCCAGCTGCACTGCTTGGCGTCTGCTCTGTCTGACAGCTCCCCCAGCAGCCGCTCTGAGTCTCTTGGTGCATCATCTTGCCGATACATGTAATTTTAAAGGAAATTGGGTACTAAGACGGCCTTTCGGACATTCAAATGAAGGCTGGCCATCAGGCTCTGTGTAGCTTCTGTAGCATTAGCATCCAATTATAAGAGCAGAGATGGACTAATAGCGCAAACTTGGACCAAAGTATCAGATGCTTAAACAAATCAGAGATGTGCACAGATCGCGCTGGACGTGTGGCCATCTCAGTGCAGTCAGCAGGGCGGCTGAGGCCCTCTGGGAGGTCGCGGGCAGAGTGGGACCCTGCCCGACTCCAGCCTCGGCAGGAAGCGTTTCTCCAAAGGCCAGGCTCACCAGAAGGCGTGGGGCAGCAGGGCCCAAGACTGGAGGGAGCCATGCGAGGCAGGCAGAAGCACACCCAGCACAGCCTGCTAGGCTTGGGCTTGCTTTATCAGAGTGCAGGCGCTTAGCAAGGCCAAGGTCTTGAGTTTCGTCCTGGGTGGGCTTATTGCTGTGCTCCGCGTGCTCTCTTCCCATCCAGACGGGGATTGTCACCGGCTCCTGGTGCCCGTGTGTACGTGAGAATGAAGCACTCAGAGAGCCTCTGCTGTTTCATGATCACAGTGCACGTGAGTTCATTGTCTGTCAGTCCATGGCAGAGAGAGTTCCCCTTGTTATCATCAAACTTCATCTTCATCAGACATGATGCCCTTTTCTAGCAGTTGATCTTTCCTAATGATGTGTGTGTGTATACACATATACATACATGTGCACATATACATATACCCACACATGCACGCACACATAGTGGGACTGGCATCTACTTCCTAAATAACATGCCTCTGGAAACTCTATGAACTTTGATAAATGTTGATAGTTAAGGCTTCAGGACTTTTGTTCATAGGGTCGCTATGAGTCGTGCTCGACTCGATGGCAGTCATCAACAATAATATATATCAAGCAGATTTCTGTTGTAACCCATTAGATTTTTATTGGAGAATTTTCAGAAGTAAATCACCAGGCCTTTCTTCCTAGTCTTTCTCAGACTGAAAGCTCCTATGAAACCTTTCTACTATATTGGTGACCCTTCTGGTGTTTGAAGTGCCAATGACATAGCTTCTTGCATCATAGCAACTTGCAAATACACAAACCGTGGTCACCGTCGAGTCCTAGGTCATTGTTAGGTCAATCTGGGGTGTGGAGCGTGGAGCTGGGCAGGGGAGGGAGTAGAGATGATGATTCCATTGATGGACTGTTCAAAGGTGGACAAAAGGAAGCTGCTGTCTTACTTACTGTCACCTAGTAACGAAAGGATGAAGGAAGCCAGATGATTTCCAGGAAAGTAATGTAGCGGGAGGTGGAGGGGCTCAGGAGGGCACAGAGAAGCGAGAGGGCTGTGGGCATAGCCAGAACCAAGGACGCTCCAGCAGAGACTGTGCACTGACAGGTGGATGCTGTTGTGTGAGGTGGAGGTGGAGGTGGAGGTGGAGTGGCTCAGGAGGGCACAGAGAAGGGAGAGGGCCGTGGGCATAGCCGGAACCGAGGACGCTCCAGCAGAGACTGTGCACCGACAGGTGGATGTTGTTGTGTGAGGCACTGTTGAGGCAGTTTTGACTCCCAGCCAGTCAACCTGCAGTAGAGCAAAGCGCTCCTCAGCTGTTCCACCCTCCCAGTCTCTGCTCTGCTCGAGCCACCGTGTCACCTGAGACCTTATCAAATCAGGTCCCTTTAACCTCACGGCAACTCTCTGAATTACAAACCTCTCTCTTTTGTCTCTTGTAAAGGATTGAGGTGAGAGTAGGTAAGAGAAGGTTCTGGATACTAAAAAATTTAAAAAGCATTGGTATGGAGTCTGAACAGATTCTTAGCTGATCCTCCTAGCATTTACAGAGGCTGTCAGTCACCTGGCAGAAGGCTGGCCCATCTTTCTCCTGTAGAGCCACCACCAGTGGATTCGAACCACAAGAGAGGTGGGGACTTTGAGGAAACAGTGCAACTCTCAGCAGACTCAGCCACTAGACCTCTCTGCAAGGTGTTCTTTTCCACATCCTTCAAATCAGGAAACAGGTTCAGAGCTTGAAAATGACAAATCGAGTTATGTAATGACACACGATCGGAGATTTTCATCAAAAAAAGCCCCTTTGTCCATTCACGATTAAATTGAAAAGGGGAGCGATGCCTATCATTTCACTCAAGGATCTCAGAATATTTCATAAGCATGGATTTATTAGTTTGCTAACATAAAAAAAAGTGCTTCTTCCTCCTTGTGACCCAGGGAGATGAGCGGAAGACGGGTGTTCCGTGCCCACGCTGCCATTGTGAAGATGGAATTGTTTGCCGGGAACCACCCGGTCGGTTTCTGAACAGGATGCAGATAATACTCCAAGACTGCGTGCAGACGTACCTAACCGTGCTCCCAAAGAAGGCACCATGCTGTCTGTCACCCAGCACAGTGCAGGCACCCTTAGAATATTCTGGAAGGCGGCATGGAAATGATTGCAGCCAAATCCTTCAGCTCCTCTCCCTGCACCTGTTGTCGGGGTGATCAGGGGACAGATCTCCCTCTTTGATAGTCTCCTTGATCATCTGTCACCATGCTAACTCAGGTCAGGCCGCCATCTGATTCGCTGTCTACACAGAAGTCCCTCCCCCCTCAATGACTTTCTCTTTCACCTCTTCCAGGTCTGAATTCCCTCATTCTGTTAATTAGCATGCCTGGCACTCTCGCTGAAGACTTTAATCAGTGTGGGGTGGTTTTAATTAATCGTGTGGCTCTGCATCTGCAGTGGTTGGTGTTCAGGGTCAGGATAGGGGTGGAGATGGGGGATGAGGTGGGCAGCTTTGTGTAGTGGAGAGTGCCAGAAGAGAAGCTAGGGCAGACAGAGAGAGAGTCTGAGAGGTAAGGGACACTGAAGCCCCCAGCAAAGAGGCCTGGCATGCTGTAAACACTATTATAGATTTGCATCAAGAAATAGGCACCAATGGTTGGGATAAACTCTGTTTTCAGCAATGTTGTAAAGTTACAAGGGAAACTTGGGGTTCTTTCTAGAATTATCCTTGGGATGAAGAGTGGGGCAAAGCAGTAGGCAGACTGGGAGATATGGGACTCTCTGGAAGGCCTTGGCCCTACTAGGTATGAGTTCACGGTCACAGGACTCTGGAGAGTTGCTGGGCCTGGCCTTCCTTAGGAAGGACCTGGGAAGATTAAGGGATAGAACTTGGCTCTTAATATGATGACTCTTTCTACTTTACTGGTCAGAATCCTGTTGTTGGCTTCTGGGTTTGAGCATCTGTGTTTTAAAAGGGATTGGAGAATAACTAGATAGAGTTCAGAAAGGAGTATCTTAGTTATTCAATGCTGCAGCAAATAGACATTTAGTTTTGCACAGTGTAGGACCTGCAAGGTTAATGCAGAATTCTCCCCGTAGGGAAGGCTTTCTCTCTGACTCTGGGGAAGAGAAGTCTTTTCCTTTCTGGTCTCTGTTTCTTGGCTCCTTGAAGATCTCCTCTGGTGTGGCATCTCTTATTGGCTTGCTTAATCTGCTCTTTGGTTTCTCCAAAGACATTGATTTAAGACATACCTTACAAAATAACAAAGGCACACCTTACACTAGTGCCACCCCATTAACCAGAAAACCTGTTCTAAAATGAGCTTATAACTCCAGGTATTGTTGTTGTTGTTATGTACCTTCCAGTCAGAACCAACCCACAGCTGACCCTCCAGCAGGTTTTCAGAGGCAGTTCATCACGGGAGGAGATTGCCCATCCTTCTTCCACAGAGCAGCTGGTGGGTTCGAACCATGTGCCTTCGGGATTGCAGTACAGCTTTCTTACCACTAGGCCACAACACTTATTTTGAGGTGACACAATTCTATATATGACAGTGAATAATAAAAGTGATCACATGTGTATTAATGTTAGACTGCTAGGCAAAAGGTTGGTGCTTCAGACCCACCCCTGCTCTTCAGGAACAAGATGATCTATCTACTCTTTCATAAGGATTTATAAGACGAGAAACCCAACAGAAAGTCAACACGAGTTGGAATCAAGTCAGCATCAATGGGTTTTTTTTATTTTTTATTTTCATTTTGGTTTGGGTTTTATTTTTTAAATATTCATTGCAGTTGAGTCAGAACCAACTCCTAGGTGACCCTCCATTGACTTTCCGAGGCTGTAAATGACGGGGAAGGAGATTACTCCTCTTTCTTCTATAAAGCCTCCCTGTCACGGGTGCTAGTAAAGGTTCTGAGAAGTACAAGGAAGCTGAGTTCCACTCAGGCCTCCATTCTTTGGATTGAGTGAGTTAGGGACAGAGACTGCCGTTCATAATGCTGCAAATTGGCCTGATGGTGAGAATCTTTGTTTCCTTGATATTGAGTATCAATCCAGATTGAGGATTTAAGATTGAAGTCTTTGACCTTCTGCAGCAAATGCTTCAGGTCCTCCTCAGTTTTGGGGAACAAGGTTGTGCCATCTGCATAACACAGGTGGTTGATGAGTCAGTCTTCCTCTGAACTGGATACCACATTCCTCCTCATAAAGTCCAGCCTCCTGTGTGATCTGTTCCACATATAAATTGAAAAGATACGGAGAAAGGATGCATATCTGATACAGTCCTTTCTTGATTTTGAATCATGCAGTGTTCCCTTGTTCTGTTTTAAAGACTGCTTCCTGGTCTAATTTTTGCATGAACACAATCAAGTGTTCTGGGATTCCAGGTTCCTCTCAATGTTGCCACAATGTGTTGTAATCCACAAAGATTCTTACCACCAGGCCAACTGGTAGATGGAAAAGAGATTGAGGTTAACAATTTCAATTTCCTCAGATCCACAATCAACACTCTTGGCACAAACAGTCAAAAAATCAAAAGGCAACTTGCACTGGGAAAATCTGACGTGAAGAACCTCTCCAGAGTGCTGAAGAGCAGAAATGCCAGTCTAGAGACTTAAGATGCACCTGATCCAGACCATGGTCTTCCCAGTTACTTGCTAGGCATCAGAGAGCTGGACAGTGACCAAAGATGACATAAGAAGACTTGACACCTTTGTGTTGTGGTGCTGGAAAATAGTACTGAACATACTGCCATGGACCACGAAGAGAACAAACAGGTCTTTCCTGGACAAGGTGAAACCACGTTGCTCCTTGGAGGCAATTTTGAAATTTCTTCTCACATAGTTTGAGCGTGTTGTTGGAAGGAAATCATGCCTGGAAGGGTGGAGGGATAGTGCAGGAGAGAAAGACCCCAGATGAGATGAACTAACACAGTGATTGTGGCAATGGGGGCAGATGTGTCCGAGACAGTAAGATTGGCTCAAAAAGGAGCAGAGTTTAGAGCTATTGTTCATAAGGTTGCTATGAGTCGTAGTTGACTCGACAGCACATAACAACAACAACAACAGCTGCCATTCCAGGAGGAAGTGTCATGATCCAGGTCCTAAAGGCTTTCCCCAGGCTTGCTGACCTCCTGACTGGATCCTGAGCTGTCAGAGCGGCCTTCAATGATGTGGGGAAGGGAGGCAGGGACAGTGCAATGAAGTTATTGTTAGGTACCATTGAGTTGACTATGAACATCAAATCCGAGCCCTGCCCTACCTTACACCACTGTCATGGTCTCTGCTTTGCTCCAGCCCATTCCTGTGGTCACTGTGTCAGTACATCTCCTGAGGGTGGGCAGTCTCCTCCTGTACAATGAACTGCCCTGAAAACCTGCTGGAGTCAGTTACAACTCAACAGTACGTAGTAGTAATAATAATAATAACTATCTTTCCCAGTATGATGTCCTTCTCCAAGGGCTGACCCTCACGACAACACACCACCCAAAGTATATGAGATGAACTTTCACCATCCTTGCCTCTAAGAGCACCTGGGTTACTTTCTCCAAGACTGATTTGTTAGGGGTTTGGGGTTTTGGGGGTTTTTTTGGCAGTCCATGGCCTATTCAATATTCTCTGCCTACACGTCATTGAGGAATGAGGTGTTAATGACAGTGACCACCACTTGTTGGATCAATCCCAGCTCATGGTGGCCCCATATGTGTCAGAGTAGAGCTATATGCCAACAGGATTTCCAAAGAGTAGCTTTTCAGAAGGCAGTTGCCATGCCTTTATTCCTAAATTTCTCTGCATGGACTCAAACTGTCAACCTTTCAGTTAGCAGTTAAGCCTATTAATCGTTTGCCCCACCTAGGGACCAAGAAGGCAGTGGAAATGACCATCCCTTGTAAAGTGCTTGGCCATTCACAAAGGGATATCAGATCTACTGGCCATCTGTGCTGTGGGAAACTCCAAGAATGAGGTGGGAATGTTAATCCTCCTGTTTAAGGGAAGATCAGAAACAATAGCATCTTATGACCTGTAAATGGAGAAGCCAGCATTTGAACCTCGCTCCTCTGGCTCCCATTCCTTTCCCAACCAAACAGAAATGACCCTTGTTTGAAACTGAAAGTGGAAGGACTTGCCAACGTCAGGAGACTGACATCATGACATCCCGTTACATGAGCTGTTTGGGACTCTGAATGCAAAGGTTTCTGAGAAATGTCAAATTCTCCAGGTAGCTGGTTCTTTCCTCTGTGTCTCAGCTTCAAGGGGCCCCGTGCACATTCTAGTCAAGACAGATTATAGGACACATTGGGAATGGAGAAGGTGTTTATTAAGTTTAAGGGAAGAAAATGCTTTTGATGGTACAAAGCATGGTTTCCTCTGGAAGCCATGGAAGTATGGCATGTTGGACAGACAGTTGGGACCTGTGAAAACATGACTATTTATTGCAGGTCCTATCACTCCCATACCTGGCCCTTCTTTATTATGTACCCTACTCTGGAAATCTTGTTCTGAAAGATTCTGTCTCTTAAACAAACAGCACTTATTAAGAAATAATATATTTCTTGCTTTTAATATAGGGCATACGTCACTGGGTATGCATACAAAAAAGTCTGAGGCCTCCAATTTCCATCAGCCTTTTTGGAAAG
Organism: Elephantulus edwardii; assembly: GCF_000299155.1. Lineage (NCBI taxonomy): Eukaryota > Metazoa > Chordata > Mammalia > Macroscelidea > Macroscelididae > Elephantulus > Elephantulus edwardii. The sequence goes on along the minus strand of NW_006399805.1, from coordinate 2,669,089 downwards.
AGTGTGGAGAGCATGGGGACCTCATTGCTAGTTTTCATCAAGTAGTTTCTAAGGCCTGGCTGTCCTATGTGTGATATAGAAGAACTATGTTCTGCAGGGATTGCAATGGTTTTCGAAGGTTGGGAATTGATCTCTGGGCTTTTTGCCAGACAAGAGAGACCCAGAGAGTTCTAAAGCCTCTGTGTTCACGTAATACATGTAAAAACACAAGAAGGAGGCACTAAGTAGCGGGCCAGTTCCTTACCATGTGGAGAGTCAAAGCACTTCATAGGAAACTTCACATCAAGATGAAATGTGAAAGTAGAAGTTGGTCAACACAAACAGTGACCCAAGACAGCTGAAGTTCAAATCTGCCAAAATACACCCAAGAAGGTAGGCAAAGAGCTGCCAAGGCCAAAGCTATATGAAAGAAGCTGAAAGGTAATTTGGAAGAAGTCAAAACTCAATATAGTCATTAAAAATTAATTGCTTGGTGTGTCCCTTGGGGAACAAAAAGATAGAAAAAATAAGAAAGTTACAATGGAAGGGGGAAAGATTGTGTGGGATTTAGAATTAGTGTTCTTTTATTAGTAATTAATTCAGAAAGAGTTTAGAAGGCAGATCGGCAGGATGGTAACAGTTTGCCTACACAGAGTTAGAAGTAGCCATTGCTGGTGGCATATCCCGTGTGGAAGCAGCCTGGCTACGGAACCACACAGAGGGAACAGCCTCTGCATCAGTGCCAGGAGCACCCAGGCCTGGGCCAGGCCAGCAGGCTCAGAGTTTCCCATGTGTGTTTTCCCATAGTGGGATGTGACAAATGACAGTCACATTGGATTGTCTCAGCTCACGCCGAAAGGCTGAGGGTCCAGTCTTCCAGTGAATAAGAAACGTGTCACAAGTGGAATTGCACGGCCACAGAGCACCCAGCCCAGTTCAAGTCCACCCGCTTCTCCACTGGAGAAAGATGGACCATCTCCATCCGTGAGATTTACTGCCTCTGAAAATCCGCTTAAAGGATCAGCTATACATCAATTCTGACTTAACAATACACAAAAACAACTAAAACAATAGTCAGTGAACAAAAGACACTTGTTCATAAAGAAGAAGCTTGGAAAAATAAGAATAAAGACCAAGGCTATTAAAAAGGAATAAAACTTCACACTGATGTGGTATTATTAAAGGGGGATCTGGTGGTGTAGTCCATAGTGAGTTGTACTGCTAACTGCTAATATAAAATGTTGAACATTTTACATTCATTCAAATCCCCGAATGGATTCTTGGGAGAAAGATGGGAAGCCTCCTCCAACGGTGGGTTACAGCCTGGGAAGCTCAGTGGAGGGTCAGTGCGAGTTGGAACTGGCTCCATGGTAGTGGCTGAGTGAGGGCTTGTTATTAAGAACTGTAGTATATACCCAGGAGGGGAACTCTGGTGGTGGTGGCCTAGGGGGGAAAGAGTTGCATTGTCAACCTAAGTATAGATGGTTCAAATCTCCCAGATTCTCCGTAGGGGAGAGAGGGGCAGTCTCCTCCCATTTTATTTATAGCCTCTGAAAACCTGCTTGAAGACGAGCTGGAAGACATTCCAGCTGCACAGCAGTGAGGTTTGAGAGGACGTTCCCTAGAGAGAGCTCAGCTGGTTCTGTTTCTTACCTCTAGGCCACCAGAGCTCCCCACGTGTCAGGTAACTAACTGAAGTGTGAATCTCCTCCCATGTGATTTACTGCCTTTGAAAATCTACAGGAAGGTCAGGTATGGGTCAACACAATAGTACGCAACAAGAACTGACTAAAAGATCAGTAGCTCCAATCTACCAGCTACTCTCTGCAACAAAGAAGGAGCAGAGTCTTCCCACTAAGATGTTATGCTTTAAGAAAAACAAACAACGTGTGCAAAGGGAAAATGCCAGCAAGGTTTCCTGCAAACAGACCCCAGGAATACCTGCACAGAAGACGAGAGAGCAACCTCCCCAGTTTCAACAACCACTAGGGTGTTTAGATAGATAGATAGATAGATAGATAGATAGATAGATAGATAGATAGATAGAGATAGAGATATAGAGATAGATATAGATATATAGATATATTTATATTTATTTATTTATTTATTTATATATTTGTTGTTGTTGTTAATGTGCTGTCAAGTCATTTGCTACTCATAGCGACCCTATGTACAACAGCCCTAAACCCTACTCTATCCTGTGCCAATCGCATTGCCTCTGACACACCCATCCCGATTACCCCAGTCACTGAATCAATCCACCTCATAGAGGGTCTTCCCCTCCTGCACTGTCTCTCTACTCTACCCAGCATGATATCCCTCTCCAAGGACTTGTCTCTCCTTGCAACATGTCCAAAGTATGTCAGACGAAGCCCCAGAATCTTTGCCTACAAGGAGTAGCCTGGTTTAACATTCTCTAGGATGAATCTGTTTTTCTTGGCAGTCCATGGTACATTCAATGCTCTTCTCCAGCACCACATATATAAATATGTATGTATGTGTGTATATATATAAATAAATATGTGTGTGTATATATATTTATATATGTGTGTATATCTGTGTGTGTATATATGTGTGTGTGTATTATATACTTTTTTCCTGGTTTTTACTCTTTTGGTAATTTGAATTGAAAAATAAAATATTATTACATGGGGGAGAACCCAACCAAAGAAATCTGAAATATATAGGAAATGCTTTTTTTCCCTTTTTTATTCATTTTGGTTGCTGGTGCTAAACTTCTGTATGTCGTGATTTAAAAAGAAATGTTATGCCCTTATTTATTTCTAGATGAGGGGAGGGATAACAGTTTTGCTTTCTTATGTCACTCTGTCTGAAAATGTGCAGTATGAATGATGTTTCTCAAAAATAAAAACTTTTGCCTTAAAAAATATTTACAGCCTCAGAAACCCATGGAGGGTCTCTACTTGATGGTGGCTGGTTGGATTTGGGTTAAACTGCCCCCCTGAGAGCCCTGGTAGTACTGTGGGAGAAGTACTGGGTTCCTAGAACTTACTGTCCATTTGCTCCATGGGAGGACGGTGAAGCCATGTCCTTCAATATTATTTATAGTTACAGAAAACCTATGGGGCAGTTCTCTCTCCTGTTAGCTAGCTATGAGCCTGGATCGGCTCCCTGGCAGTGTGTTTTGACTATGTACTCTGAGGGGCACCAATGATTAAATGCTTGCTTGGCTGCTTTCCAGAAGATTGGCAGTTTGTACCCACCCCGGGGCATCTTGGAAGCAAGCCTGGTGAGCTGCTTCTGGAAGGTCACAGCCAGGGTAGGCCCATGGAATTGAGTTCTATTCTGACACACACTGAGGCCTAGGAGTTGGAACCCACTTGGCGACATCGGGCCTGTAGCAGGCACTAGAAGTCGTGTAAAGAGACATCAAGGAAAGCTGTCCCCACAAAGCAGGCGTGTATGTGTCCGAGAACAAAGTCATTCCACAGTCTTTAAATGCGTGTAGCAAATGGGAGCATTTGGGCATGGCAGAAATGCCGTGTGGAACGTTTTACATTAACACACGGCTGGTGAGAGCTGATAGAAAGTTTGAGGTGGGAGAGGAAGCCTCTCCCCGTTTAAACAGTGGGTAGGAGGAGAACCAGCAGCAGCTGCTCTTCGAAAGCTCCATCGTGCAAACTTCCCAGAGCCAGTTGGCCAACTTTACAGGAAAGAAAAGAGTGGGCAAGTAACAGCTACAAAGTGAGTTTACGACACCTTGTTAAAAGGCACAGGGGAAGGGAAAGCAGAGGGTCTTGGCCTGGAGTGAAATGTTCTCCGGAACACCAAGAATGAGAAACATGCAGCAGAAGGTCTGGGAGGAAACAAAACAGCCATGACAAGAGAGAACTGTGCCCTGGGGAAGACTCAGCCTCGGTGCATTATATTTTTAAGATGCAAGTATGTGACTAATTGGATGGTTGTAGAGACATTTTTGGATTTTGATGGGAGGAAATTTTAAGGACATTATATTTATATATCTATATAAAATGTAGTAGAGAGTTATGCTGCTAACCCAAGTTGCATATCTGGCAATTCAAATCCACCAGCCACTCTGTGGGAGAAAGATGGGCTGTCTCCTGTGTGATTAGCTGCCTTCCAAAAACATGATGGCAATGTTGTTGTGAGGTTCCATTAAGTCAACTATGACTCGTAGCAGCCCTCTGAAAAACAGATTCTGCAGTTCTGGTGGCCTAGTGGTAAGGAATTGCGCTGTCAATCCAAAGGGACGTGGTTTGAATCCACCAGCTGCTCCATGGCAGAAAGATGGGCAGTCAATTCCTATGTGATTTACTGCTTATGAAAATCCATTGGAAGATAACTATGAGTTGGTCCTGACTCGAGGGTACACAACACTAATACATATTGAAAAGATAAAACCCTGATACACACCTTTGCTAACTTTAAACCATGCTGTATCCCTTTGTTCTGTTTGAATGATTGTTTCTCTGGAACCATGTATAGATTCTATATGAGCACAATTAAGTATTCTGGAATGTCTTCTTTTCAATATCATCTATAATTTATTATGATCTTGTGGACTTTCTAGCCACTGAATTTTTACTTTGCCATGTGGCTGAAAATAGATGTGAAAATAGGGTGTGTTAGCCTATACACAAGGAATTGGCTAGTCTCACCATTAAATCGAGTAGATCCCACAACAGAGAAAGAAACCTCACTGCCAGCAAAGAAGAGCAAGAAAGAGAATGCAACTTGCCCTTCAAGACCAGAGCAACAGCCATAGCGGCCACAGCTTCTATCACCTGACATGAGATGACTCAAACCTTGGGACTGCTGCACACCACAGACAGAATCAGAGCTAAGATAAGAGGCTTTGCCCAAGTTTATTGGACAACTTGGGGGTGGAGATCTAATATTGGTAGGACTAAGAACTTTATAACATCGGCTTAAAGCTGTGAGGCAAAATGCTGAGATGCCTGCAAACACATTTCAGGAGTTGTCCTGATTAGACTACTAATCTGAATTATAGCCTTCTGACTTCCCCACCTTGGTTCTTTGTGGTCTGTGAGCTATTACATCTGATTTTGGACCCAGTAAGATTGGCGTTGAGATAAGTAGAGAGAGGAATGGGAGCATTCTGACCTCATGGGAATTGGTTTGGTGCTACTGATGCTATTGACTGGGACAGCTCTCCTTTGTGAAGTTGATAAAAGTCAGATATGACCATCTTCACATGGCCCTTTTTCTTTTTATAATCCACATATAGTCGAATGCCTTTGCATGGAGATTATGAGGATGGTGAAGGATTAGGCAGATTTTCAGTCTGTTGTACATAAGCTCACTATGAGTCAGAATCAACCTGATGCCATCTAACAAGAAGAAGTATATGTATCAAAGAGCCCTGGTGGCATAGTGTGTATCATATTTGCATGCTTATCAAAGGGTCTGCAGTTCAAATCTACTACCTACTCAAAGGGCGAAGCATGAACAGCTTCTTCCTGGAAAGATTTACAACTTAAGGAACCCCAATGGAAGGTCACAGTGGCACTCCACAGCACACCCTACAGGCAAGAATGGTGGAACTTCTCATGTCCTTTGAGCATGTTGCCAGGAGGGCCAGTCCTTGGAGAAAGTCGAGGATCATCAAAAGAGAAGAAGACCCCGAACGAAATAGATTAATCCAGTGACGTCAGCGATGGGCTTGACACTGCAGAGAGTGTGAGGGTGGCACGGGGCAGGGTGAGGTTTAGCCTGTTGTTCACACACAGGGTCACCATGAGTCATAGCTGGCTTGGTGGCACCTAACAACAGCAACATAGAAATCATTTGGAACAACTGAGTACGAAAGCTGTGAGTTCTGTGTTCCTGGCCTTCTACACAAAGTGTTGCCACCTCTGGGCCCCAAGGACTCTACCTATTCAAATATGATCCCCTCAGGTGCCCTTCAGTGCTGGGGCTCCCAGCATCTTCATGCTCCTACGTAATTTTGGGTAATAATTAGGGTCACATATGTTATGGATTCAGTTGTATCCCTCAATATATATGTTGGAATCTTAAACTTCTATTCCTGTGGATGTGATTTTATGTGGAATAGGGTTTTCCTTGTCACATTAATGAGGTCATATCACTGTAGCAGTGCCTTCAACCTGATGACTTCCAAGATATAACAATAAGAGCGTGCACTAAAGATACTATATGAAGATCCGGGGGGAACTGAGCAACACTGGGCTCTAGACCCAGAGACAAGAACCCTTCCTCTGAAGAGACAGTAGAGCCACTCATTAGAGCTGACACCTTGCATTTGAACTTCCAGCCTTCTTGACCGTGAGAGAATCCATTTCTGTTTGTGATAGTCACCAGTTTGTGGTGTATCCACTGTGGCAGCACTAGATAACAAAGACAGCATCGCTTTCTGATGTTCAGCAAAGCGTGACCACTCTGTCCCTTGTCATCCTGTCCTAGCTGACCAGAGTCCCGGTGGAGTCCTGCAGTCAGTACAGGAGTTGCAGCGATTGTCTGGGCTCGGGAGACCCCCACTGCGGCTGGTGTGTGCTCCACAACACGTGAGTACGGAGTGCATGGGCCGCGGCCTCCTGTTCCCCACCTCACACCCTCCACCAAGTCCTTGCCTCCTCTTCGCAAGCATTACCACCTCCTCTGTGATCACTCATCTCTGCCTTGTCTTACACTTCCCTCCATCATTCCCAAGTGCATCTCTCTTTTCTTGTTCTTTCTGACCTTGAAGTTGCCAAATTCAGTCTCACAGGGACAAACAGTGCATAAGACCATTATTGCAAAAAAAAAAAAAAAAAGAAGGATAACTAGTAAGATGTGGATAAAAGTCCAAAAGGGGAAGAGGAGGGTGCAGGAGGGTTGAGTGTGTGCAGAGGAGGAAATCACTAGAATAGCAGTTTGGTGAACGAGGGCTGGAGGGTGGTGAAGGAATTAGGAAGGATCCAAAGGGGACCTAAAAAACCAAGATAACAGTAGCCATAGATCAACAGTGATTGATTTTATAAAGCACAATGTACATGAATTTCTTTTGAAACACAGCGTAAATGTAGGAATGTGTGAAATGATGTACATAAATGATGCACAGTATATGCTAATTTTGTATACAAGCCAATACAAAATTAAAATAAAGTGGAGAGAAAAAATTCAAAAGGTGGCAATCTGAGAATGCTGATGGGTCAGCACAAGAATGGACACATCTACACTAGGGGCTTGAGGGGAAAAGGGGCCCTGGGTGGTCCTGACTGGAAGGACTTCCAGGTTCTGAACCCCTGGGAAAGGCATTACACCGTCTCCTGTGGGAACTCTGGGGGGACTTAGCCAAACTGCCAGCCTTTGGGTTAGCAGCAGAGGGTTTCATTGTTTGTGTTTGCATCACCTGGGTCTGGGATGAGGTGTACCTGGCTCCTCTCTGGGAATGCTCCTTCCTAAGTGTTCAGCACAGAGCAGACCTGACTCTGGACACCAGGAGAGAGATCAGGAGAGGACTTGGAGAGGTGTCAAGAGAGAAGCAAAGCAGGAGGGGGATGGGGGATGTGAGAGAAAGAGGGGGGCATGAGATGATGAAGGATGAGTGTTGTAACCAGGTGGCCCAGGAGCTAAATGGCCTGTTTGTACCAGCCAGGTCACAGGTGGGTTGCAGACTGAACAAGCTTCAGAAATGCTTCTGTAATTCAAGCCGTCCCCCTTCCTCACTCTCCATTGTCATGGAAACACTCACCTGCTAGCCTGATCCCCTGGGCCTCCTGTCACCCAGTCCATTGGAGGGTCCACTCCTAATGCCCATTTCTAAGGAAGTGACAGCTTCAACAACAACTTCAACAATCGGGCACCAGCCTTGAGCCTTTCTCTCGGGCGTTCCCCCCAGACCTGCCCTACCTGCCTGTGTGAAGGTGAAGACTAGCCTGCATCACCAGGTGAATGGCTTCGCCCTGGCCCCTTCACTGCTGCTGCTCGAGCTGGGCCTGGAACATTTCCCTGCCTCCCACCCCATGGCTCCATGCCCAGCCCGAGAATCCTATCTGAGGCTCAGCAGGTAACTGGATCCTGCCCTGCAGACCAGCCGCATCGATTGGCCCAGACTTTACCTTGCTTAAGAAAAGTCACCCACATCACCCTTGGGAGGCTCATGTAACCCAAGACGTGGACAGAGGAAAGATGAGATTGGCTTTTATAAAGTCGCCCTCAGCCCCTGGTGACCCTTCCTCTTTCCAGTTTGCTGCTGCTGGACGGATTCCCTGGCCTGGAGGGGTTGGACATGGGCTACTTTGCAGGATTCATTTCTGTTCTCCTTTATGGAGTTCCTGCCAAGGAGATAAAGCATGGAAAAGCAGCAATTCCCAGAGCAGAAGGGGCGAGTTACAGCTCAGTTTCCTTGGCAGTAAAATAACAATGAGAAGAGCCATTCCGTGGTCACCGCCACAGGCATGACCACAGCTTGGGAACAAAGAGAGTGGGTACCTGGGATACAGCAGATGTTGCCATATGGCCACTGCCCTGGCTTTCCTCCTCTCACTCGCTTAAAAATGAGAAAGAGACATGAAAGAGACAGGAGGGGGCAGTGCCCACACTACCAAGATAGCTCAGTGGACAACAATTTCAGTAACCCTTAGCTTTAGTTCATAGCTCGGGGGGGAGGAGTTTAGAAGGGCCAGTTTTAACGCACAACATGGAACCCTTAGAAAGATCGTTGTTGGTCTTGCTCAAAACGGTCCTTGCGTAGACTGAGGCCTTTTTGGAATGCTAGGCCAGGAGGAAGGAGACAGAAGTGGAGAGAGATGGTGGAGATGGCTTTATTAACAAAGGTACATCCCAAAGGAACAGGATGGACTTTCCTCTTGAGGAAAGGGAGTAATGGAGGAGGCAGCATGCAGCGGAATTGAGGCTGGATATGCAGCTTTCTTTTCTGGTCCCACTGTGCCTGGGGCTGGAGCCTGGGCCGTTGAGATGAGGTCATGAAGAGTTCAAAGTTTGGTGGGTGGTTTTTACTTTACTTCATTGTCTTACATGTTACTCATGCCCTAAAACACTAATTAGGTTGGGGAGGGGGCGGGTTCAACCTTACCACGAATGTCAGGGATGAGGCCATGTTTACCAGACTGAGTGCTGCCTCATTGGAATCTACCCTGACACTCCCTCCACCCAGGTTTGCCTCAATTATCTAATTCCGACTCTGACATTCAGGAGATCCCGGGTGGTCCTGATTCTCTACTTAGAGACCATGAATCCACCCCAGGGCCTCCTTTGTATCCCCTTGGCCCCCTTCCTCTCCCCAGACCAGAGCTGTGTGATTGAGTGCCTGGTACAAACCTAACGTTAGCGAGTCATTCTCCCTCTTGGCACCTCCAACCATCCACAGCATTTCTGGCAGCGTCTCCCAGCAGTGCAGCCCAGCTGCCTGCCACCAGCAGGGGACATGCAGAGAGAATACTTTGTTCTCTTGTCTGGACTCCATGGGTGGGTGGGCTCTTGATGATGCAGAAGCTAATTCCAAAGGTTCTTCCTTGCTTCTTGCTCACATAGTCCATAACACCAGAACCAAACCCACTCCTGTAGAGGCCATTCTGGTTCATGATGGCCCGCCACTTAGGTCTCCAAAGCTGTAAATCTTTACAGGGGAGACTCCTGTGGAATGAGTGGTAGGTTCAAACCACTGATCTTTCAGTTCCCAGCCCAATACGTGGTGTACTATGAGAGCATAGTCCCTAGCCTTGTTTGTAATTTCCATTGCCAACATCCAAGGACAACTTAATTCTACCCTGATAAGCCCGTGTACTCCCCCAGGCTCTTTGCATTGGAGTCTTATCTCCTCTAAGAAAGGATCAAGGAATTCATGTTTTTCCTTATCGTGAAGAATTTCAACTCTGTCCGCTCATAGGGAGATGATAGCCATACCCCATGCCTTCTGTCCCTGTTGTGGGGTTGAGAGCGGGAGGGCTATTGAGTGGAGGTTTAGACCCCAGTCCCCTTCTAGTTCCTGACCTCAATTGTCATCTGAAGTTGGTCCTGTGGGCAGCCCTGGAGGCGACATCCTCCTTATAATAGCATCAGTGTAACCTCTCCATACTAAGAGGCCCCCATGGTCGGGTCCTCGAGTGAACTCCCCTGGAAGGCTGAGCCTGTTCATCCCCTCCTCACTCACCAAACTATCTTCTCTGCCCCACACCCCCTACCGAAACCTCTGCAGGGGTCACTACAGCCCCAAGGCCAGCTGTGAGTCTTCCTATATGGACTAGAAGTGCATTCCGCTCACCAGCTCCCAGCACCCCTCCCAGTCTAGTGGATCCCTGGGGATAACTCAGGTAGCTGGACTCCTCAGCAGGTGAAGCCCAGGTGCACACAGATGAAGACACAGCCCAGCCCCTCCGCGAGTCCTGCCTTGCTGGATCAGAGAGGATGGAGGAGCTGGGCTGACACAGATGGACGGCAGCCCTGCATCACCCTGCGGAGCAGGAGATCCCAGCAGACACACTGCAGTGTGCGAGCTGATCGGAGCCCCCGTGGGCGTGGACGGCATGCGCGGGGCAGCCTCCTCCTTGGCGCTGGCTGGATTCTATCACACATGGATTCATCCTCTCTGATGCTCTGTGCTTCCTCCTCCTCTCTCCTTATTCTCCTCCCCTCCCTTCTCGTCTGTCTCCCTCCACTCCTAATTTTCTTCTACCTCTACTTCCTTAACTTCTCCTCAACTTTAGTCTGAATAAGTAGATCCCAACAGTGCCACTTACTAGGGAGAAGAGAAAGTCAACTCACCCCCGTCCCCTTTCAGCTGCCACCGAACGCACAGGCAGACCTCACTTTATCACGCCTTGCTTTATTACGCTTTACAGGTATTACACTGTTTTGTAACTGGAAGTTGTATGTCAACCTATGGTCTATCAGTGCCATTTTCCCCCAGATAGCACGTGCACACGTTTCCGTGTGTAATATTTTACTCCTTCTCACAATATCTCAAGCTTTCCCATAGTGTTGTTACACATTTACTGGGCCACAGTAGAAAGTCGATATAACTTTTATATGCACTGATAAAAAAAATGCCACGTGGCTCACTCTGTGACAATATTCTCTTTATTGTAGTGGTCTGGAACCAGCCTACACTATCTCTGAGCTGCGCCTGGAATTTGGCTTCTTGAAGGGAAGCAAACCCTTTAGTTTCCTTTCTTCTGTTGCCTAAAACTTTATAGCCAATGGTTTGTTGGAAGTACGGCCAGAAAGAAGCCGAAGCCAGAATCTGTTCTGAGACCCAGGTTGGGGCATGGCCTTCCTGTGCAGATGACCAAGCCTGGCATGTGCATTGACTGATGAAGAGGGTCCGCTTGGTGGCCACATGAGCTTGGGAAGGTTCTTGAGCCTCTGACCCTCCTCTATTTCATTTGCTGATTCTGGTGAAGCCCTGAAACTTCCTCTTGCCCCAGTAACCTCACCCACTGAGTGACACTCAGGAGGCGTGGATGAATCTAATATCACAAAGCGCTTTATGTTTTGAAATGTGGCAAAGGAGTTATGGGCTCAGTTATTAGCAGCTGGAGACAAAGACAACTTGCAGCATAACTTTTTGCCTTCCTGTCTAAGGGCTTGCACAAGGACAGCTCAAATATTTCCATTTCCCTGAGCCCCTGGCCTTCTTTTCTGGATTCCAGCTTCAGTTACACCACTGAAAGGACTCCCTTGACCTGTCGTTGCTGTTAGCTGCTGGGGAATCAGCCCTGACCCTTGACAACTCCGTGTGCATCTGAACACCGCTGCCTGGCATGTGCCATCCCCATGATCGCTTGCAGATCAGACCTTTGTGATCCGTAGCCTTGTCATTGACTGGATTTTAGGAAACATATCCAGGCCTTTTTTTCCTAGTCCATCTGAGTCTGAAGGCTTCACTAAAGCTTGTTTGTCATCGTGGCGACATTCAGGTTCTCACTAGCCTACCACCTTGACATAAGAAATTTCTTGCACAGCTGCCCATTCTGGTTTTCTCCATGCCACGCATTCATAGCTTCCCATTTCAGTGGGAATTTCAGAAGAAGGCAAGAGTAAAGATAATAGAAACTCCATCTGTTACCTTATGAGAATTCCCAGGTAGGAGATAATGACCTATGAGCCTCTTTCATTCTCAAACTTATCACGAAGGCAGACTATGTTCACTTGGTTTTTCTAGCAGCTTCTATGGGAAGCCCATATCCTCTGTTTCCTGGACCTCATGTTCTATGAATAGATTTCCCAAATGATACACTCCAAGCATAGACCATGACCATGTGGACTGGACAGGACTGAGGATCCTTCCTAAAAGAAAGAGCAAGTTCAAATATCCAAGACTGGCACACCCATGCTGGAGTGTCTAGCTAGCAATGACCTTGGAGCCGTGCCCAAGTGGACTTCTCAGGTTGCCCCACTGCCAGATTTGAGATTTGTGTGCCTGGCCAGCAGTGCTGGAAGTTAATATTTCCACTACTGTCCTTAGGAATTAATTTTTAGAGAACTTAATCACCACCTCTTTTCCTTTGCCTCACCTCCTTCCTTCCACCATTCCTCTCCCTTCTAATTTTCCACTTGGCTGGGAATTCTCCAGCAGTGAAAGTTCAGGCTTAAGGGAGGGCAGAGGTAGCTGCTTCATTAGAGAGGATAATCTCATTGGAACCACTGGCTTGAATAATAACCCCTTCTGAGCGGCCCAGGCCTTCCTCCCCAAGGGCTGTTTGCACCTCTGATCTTGAAGTTGGAAGGGCTGCATATCAGAGAAGTGGAAGGAGGTAGGGTGGTTAGAGGAGTTATTGAAAGACTCTAGGAACGTGTATTCTTGGATCTGCTCCTTGCTGGCCAGTGGCAACTCAGTGTTTTAGGCATCAGGGTCCATGGTGGCAGCTTTTCAGGAAACTCAAGGTCACATGTTACTGTTGACTTGACTCCACTCTTGACAATTGTATGCATCCTGGACCACAACATTGCCCAGGCCGGCACCATCTTCATAAAGTTGGGATGTTTGAGTCCATTGCTTTGGCTAGTTCATTGCATGAAGTGTTTCCTTCAATTTTATTACCCTGTGTATTATTAAGCATAATGTCTTTTTCTAATAATTGCTCCTTCTTATGACTTGTTTAATAAGCAACCCAGGTCTTGCACACACGTGAGCCCCAGTTTTCCTACCTGGAAAGCCAGTGGGTGAGGATCTTCCTTCCACCTTGAGGAGGGCTCCTATGTTAGAGCTGAAAGAAAGTCGTGAGGAAAATGATGGGATTCCCTTGAAGAAAACTTCTAAGCCAGTCTCTTCCGCTTAGCCCCCAGCAAGTATGAATGAACTGTCAACATGTTTCCAAGCTCCTGGAAACAGCAAAGCCATGACCTTGGCAGATCCTATAATGAATAATAAGGAAATCCTCTTCCCTGTCCATTATCCCATTACCTTGAAGGTCAATTATCTGTGCTGTGGATCTCTACAGCCTCCACCCTCGCGGACCTTAAAGAGTAATCATAACGTCAAACGTCCCTGCTGCTGACCTTAAACTTGACTTTCCACTGGAAAATGGAGTTCTCAATGCCCTTTGACAGCTACGCAATCCAAATTGCTTCCCCTCTCTTTCATCTCCCCTATCTCTGGGACTCTCCCTCCTACATTAATAGGAAAACCGCTGCAGCCACTTCTGTCTTGTATCTTTGGGTTGTCCCATGGGCAAGACCAGGAGAAACGTGAGCTTCTGCTTCTGCTGTAGTCTGGAAGGTGAAGGGGAGGATGGGATAATGCCATTGCTCTCATGTTGGTTCTGCATCCTAATGGTCCTGCAGGACTGAGTAGAACACCTGCCCAGGGTTTCCAAGGCTGAGTACTGGTGCAGACCCTAGAAAGTGCCACTGCTAACCCAACAATCAGATCCAACTGGTACAGGAGAAGATTGGCACTTCTCTGAGAGTTTAAATCCACCAGTGTTTCCAAAGCAGAAAGATGGGCAATCTTCTCATGGAATTTACAGCCTCCCAAAACACAGTGAGGAATCAGCTATTGGTCAATTCTGACTCGATAGAAATGAGTGAGAATCTTTACAGAAGCAGCCTGCCACATATTTCTCTTGGGGAGCTGGTGGGTTTGAACTAGTCACCTTCAAGTTAGCAGCTGAGTGTTGAATCACTGCCCTATTTAGTTTTATTGGGGTAAATAGCAAACATTTATTGGGGAAGTTATTAGATGCTAGATGCTGTTCTAAATGATTTGCTAACATAATTACATTTAATCTTCATGATATCTCTAATAGGTGTTGTTATTAGGAGCTATTGATTTAATTCTGACTCAGAACAACTCCATACGACAAAGCAGACCTTCCCCATAAAGTTTGCTTTGCTGTAACTGTCACAGAAGCAGATCACCAGATCTTTCTCCCAAAGAGCCACTGGATGGGTTCAAACCTCCAGCCTTTCCGTTAGAAACCAAGTGCTTAACCAACACACTAGCAGGACACTTTTGTACTTATTTTCCCAGAATCTCTGGGTGGCACAACTAACAAAGGGCATGACAGCTAACTGTGAAGTTAGACCCAGCCAGAGCCTCAGAAAAAAGATCTGACAATCTCCTTCTAAGGTCACAGCCTTGAGAATCCCATGCTGCAACAGTCACACGAGTTAGAACCGACTCAGAGGCAACCAGCAGTCCCGATAGATTGTAGGGTGGTGTCAAGTGCCAGCTGGTGAACTACAGCTCACAGCGACCCTATGAACAACAGATCTGAACTGTATCCTATCCTATACCATCTTCATGATCTCCACTATTCTTTTGTAAAAAAATTTATTTAACATTATTATTTTGTGTGTGCATACCGTCAAATCAGATCCAACTGGTACAGGAGAAGATTGCCCCCCTCCTTCTCCAGTGGAATATCTCGTGGATTCGAACTGCACACCTTCTGCATTGCAGCACAGCTTCTTCCCACTAGGCCACCAGAGCTCCCTGATGTCCACTATTCTTGAACCTGCTGTGACAGTCACTGTGTCCTTCCATCTGAACAAGGATCTTCCTCTCTTTCACTAACCTTCTACCTTTCCCAGCCTGATGCATTTTTCCAAAGACTGACCCCTCCTGACAGCAAGCCCAGAGAATATGAGAAGAAATGTCGCCATCCTCTCAAAAGCGCTCTGGTTGCACTTGCTGAGACGGATGTTTGTCCTTTTGGCATCCCATGGGATAGTGAGTACTCTCTGCCAACATCATAATTCAAGGACATGGATTCCTCTTTAGTTTTCCTTATTCATTGTCCAACTTTCAGACGTACAAGAAGAAATGGAAAATACTCTGGCTTGGGTCAGATGTACCTCGCTCTTTAAACTGACATCCTTGCTCTTTAGCACTTTGGAGTGAAGTCCTTGACAACAGATTTTCCACGGCAGCACGTCTTTTGATTTCTTTACTGCTGGTACCAAAAATGTTCATCGTGGATCCAAGTAAATAAAGTTGTTGACAGTTTCAGTCTTTTATCTATCCATCACAATGCTGCCTGATGGTCCAGTGGTGAAGATTTTTTATTTTCTTGATACTGTAGTATTTGGTCTTCTGCAGTAAATGCTTTAAGTCTTCTTCACTTTTCCATGAGCACGATTGTATCTTCTACATAAAGTGCAGGATTTTTATACAGCTTCTTTCAATATTGATCCCACATTTTCTTCACATAGTTCAGCTTCTTAAATAATTTTCTCAGCATACAGATTGAATAGGTATGGAGAAAAGATACAACTGTGTTGCACACCTTTCCTGGTTTTAAACCAAGCAGTGTTCCCTTGTTCTATTTGAACAAGTTCTTTTTGGTGTATGTATACATTTCCCATGAGCACAATTAAGTGTGCTGGGATTTCCATTCTTCCCAGTGTTATTCATAATTTATCATGATCCACACAGTCAATTGCCTAATGTCTTGTACCTTTTTATAAACAAGAACACTGAGGCACCAAGAATTTAAGTAATTTTCCCAAGATTGCGCAGCTGGATTGACTTGTTTTTAGATACTGTTCAGTTAGTCCAAACTCCTAATAACTCTATGTACAAGAGAACGAAACAGTGGCTGGGCCATCCTCACGGTTATTGCTGTGTTTGAGGCATTTTTGTAGCCACTGTGTCAGTCTACCTCACTGAGAGTCGTCTTCCTTTTCACTGACTGTATCCCAGGTATTATGTCCTTCTGCTGGTACTAGCTCTTCCCTGATGCCCAAAGTACAAGGGAGGAAGTGTCGCTCTCCTTCCTTCTAAGGAGTTTTCTGGCTGTACCTTTTCCAAAACAGATTCCTGGCAGCCGGTGATAGATTCAGTGTTCTTCTCCAATACCATCATTCAAAAGCATCTATTCATCTTTCGTTTTCCTTATTTTTTTATCCAATTTTCACATGCATATGAGGTGACTGAAAATACTGAGGCTTAAATACAGCGTCAGTCAGCCCTCACAATGACATCTTTGCTTTTCCACACTTAACAGGGATCTGCACCGATAATCTATACTGTGGATTTGACGCCAGATTTACCCGATGAAATCCATCATTTGATTTCTTGACTGCTGCTTTGATGGGCGTTGATTGCAGATCCAAATAAAATCAAGTCCTTGACATCAGTCCTTTCTCCATTTATCATGATGCTGCTTATTGGTCTAGTGGTGAGGAGTTTTGGGTTTTTTAGGCTGCAAAGCCACAGTTTGAAGGTTATCATCTTTAATCTTCATCAATAAGTGCTTCAAATTCTCTGTACTTTCAGCAAGCAAAGTTGTTATGTGCATTTTACCAGTTGTTAGTTAAACTCAAGTTGACAGAACTGAAGAAAATAAAATTCAAGTCCCAAGTTGCAAAACTGAAGGATTCTATACTGAGAGGAAAAACTTTAGAGCTGCACAGGAAGTATCAAAAGAGTCAGTGTCCCGAAAAGGATTGGTCAGTGTCCAGCCATTTTGGAAGGCAGCATATTTTCAAGAAACAGTAGTACTGAAGGAAGTAGTCCAAGCTCTGAAGACACTGGCCAAAAGCAAGATTCCAAGGACTCGTTGGAGGCAGCATTGGAAGTGTTCGCTCATTTGTGCCAAGAAATTTGGAAGACAGCTACTTGGCTGAAAGAAGTTCATAATCATGCTAATCCCAAAGACAGGTGATCCGATACAATGAGGAAATTAAGACCAATATCATTAATATCACATGCAAGCAAATTTATGCTTAAGATAATGAAAAAATTATTACATTAGTACATCAACAGGAAAGTGCCAAAAATGAAAGCCATGTTCAGAAGAGGACTTGGAATGCAGGATATCAATGCTGGTGCCGGCTGGTTCTTGGCTGAAAGCGGAAGATACCAGAAAGATATTTGTTTGTGTTTTATTGACTGTGCAAATGCATTCAACTGTGTGGATCATAACAAATTATGCACAACATTGCAAACAATGGGAATTGCAGAACACTTAATTGTGCTCCTGTGGAACTTGTACATAGACCAAGAGGCAGAGGTTCAAACAAAACAAAAAGACACTTCGTGGTTTATGGACAGGGAAGGTGTGTGCATCGGAATTCCATCCTTTGCTATACCTATCCGATCTGAATGATAATTACGTCATCTCCAAATCTAGGCTAGATGAAGATTATGACCTCAGAAAAGATACATTAACAACCTGTGATGTGCAGGTAAAGATTAGATAGAGTGTCTACAGTTATAAGCTATAAATGTCTTCCCTGGTGAGATCGGGGAAATGCTGGGGTGGCTGCAGGTTCTGCAAAGGGGTGTCCAAAAGCCCTAAAACCTGCCCACTGACTTTCAACTCTAATTCACCATGACCCTATAGGACAAAATAGAACAATGTCCTTCCATGGGATTTATTGCTTCTGAAAACCCACTGGAGGGTCAGCTCTGAGTTGCTTGCAACTCGACAGCACACAGCAACAACCATCTTCACCAAAGTAGACCGCCTCATTTTCTCCTATAGAGCAGTTGGTGTGTCCAAACCACTGACTCAACTTTCAGTTAGCAGCCAACCACTTTAGCATTGTACCACCAGGACGCCTTGCAGGAACGGCCGCGTGCAGCCACGTGAACTACTGAAGCTGCTGTCAGTGCTTGTCGGCCTCTCCCTGGGACCCCGCCCCCCCTCAGCCCAATGCCTTTGAACCGGCAGAGTCTCGCTTGTCTACTTGTACCTTCCTTTGGTATCTGCAGGTGATGTTTGTCCTAGAAGCGCTCCATTTTCCTCTCTCTTCATAATTTAATCAAAGACACTTCTCAGACCTCCTGATTGCTCTTGGAAATAGGAACTTCAAAGTTGGGGAGTCAGTGAATAATTTAAGCCTGCGCGGCTAGCTCTCTGGTCTGCTGTTAATGGGTGTAATAACACTATTAATAGCGATGTCAAAGCAGACACCCTGGAAAAGTCCATAACATTAGCTTAATGGCTGCAGGTAATGGAGTCCTCACAGAGGAGCCAGTCTGTGAAATTAACTTCCAAGACTTTGAGGAAGCCGCTCTTGCTGCCACCCGTTGGCCAGATCATTGGGGAGCACCAGTCATCAGGCAGATGACCAAATGCCTCTCTGGCCTTTGACTCCTGGGATGGGGTTTTCTAGAAAAGTCCTGGACAAACCTATCTTTGTCCCCAAAGTCAGTAATACTCGAAGCACTTAAAAATGGAAAGGAAAATAGTGTTTCAGCTGACAGAAGACTGATACTGTTAGGTGTACTAGGATGGATTCCACTCACAGCACAATCAGATGACAGAGCAGAGCTGAGCCGCCGTGTCTTGGGTGACGTCTCTAAGGAGCAGATTACTAGATCTTTTCTTTCATGGAGCTGTTTGTGGATTTGAACTGCTGACCTTTCAGTTAGCAGCCATGAGTTTAACTCTTCTACCACTAGGTTTCCTTTATAGAATTAGATAGTGCCTTTTAGATTCAAGTACGTGAGAGGCAAGTGGCCTCAGTATGCAGCCAGTGTGTGTGCCCCTCAGTGCCCAGGGTAGAAGCTTCAGACAAGTGGAACTCCACAGTCAAGAGGGTGGGCTCCAGTGTCCATCCTGGGTCATATACTGGGTCTCTTAGGGCAGAAGTTGACCTGGTGCCTTTAACCACTCTCCTCAAGACTTCCTTGCCTCACAACAGGTGCTTGGAGGGCACCTACCCGAGCGTTGCTGTTGCTCAAAAGCCTCACCACAGTCTGAGAAGCACTCAGTAACTTGTTGTTGTTGTTGTTGAGTGCCATCAAGTCATTTCTGCTGCATAGAACTGCCCCATCTACTGGCTTTCTAGGCTGTAATCTTTATGGGGAAGAAAGCCCTGGTGGTGCAGTGGTTTGAGGTTGAATTCACCAATGACTCCATGGGAAGAAGGGGTTCTGAAGTCTGCTTCTCAAAAGATTTCCGTTTGATGACACATCTATCCCCGGACCCTGTGTCAGCGTGTGAACATCTTCTGCCGGGGGTTCTTCATGGAACTCCGTGATGTTCTCAGTTATTACCTGTGTCTTTCACAGGCCTCTCATCATATTAGCAAGTGTTCTCCCTCCAGCCCCACCAGATTGGGTCCAGGGTGACACAATGCACCTCACACAAGATAGGAACACAAGTAGAACTGACATAGTAGCCACCACTACTATTGACCAGGAACTCCAACCCAGAGGACACCAGCCCAGTTCACCCTCTTAACTGTTGCCATGTGTCGGTGGACCCTTCCTTTGCACCTTTATTCCCACTTGTAAATTCTACCTGCTCGCACATGAGCAAGATAAGGAAATCAAATGTAATCAAACATCGTATCTTCTATTGAAAGTCATATATGGTAGGAGAGAATTATATTTAGTTCAGTGGTTGCAATATGTTTTTACTGTTGTTGTTGTTGTTGATTGCCTTTAAGTCAAGCGTGACTCATAGTGACCTTATGAACAAAAGGCCTGAAGCTCCTCTACAACTAATGACATTTATCCAAGTTCAGAGAGTTTCCAGAGGCATGTTGTTTAGGAAGTGGATGCCACTCCTGCTTTCAAACCTGTCATAGAATGTTATTGGTTGAGTCACCTGTGATGTATAGCGACCCTATGTATAGCATCTCTGAACCCTCCCCTGTCCTAAGCCAGTCTCACTAATTCTAACTCTCCAACTCCCATTGCCCCAGTTACTGTATCAGTCCGTCTTATTCGAGGTCTTCCTGTCCTATGCTGTCCGTCCACAAATTTTTTTGTCAGGCAAATTGTAGACTTTAGGAAGCCCAAAAGCGCCATGGGACCAGGAAGAGGAAGCTGTTCCTTCTGCCTATTTGTGGTCATGCATGGTCGCAGGTGAGAGGTGGTCGAGTTCTATCTAGAAGAATGAGTAGGAATTGGTTCGATTGGAAGATGGGGAGAGGGTAATCCAGGAGAGCTCGGTTTAGGATGGCTCTCAATCTCTGCTTTGTTCAACTACTGATGGCAATTTGTCAATTGTTACACTTTGCACCTGGGATATGACAGATGAGGACCAGCCATGGAGGAGGCACATCGAGTGTGAGGGAGCCAGGGTACACCGTGGTTGACATGTCTCAGAGCTGCTGGACGCGCTTGAGCCCAGTGTCTGATCAAGAGGTTTTCTCCTGGGTGACTTGGGGTCTGTCCTCCCCAGGTGCACCCGGAAGGAACGCTGTGAACGCTCCAGGGAGCCCCGCAGGTTCGCCTCGGAGATGAAACAATGTGTCCGGCTGACAGTCCATCCCAACAACATCTCCGTCTCTCAGTACAACGTGCTGGTAAGGGTCACCTCTCCCGGCACCGCGGAGATCTAGCCCTCAGTCATGTCCTCTGGATGTGAATTCATATCCACTGGGGGAAGGATGCAGATAGGAACCCAGGAAGACGCAATATACATATGGGGGGGGGGGGGACAGGGAGCCCAAGACATTGCAACTGGTCTTGAAGTTGGCAGAGGGTGAGAATGAAGTGTTCTCCCACAGAGTGAGAGAGGAGGAGAGAGGGCTACAGATGGTGCCCAAGTTTCTGCACCTCCATATCAGTGATTGACGTTGTCATTTTCCTCACAATTGGGAATAACTGAAGAGGTATTCAGGCAGCAGCCCCTCAGCCCTCTCCAACATTCCTCCCCACAAATCCCCCACAGAATGGGACCACACCCATTCTGGTTCTGGTGAAGTGTCTTGTGCTGTTCTTTCTACCTTCCACCATCACCTGTAAACAGATCTTGTGAAACATTGGTTCCGGCCTTCCCTGTGCTGATAGCACCTCTGGTCATTCTCACTGTACTTTTTCTCTTATCTCTCTTTCCTTCCATCCTTCCCTCCCTGATTCCATCCCATTACTCTCTGTGTCCCCCACCTCCTGTTCACAGCTGGTCCTAGAGACATACAATGTCCCAGAGCTGTCAGCAGGCGTCAACTGTACCTTTGAGGACCTGTCAGAGATGGATGGACTGGTGGTGGGCAATCAGATCCAGTGCTACTCCCCCGCGGCCAAAGAGGTGCCCCGCATCATCACGGAGAATGGTGAGCCGGCAGCAAGTGCTGGGATGGTCCTCCCGCCCAGAGGACATACAGACACTGAGGGTGTTAATGCAGGGAGGACCGGGGAGGAGGGGAGAAAGGGACAGGAGCATGGTGCAGGAAGTGGGGTGTAGTGTTGCTCCACTGCCCTGGGCATTGATGGTGGCCAGTCTTCCATCTCAGCGTCCAAGAATGACTCACACTAAAGGAAGAAGAGCTGCAGAGGAGGGGGAGGCAGGGCTGGAGGACAAGGCCAGGGCAGCACTCTGGAACTGCAGAGACTCGGCTGGAGCGAGGGGGGTGGAAGGAGAGTGGTGAGGGGAAGCGGGTCTGTGCAGAAGTGGGGCCTCAAGCATTATCAGGGTCTCAGCCCTCTGCTCCCACTGCGTCTAACCCGGACCCTGCCTTCCTTCACCCTTGCATCCCAGAGCTGCCCACTGTCTGTGGTCAGCTGCATCAGGAAGGACGGACTGGACAGGCTCCATGCTTGTGGGACAGGCCCGGCCCAGGCAGATAGACTCTGTGTTGTCCCTCCCATTTGGCCTGTCACATTTGTTCAGGGCTGATTGATTAATGAGACTCTCAGGGAAGGCAGAGCGAGGCTGGACGTGGGGCCAGGAGTCAGGGCTGTGAATTAAACATGGACCGCAGCTCCTCCCTGGCTCCAGCTGCGGATGCCAGGACTCCTGCTGACCCCCAGCCCTAAGCCTCCAATGGAGGCTGCATCCCCACAATGTGTCTGCAGAGGTGGGGAAGGAGCCTGTGTACACCCGCCGCAAAGCCTGCTGGGTCCCCGTGTGCAGCCTCAGTGAGAGGCCGCAAATCATCTTCCCAGTGACTAACGGGTGTATGAACGGATGTATGTGTGTGTGAGTGTTGTGTGTATGTACGTACACAAGCGTGCCTGCGTGTGTGTGTGGTGGTGTGTATATATGCATGTGCATATGTCCACATCTGTGAGGATGTGGGGGTATGAGTATGTTGTGAGTCTGTGTGTGCATGGGTGTTTTTGGATGTCTATAGTTTTGTGTTGGAAGGAGGAGTGGTATCCACTTCCATAATAGCTTGCCTCCGGAAACCCTATGAACCTGGAGAGAGGATGAAAGGCACCCAAGCGTTGAGGACTCTCCTTCATAGGGTCACTATGAGTCACCTGTGTTTTGACGGCATTTAACAACAACAACAACAACGTTTTGTGCATGTCAGTGTTTCAGTAATTGTTGTTGTCATTACTGTATATCTTTGAATTGGAACCAAACCATAGCTGACCCTACAGCCGGTTTTCAGTAGCAGTTAATTGCGTGGGAGGAGATTGCCCATTTTTCTCCTGGGGAGCAGCTGGTGTGAACTCAAACCATGCACCTTTGGGTTGCTGGTACAACTCCTTGCTACTAGACTGCCAGAAAGTGGTCACCATTTCATCTTGCTTG
Source organism: Elephantulus edwardii (assembly GCF_000299155.1). Taxonomy (NCBI): domain Eukaryota; kingdom Metazoa; phylum Chordata; class Mammalia; order Macroscelidea; family Macroscelididae; genus Elephantulus; species Elephantulus edwardii. Next base: position 2,646,257 of record NW_006399805.1, on the reverse strand, counting down.
GCTCCACAATCAATACTCATGGCACCTGCAGGAAGGAGATCAAAGACAAATTAAACATTGGGTAAATTTGTTGTCAGGAACTTCTCAAGAGTGCTGAAGAGCAATGATGTCAGTCTGGAGACTAAGTTGCCCCTGATATATGCCATGGTCTTCGCAATTATTTGTTATGTATCAAAGAACTGGACAATGGATAAGGATGATAGAAGAATTGATGCCTTTGAGTTGTGCTGAAGAGTATTGAACATACCATGGACTGCCAAGAGAACAAACGGGTCCGTCCTGCAAAGGGTTAAACCAAGCTGCTTCCTGGCTGACGAGGATTTTAAAGTTCCATCTGACATATTTTGGCCATGGTGCCAGGAGGGATGAGTCCTTGGAGAAGGACATCATCCTTGGAAGGATAGAGGGACAGCAAAGGAGAGGAAGACCCTGGATGAGATGGATTGACATAGTAACTGGGATAATGAGGTAGGTGTGTCAGAGACAGTGAGTCTGGCTGAGGATAGGACCAAGTTCAGAGCTCTTGTGCCTAGGGTCGCTATGAGTCACAGGCAACTTGCTGGCACATAACAACAACAATGTTTCTGTTTGTGTATGAGTGTGTTTGTATATGTGTGTGCTTGAGTGTGATTGTATGAGTACTATTATGTCTGTGGGTGTGTAAGTGTATGGGCTGAGTGTGTATCTCTATATGAGTGTGTGTGTGTGTGTATGCATGAGCGTGCATGTGTATAAGTAGGGGTGTGTGTGTAAGCATATGCATGTCTGTGTGTATGTGAGGGTGAGTGTGCTTGTGTGTGTGTATGCATGAGTGTGTGTATGAGTTGTATTTGTGTGAATGTGTCTGTATATATGTACTTTTGTATATGAGAGTGTGTGTGTGTGCACGCGCACGCATGTGGGAAAGGCGAGGAGATGGGAAGAGGCCTATGATAGAATATGGGGGGTACAACACTGCACCATTTCTGTGGCTGTTCCCGGGTGCCCTGGGGCTGGGCCCTGAGGAGCCAGTCCATTAGAGTTGGGCAGGGCCAGGCTGTCCTGCCGCAGGAAGTGTTCCTCCTGGTGCGACCCTCACCGCTATGGCTCTACCTTACAGGAGACCACCATGTTGTCCGGCTGCAGCTCAAGTCCAAAGAGACCGGCATGACTTTTGCCAGCACCAACTTCGTCTTCTACAACTGCAGCGTCCACAACTCGTAAGTCTGCAGCCCCCGCTCAGCGCCTGCTCCTGTGAACAAGATGGGAGATGTGTGGGTGGAGCCTCGTCCTTGATCCTGGGAGGAGACACCTGGAGAGACTCCCTAAGGCGTCCCCACATAGAGGCCACACCCCGGGAGTAGTCTGCCTGCTGCCTTGATGCCCATAGTCGGAGAAGGGATGAAAAGAAAATGTGAACTGCTGAGGCCCCGGAGAGAGAGCTATCAGCACCGTGCGTCATGGGTAGAGACCAGGGATTGTTCACCTCGTAGAGAGAAAGGGGATAGATTTGCACAAGCTCTGCCCTCTTGAGCAGTGGTATCAGTGGAGGCTCCTCTCATTATTAGAAATGTTTTACTGGATGATGGAGGTAGAAAGGCTTTCTGGGTTCCAGAGCTGTGTCTCTTCTCCCCCTGTGCCAGGTGCCTGTCCTGTGTGGAAAGCCCTTACCGCTGCCACTGGTGTAAATACAGACACGTCTGCACTCATGACCCCAAGACGTGCTCCTTCCAGGAAGGTCGTGTGAAGATGCCAGAGGTAAGTCCTGACAAGCCAGGCCAGTGGATGCCCTGTTCCCATGAGCCTGGGCAGGTCTCCTAGAAAGAAAATTCAAATTTCAAGAAAGAAAGAAAGAAGCAACAACCAAAGCCGAAACCAGGTGCTCAGTCTGCTTTGGAGTTTATCAAAGAGGGCGCCTCTCGTGCACTTTGGGCTCTCCTCCCCTGCAAGATCCTCCATGTACCGAATGAATTGTAAATTCAGAGATGTGTGTGTCCTAAAAACATGAAGGCATGGTAGTACAAAGAGAGATGAGAGAGGATGGTCCATTCATTAGCCAACTTATTCTCTCCCAGTCTGGGCGACTGGAGTATGAGCTCTAGGGTGACAGCCCCAGGGGAAGGCTTTTGCTCTGTATGGGCTCTGGGAGAAGGTCTTTGTCTTTTCTTAACGTCTGTAGACATGGCATCCCTTGGATGCCTCCATGTTTCTTGGCATCAGCCTTCCCTTCGAGGAGGATTGCAAGTGCAAAGGCCCTGGGGCCACAGGATGTGCTCCATCCAGCCCTTTCTTGCCTGTTGTTGCAGAGGTCCTTCTAGTAACTCAAGATTCAGCACAATCCTGTGGGTTGTATCCTGCCTCAGGAACCTCACAGAAGTTACGATTTACAACACACAGGATCATTACATCTGGTCATAAGGTAGAGAATAATGACATGATACTGAGAATCACTGGGTTTGGGTTTGAGTTTGAGTCCTGGGTATCGTGGCCCACACAGGTTGGCATGTCTCTTGGGCAGACGTATTTCAGTCCATGATGCTGAGCCAGACTTAAGTCTGTTAATAAGATGGAACGTCTCTATTCCCTCCTGATTCTCATTATCCTTCTTGAAGACAATTGGTCTTCTTAATAACATGCTTTTTAAAACTTGAGTTATTTTCTTTCTTCGAAGATACAGCTGCAAGCAGGGACCTCAGGAAAATGGGCATAAACATACTTTGGATGGGCTCACTGTTGCTCTGATGTGATTGTGTTTCTTATAAGGCCATTGGCCCTGCCATCCAGCCAGTAGCCCTGAAGAGTGGTAACTTTAGAGTGCTTCTATTCAGAACGAGAAAGCTAGTTAAAGGTGAGGTACAGGGTTTCGTGGATGTGGTTGATCACAAAGCATTTGTGCCCTTCAGGGAGTGTGAGTCTAGTGTTCATGTTGATTTTCTGCTTTCTGTCACGAAGGCAAGAGGGATGTGACCCCCATGGATGGCAACTAAGGGTCAGTCCTGGCACAAAGACTCTGATAAAAGCAGTTCACTGTCGCCAATCAAGACCTGTCCCTTGAGCATAGATAGGGTCAGCAGTGCTTGCTGACCACCAAAGACACGCAGGGGCCCAGGAAGCCACTTGCGCTTGTTTTAGTATGAAATCTGCAAGTGTCTTGATGAGGACAGAGACAAAGAACTCTGAGTCTCCCCCGCTTCCCAGTCTGGGTTATCCAGCAGGGATTTTGAATGTGCTAAGGCCCGTGGAAGAAAATAAAAGTGAAAGTAATTGAGCTCTCTGCTGGATTTCAAAGGCCCCTGATCATTTAATTACCTTAAGGAGGTTTTCAAATTTCTGCTTTTCCTTTCTTGTTTATGTCTCTTGTCCCGAGCTTCTTTCTTTTGAATATATGAAAGGCATTTGCATCTGCTGTTCAGAAAGAGGAAGGAAGAACTAGCAGAGAGGCAGAAAACAGCCTACCATGCCTCTCGGTCCAACTCAGGGATCCCCATGGAAGAATGAAGTGCTTGAGGACCCAAGACTGCTTGACAGGAACAAAACTTCTTAATACGTGGTATGAATGACTAACACGCTCGTTCAGAGGCTAGCTGAAAGGCTGGGTGTTCTAGCCTGCCCAGAGACACCTCAGTAGGAAGACCTGTCAATCTATTGCTGAAAAACCAGCCGTTGAAAACTCCATGAAGCACATTTCTACTCTGACACACAGGGTCGCCCTGAGTTGGAATCATTTCAATGCCAACTGGTTTTTATTTGCAGTATTCCACCACTCATCTGCCAGTTTGTCGTGCTGGGTGGCTTTTGTGTCTTACATGTGCTGGTTACCACCGCTGTTTCAAATACCAGCAGGTTCATCCATGGGGGGACAGAGTTCAGTGAAGCCTCTAGACTAAGACTAGGCGGAAAGGCCTGGTGAGCTGCTTCCCATAATCACCACCAGAAGCTTCATAGATTACAGCAGAACACTGTCCATCTTGCTTTTTTTGGACACGTCATCACTGATGTGAGATGAGGCACTGGTGGAGGACATCATGTTCAATGAAGGACAGAGTCAGTGACAGCAAGGAACTCTGGGTGAGATGAATTGACCCAACAGGTGTGACAGTGGACTTGAAAATGCCAGCAGTGGTGGGAATGCTGTAGACCTGCCAATGTGGTGTTCTGTTAGACATGAGGTCACTGTGAACTGGAAGTGACTAGACAGCATCTATGTTGGTCATGCTCTCTCCATCCAGCTTGTTTTCTCTGCGGCATTAATGAAAGGAGTCACAGCATTTCCTAGGATACAATGTCGGGGGCCCTGGTGTGGATGGAATTGTGTCCCCCAAAATATGCATTGATATTTCTGTTCATAGGGTCACTACGACTCAACGACACTTAACAGAAACAACAACATTTCTGTTCTTAAACATGTGGATATAATTCCATTTGGGAATAAGATTATCATTATTTTAAATGAGGCCAAATCAGTGGAAGGTGATTTTAAACTGGCCACTTTTGAGATACCAGCATACCTAAGAAATTGTCTATGTTTTGTTCAAGGCCACTGCCAAATATCACCCAAAAAGCAGCTCACATGGATATTTTTTTAGTTTCTCAGTGCACATAAGAGTTATGTGTATGCCCTGTGTTTGTCTACTAAATATGCATTAGCATTATAAAAGTATTTTAAATATTTAATCCCAATATCCCAATATGTGACACAGAGACATGTGGTGAGCACATGCTATTAGAAAAGCAGTGCTGGTAGACTTACTCAATGCAGGGCCGCCACAGACCTTTAATTTATACAAAATGCAGTACCAGCCTAGTGCAGTGAAACAAGGTACAAAGAGAGCAGATGAAGTACAGAATGGAGGAGGCACACCCAGAGATCCCCAAGGAGTGCCCAGAAGAATGCTAGAGAGACCAGAACAATGATTTTACACAGAACGGACGAGAGCCAGCACCCAGACTTCCAGTGTCAGCCATCTAAACAATAATAGGTTTCTGTTCATTAAAGCTACTCTGTGGTAATTCTGCTGTAGCAGCACTAGAAAACCAAGACAGCTCCCCCAAAACAAAGAGGCCTGGGTGATACGACCAAAAGGAGGACACAGAAGTGGATGAGCTCATTGCCCTTTGAGTATTTCCATTGAATGTGGACTGAGTTACTACGAGCCCCACAGTGTAGGATCACAGCATCTCCCATCTCGTGACTGGATAGAAGGAACCTTACCTCTTCTTCTTAGATGTTTATTCTGAGAAAAGGAAGCCCTAAGGGTCCTGTCTGGTCTAAGCTTACAGTTTGGGTTCCATCCAGTTTAAAATAAGGAGAGGGTGACCATGGACGAGGAGGATAAAGCAGAGTTGCCTGTCCAACAGTGGCGACGTAGCAGCCTCGTCCAGAGGGAGTATCCCCAAAGGGAAAAGATAAATAAGCGTTTGTGGACTTCTGGCTGAATCCAGCCTTTTCAGGGCAGTGGAAAGAGGTAATTATCCTCAGCGCTTAGAAGAAAACTCTTGGTATTAAAGGAGGACTTTTTTTTTTGGGGGGGGGGTTGGTGTTTGTTTATTTTGTACTGTTAATCTGTATTGTAGGAAGAGATGGTATCAGGCCTAAGGTGTAATAAGAAAAATAAAAAACAATTCTTTGCAAAGAGATTTTATAGAATATTCCAGACATGGTGCTCTGTCTCCTTTTGGAGAACGTGGTAATCACATATCTAATGGACCCTGAAGCTCTGCTGTGATGCCACCACTCAGCATTCCTCATGCAGTTTCTAAGACTACCAAGCCACAAAGCACTGTGAGAAGTTTAAAGCTACAGAAGACAGAATAGGCCCTGAAGGACCTAGCTATGACTTTTTCCATCTCTAAATAGGGCCATTTGTCCACATGATCTGTTGCTAGTTGCCATACCGCCCAAAGCGCCAATGGGTGGCAACTCTAGAATACAAGGACACATCAGGTCTACAGATCTTTACGATCCATACGCTTGAGTCCCCTATGGCAGCTATCCTATAATGACTTCCAGACTCCGGCTTCACCTTCCACCGCTGTATGGGACAACAGTGTTGTCATCAGCTAATTGTCAAAAGTCAATTGCCAGGCCTTTCTTCCTAGTCTATGTTAGTCTGGAAGATCTGTTGAAACCAGTCTGTTATGGCGGATCCTCTCAGCATTTGGAATACAAATAGCATAGCTACCAGTATCATGGCAGCACACAAGCCATCATCATATGCCAGAGAGACCGACGAGCCCTGGGCATGATCTCTGAGGTTCTGTAATTGTGAGGGGAAATATGTCGAGCAACACCTGAAAGAAATACATGGCCAGGAATCATCATTCCGAGAGAGCATCAATCAGGTCAGGGCATGGGCTGTCCACTGTTACTTAGAGCTAGGGGTCAGGTACCTGGCAAGCAAGGTAAGCAGGGATTGACTCGTGCTTACTAATGTCGCACATGAACTTGTTGACTATAGTTTATTAAACAAGTACAGGTAAGCCCCGGCTTACCTAACTTAGTACTCTGTTCCTGTCGAGAATTCTGTGGGGAGGTGGTGTAGGATTTGGAAATAGACAGATGCTAGCTGTACCTGGACAAAGTCACTGATGTGATTAAAAAATGTGCACTTATTCATTACAGGTTAAAAAGTGATAAATTGATGCTTACCTTGTTTGTTGAGTGATTGGACACTGAACGTAGCGTCAGCCCTAATACTACATGTGGAAGAAAGGTTTACCACCTTGGTTCTTTAGGAAAGTGCACAACCCAAGTGACCATCAGCAAGCGATGGATAGAGAAGCTCTGGTATAGTCACACAATGGAATACTATGCAGCACTGAAAAACAAGGAACTCATGAAATAATACCGAAAATGGATGATCCTAGAGGACATTATGCTGAGTGAAATATCTCAGTCACAAAAGGACAAATATTACATAGGGCCATTGTTGTAAAATGAGACTGACATCAGGGTTGCGGGAAGACAGAGAAGGAGGGGAGGAATGATGTATACTGCATTTAAACAGATAAGGGAGAGAACTGTTTAAAAGGGATATATGATTGGGTATTATTGTCATGACAGGAGTCCAGAATGAAGGCTGAACAGTAGAGTGGACTTGCGGGGAGGGGTTGCGTAACAATGAAAGAGTTTTTCTTTTACTTTTCAAGGAGAAGAATGAATTGGGGTGTAGGGGGTGGGCAGGGAGAAAAGTGCAAAATGAATGATTGGAAACCCTAAGTCTGTAAACCTTCATTAAGATTAATTTTTTAAAAATCATTAAAAAAAGGAAAATGTTACGGAGTTGGAAGAGAGACAGACAGCAGTCTTATATAAGCAGAATCTTTGATGTGGTGAAAAAAATATGCAAGCGTTCAGTTGCTCATTGGACCATCTCGCTGCTTGAAGGGACGATCATTGTCAGCCCCACACCGACATCCAGACCCAGGCCCACCGTCCTGGTAGAAGGGTGAGACCAGGTCCAGCAAATTTTCAGGAGGTCCCTGGTCCCCATTGCCCTCCAGCCCACCCCTCACATTGAGTGTGAGGTGTAGACAGGGCCCTTTGTTAGCCTCAGAGAGGCTGCCAGCTGGCTTCTCATCTACATGGTGCCATCTTGAATCCCAGGAAGGCTTTCATCTGTGCGTCTTCCAGTTTCAACACTGCCTTTGTCAGCTTTCACTAGGGGTGTTGAATTACCTCTTTTTTTCTTTCTTCCCCCCCACCCCAAACAAAAACTACATTCAGGGGAAGTTATTGGTCTGGAACAGAGAACTGGTCAATCATTGTTGTTATTATATTAATGACAAAGTAGTGTAACCACAATGATAGGAAATAGAACACCTAATAACATATGTTGTTTGTAGTCACGCTATTCCGATTACGAGGAATGATTTTGTTTCAACTAATGATGGCATAGTGACAACAACCCTGGCTCTTCAGATCAGCTGCCAGATCTCAGGTACCCGCTAGAAGGAGAGGGGGAGCCACGTGAGGACAGAGAGGGTGACAGGGTCTTCCTGTCCCCACACCCCTTCTCCCGTGTCACAGAGTCTCCTCCTGGCCACCCGATGGCCTGGCTATTCACTGGACCAGGTATGGACAGGGCCATGGCCTCGCCTCACCTGGAGATGCTGCTAGTACCTCAGTGGCTTTGGAATTCCCAGGCCCCTCCTGCAAGCTGGTCAACCTTCTCACCTGCCTGTACACTTAACGATGGTGATTTTGGGGAGACAAAGGCCAGTGTTCATGAAAAACCAAATCCAATGACCAAGAATTGTCCTAGATGAGATGAACATCCTGCCACTGAGCTGATTCTGACTTATGACAATCAGCCACTGGGTTTCTGAGTCTGTAAGTCTTTCCAGGAGGAGACAAGCTGTCTTTCCCTCTTGGAATAACTGGTAGATTTGAACTGCCAGTCTTCAGGATAGAAGCCCAGGTGACACACTAGGTCAGTGGGCTTCTTTGCATGTCATTAAACTCCCCTGCCATCAGTTCAGTTCTGACTCTCAGAAATCTTCCATGAGTGTTGTTGTTGTTGTTGTGATGGTGGTGGTAATTGTTGTTGTTATTGTGGACCATCAAGTCAGAACCAACCTGTAGCTGCTCCTCTGTCGAGTTTTCTGAGGCCGTTTATCACACGGGAAGAGATTGCTTATCCTTCTCCCGCAGAGCGGCTGGTGGGTTTGAACCACGTGCCTTTGAGATGGAAGGCAGTGCATCTTTCTCCTTTGACACTTCCTGTAGATTCAAACCACTGATCTCTCCGCCTTTGAGTTAGTCCACTAAGTTGTGTACTAAATGCAAACCAAGACCACAGTGAGATCCTCCTTCACACCATTAGGATGGCTATTGTCAGAAACGAGAGAAGATGACAAGTGTTGGACGAGCGATGGAGAAATTACACGTGTCATGCGATGCATATAAAGGATGTAAAATGATGCAGCCACAGTGGAAAATGTTTAGTGGATCCTCAGAAAGTTAGACCTGAATTACCATCTGACCCAGGAGTCCCTGCCTTACCCGTTCAATTGTTCCTGAAAGCTTGGAGATTCCAGGGGTGTCTTAGAAGACCTGGTGGCTTCTTCTGAAGAATCAGCCACTGAAAACTGCGTGACACACGGATTTCCTCTGACAGGCGTGAGTCCCTGTGGGAGGGGCTCTAATTCCACAGTAACTGGTTTTGTCGTGTCATCCGGCAAATTCACTCCTAACTGTAGACCCAGAGGAAGTGAAGGAAGCAGGGCGAACAAACACATCTACTCCATATCCTTCGCCACCTTATCCACAGTAGTCAAAGGTGCCCACAGCCCAAGTGTCTGACAACAGATGAACGGATAAACAAAATGCAGTGTGTGTACCATAGAGCATCGCACGGCGAAGGGGAAATGAAGTCTGATCAATACCATGCCATGAATGACCCCTTGAAAAAGCTTTACACTGTGTAAAGTAAGTCAGAAGGATATTGTATGATCACACTTATGTGATATAACCAGAGTAAGTGGATTCAGAGAGATAAAAGAGGGCCTAACATTATGGGGGAAGAGGAGAAATGAGAAGGAAAAAAGAAAAAAGAATTTGTCTGCAATGGGCTATTATTTCTCATCTGGACTTGAAAGTGGAGTGAGCAGTGTGTCTGGCCCCCGTATGGGACGACATTGCTGGAAGGCTGCAGCCCATCTGGCCCACAGGTGTGCAGGTTCAGACAGAGGGGGTTCCCAGTGAGCTTTCTGAGCAAGTTCAAAAGAGAGCACTTTTAAGATTCGAGAAGCCAAGGTGATTTCTAAAGCTAGGTTTCCCAAAGCTGGGCTCCCGAAGATCCGCTCACACCGCACCCAACCGAGAAGACAGCCAGGACCGGTGTGATGGCCACATCCCTTATGTGACTGAAGGGCTGCCAACAGCAGGAAAAACAGTAGCCCAGACGAATGCTTGCCCTGAGCACAGAAATGGCCCAAGGCCTTGCAATAGGGCCAGGTCAAGGTCATTCACCCACAGAGGTCTGGATGGAAACCCACAGTCAAGGCAGCCCTAATTCGCCGTAGTTGGCCTCCTTTCTATGGAGGTCTTGTTCCTGGAACCGGAGCTCTCAAGCCCCTCACCCTCCCTTGGAGAACAGAGTGAACCCCGACTCAAGACGGAGCCCCGGCCCCTCCCCCTCCCCTGCTCCAGGTATTCAATTATGGGCTGCCAGTCCTCAGACACTTGCACTTTCCATCAATCTCATGCCCCCGCCCCCCATAAGGTTATGGGTATTTCCTTTCTATATTATTACTTTGCTCTCTCCATAAACCAGCCCATCGTAGATCACACTAATGGCATTATAAACTTGGGCAACAGCAAGAAAATATATGGTGCGTTACAGTTTTGTATTGGGCCATGTAGATTGGAGCAGGTGAGTGTAGATGTGAGATTTGGTGGGGACCTGGACAGGCTCAGGCCTGAGGTGGGG
>NW_006399805.1:2618320-2635678 GCF_000299155.1 Elephantulus edwardii | reverse complement strand
CCTGAGGTGGGGGCCTGAGGTGGGGGCCTGAGGTGGGGGCCTGAGGTGGCCAGGGCAGGATGAGGGCAACCAGTCAGCCAGACGCTTGTTCCAGAGCTGCCCCCATGTGCTGCGCCCAGCTCTCCCCTGGAGCACCACGCCCCTCCATCCATTTGTAGCAACTGAGAGAATTAGAGGCTTCCTCTTGTAAACACAACGGGGGCTGTAAATCCACCCGCTCCCCAGGCAGTTGAACTCTGAAGGCAGCCTCCCTGCTCCCAGCGCAGCAGCATTCTTTGTGTCCTTGTTCAATTATTTAAATAAGCAGTGAAACCTCTGTACAAAGCAGCCAGGGACCTGCTGGACAGCGCAGAATGAAAGGCATCCTCTGGCCGCGGTGCTCTGGCTTCGGTGCCTGCTCCCCACAATTAGCAGTGCTGGCTTGGCTTTGCGTGCATCCCAGTGGAGTCGAAACATGATGACCTGGAGCCCGCTGGAGCCTCCTCCCGAATGCCAGGCCTTTCAAGATTTCCTGTCGTCTCCAGCCACGGCCACTCCTCACCCTCCATCCTTAACTACTGCATATCGCTGCAGGCAAATGGCGTCTCAGGGAGTCTGGCGCTTATTGTTTGCATTTATCTCCACATAATCCTGTTAATGCAGGTGCTGCCCATCCTCCAAAGACACGCTTGCAAATGACAGTTCAGAAAAATGGCCTTCTGGAAAAGAGGAGAGGAGTCTGGTTTGGAGGAATTGTCTGCAGGCTTGACCAAATCTTCCATGGATTGAAGTGCAAGAGATGCTCTAGGAAAAGTATTATTGTCAGACTGGAGTCTGAGGTTTTGCTTCTGGAACGTGGCGATGTTCTGGCACGTTCTGTAGGAGAGCGCAGGGGAAAGTGTGTGTGAGATGAGGGAGCCGGTGGAATATCATGGCCTTGAACTTGCACTATGGTAACTAGAATCATATCGGCATCACTCAAGCTCCTGTGTGCACAGGGGAAAGTGTGTGTGAGATGAGGGAGCCGGTGGAATACCATGGCCTTGAACTTGCACTATGGTAACTAGAATCATATCGGCTCCTGTGTCTCAGTAACCCAGAGCCAGCATTACAATTGAAACTTGAAAAAAATCAGTTGACATGAGAGTCATTTCCAACTCATGCCAGCCCACGTATATCAGAGCAGAACCACACGCCATGGTATTTCCAATGTCTCATTTTTTCAGCCTCAATTCTCACCACTGGACCAATTGTGGCAGCATCAGGATGGATGGTGAAGAGATTGAGATTGTACACAACTTTAGTTTACTTGGCTCCATAGTCAACAGTCTTGGCACCAGCAGCCAGGAAATGAAAAGGTGCATTGCCATGGGAAAGTTTGCTGTTAGGGACCTCTCCAAAGTACTGAAGAGCAATGGTGTCTCTCTGGAGACTAAGGTGTGTCTGATACAGGCCATGGTCTTTGCAATCACTTGTTATGCATCAGACAGTTGGACAATGACCAAGGAGGATAGAAGGAGAATTGATGCCTTTGAGCTGTGGTGCTGGAGAAGAGTATTGAGAATACCATGGACTACTAGGAAAACAAACAGATTTGTGCTGGAAAGGGTTAAACTGGGTGGCTCCTTGGAGGCAAGGATTCTGAGGCTCCGTCTAACATACTTTGGACATGTTGTGAGGAGAGACCAGTCCTTGGAGAGGGACATCATGCTTGGGAGGGTGGAGGGACAGCGCAGGAGAGGAAGGCCCTCTATGAGGTGGATTGATTCAGTGACTGGAATAATTGGGATGGGAGTGTCAGAGACAGTGCGATTGGCACAGGACAGAGCGGAGTTTAGGGCTGTTGTACATAGGGTCACTATGAGTCGCAAGTGACTCGACGGCACATAACAACAACATTTTTTCAGAAAAAGTCAAATACGAAGACTTCAGGACAGATTACACCTTAACACGTAGAACACAAAAAAATCCTCCTTACAGCTGCAACAATAACAACATCATGGTCATTGGAAACAAGATTGAAGTTGTTGTCGACCATTTCATTTTACTTAGATCTACCATCCATATCCGTGGTAGTAGCAGTTAAGAAATCAGAAAATGTAAAAAAAAAAAAACCAAATCAGAAAATGTATTGTGTTGGGCAAATCTGCTCTTGAGAATCTTTTTAAAGACCAAGGATGTCCATTGAAGACTAAGGTGTGCCTGATCCATGTCATGGTATTCCAGTAGTTTCACATGCCTGTGAGAGTTGGACAATGAATAAGGGACACTAAAGAATTGATGCTTTTCAGTTGTGTTACTGAGGAAGTGTTGAATATCCGTGGACTGCCAAAAGAACAAACACATCTGTCTTGGCAGAAGTGTAACCAGGGTGCTCCGTAAATGGTGAGACTTTGTCTCACATACTTTGGCCTGTTATCAGAGGGGCCCAATCCTTGGAAAAGAACATCATGCTTTGACGGAAGGGTAGAGGATCAGAGAAGGAAAAGAAGACCCTCAATGAGGAGGAGTGTCAGAGAAGGAGCAAATACTGCTGAATGCTTGCCTATGTTGTGCCAGACACTTTATCCATGCTGGTTCCTTGAAACCCCCATATGCTCCTTTGGAAAAGGAATCTCTCGTTTCAATCCCCAATTTACAGTTAAGGAAAGGAAGGATCAAAGTCTTTTCCAAAAAGTCATGAAACTTGCAAAAGAAAAGATGCTTGTACTCATAGCTGCAGAGGCAGCAGTGGCCCAGTGGTGGAAGTCTTGTCTGCCACATGGAATGTCCAAGTTCAACTTCTAGTCAATGCACTTCACACACGGTCTGGCATTGGAGACTTGCAAGTGGCTATCATGCTGAGCAGGTTTTAGCAGAGCTTTCAGTCTCGTAAACAAGACCTGGTGACGACAAACTTTCAAAAAACAGCCAGTGAGAACCATATTGGTCGCAACAGCTCAGCCCTGGGGCTGGGGCAGGTGCAGGCCGAGGTTGTGTTTGTTCTGTTGTGGGTGGGGTTGCTGAGTGTTGAGGAGTGACTCGACCTCCACTAACAACCACCTCTCCCCCCACTCATCACTCATGGTTATGTGATCCCTCCTAGGTTCTCAATGTCAGGGGGCCTCAAAGATGGGGATAAAATCTGTGGACCATGACAGCAGGTCTCTCAGACGTGATAGGTTCTCAGATAGGAGTCCTGTAGAGGCAAGGAATTTTCTCTGGACTTTTCCATGGGCACGAGACTTGTAGGCAACCTGGTGGCATGGTAGCCACGTGTCAGGCTGCTAACTGAAAGGGGCATGGTTGGGACTCACCAGCTCCTCCACAGAGTGGAGATGAGACAGGCTGCCCCCATGAAGATCTAGGGCCTTGAAACCTCTGTAGGACAATTCTGTTCTATCCATTTCATCACTTTGAATCACAGCTGACCCAAGAAGAGTGGATTTGGTTTGCTTCTGTAAAACTTACAGACCATTTTGTATGTGAAATACCAGAGGTCAGCGTCTGGATAAATGAGGTGGGCGGAAGGCGCGGCATGGTGAAGGAAGTGGTCCTACCATGCCTTGTTGCCTAGGGAAAAAATGCCATTTTGCATTTCAGTGAGGAAGGACAGGGTCAATCAGTAGTGTCACCAGAGGAAAATATATGGGGTCAGTCCTGAGTCTCCTCCAGTTTTTATTAATGAACTTACTCTCTGAGCTGCCAACCTTTTTATATGCAAACTAGGCCTTTATGGAGCTAGGGCCATCAGAACTCATTAGAGGACTCTTAACAGGGCTTCAGTGAGAGTCTCACAGAAGAGAGAGGGGCTTGTGTGTGGGCCCCCAGCCTGGCTTAGACCAGTCCGGCCCAGGGGATGGTGCCAGCCCAGCATCGGTGGGTCTTGTAGCTCCCACATCACATGGGAGAGTCCTTTATGACTTGCCATCATCCTAGGTGGTCCTGCCCACAAGCATGAGCCAGCCTTTCCTTAAAGGGACGCGAAGCTGCCGGTGAGCACAGGTTTGCCTCTGAGTTCTTCAGTTGCCAGGATATCTGTGGACACTGAGCCATTGTTTTTCTTCTCTGTGCCTCGACTTCCCCCTTTTGAAGTGGGTTGTTCAGAGGTTCCCTTGCAGCACCATTTTCATTTGGTAAGTGGAGTGAGAGATGCCAGAAGGCATGGACCCAGCTCCCCTCCCCCAGCTGCAGGGAGGAAAGGCCAGGCTTGTTCATGGCCCAGCAGTGGAGGCTCCAGGCCTGTGGGGGAAGGAGCAGTGGGGGCAGGATAGCAAGGCTGGACTTGCACTAACCTCCCTGCTTCATGTCCGAAGCTCCTCCTACTCCCTGCTTCTCTTCCACAAGCTCCCTCCTTTCTCCCAAGTAGTCTCCACTCAGGCACCTTGTAGGAGGAGCTTGGAGGGACTGAGGCTTCTCAGACATCTACCTGGGCCTGTGTCCGGCCGTGTGTGCGTGCGTCTGGGGCAACTATGCATCTTTGTGAACGCGTTCCTGTGGACATCTGTGTATACACCTACATGTGGGGACCTGCACACATGTGTGTGTATCCTGAGTGCGGTTGCACTTGTGTGTGGTTGCACGGTGTGCACAGATACCTGTGTGTGTGCTTTTGTATACAGTTGTATATCCATGCACCTGTGTGTATCTGTGTCCAGCTGTGTGTGCACGCACCTTCATGTATCCATGTGAAGCTGGGTGAGCATGCATTTTGTTAGCTATAAAAAAGAGTGCGAGGGAGAGAAATAAAGAAATTGGTCCCAAGAAACAACCAGGCCTTTATTGCGCGGTCTGAGAAGGACGCCAAATGACCCGGCCGCATGCGGACAGGATCAAAATGGAGTGCGCGCAGTTTGGGGGGGGTTCATCTTTATAGGGGTCCTGGGGAAGACTAAGATGGTACTTCTCAGAATTTGGCATGCTGATTAAGTTAGATTTTAGGTTTTTAAATCAAGCTCAGATTCTTGTCAGGATCCATTGTCTGGTCTGGTCTTTGATGGGACCAGCTCAAGTGTTATCAAGTTTCTCAGGAAGTGATCAAGCTTGAGGGTGGTGGGGCAGCTGCCATATTCTTCCTTCACATTTGTGCGCAGGGTGTGTGCCTGTGTCTGTGTGCACCGGTGTGAAGGTGTGTGTGTACTTGTGCATCTTTGAGCACTTGTTCCAGTGCACACCAGTGTACACCAGTGCATGGGGCACCTGCACGCATGCATGTGCCTGTGTGTGTGTGGTCCATGGAAGCGGCCTAGGCCAGGAGCCGATCATACTGCAAAGCCCCCCCCACCCCCGCCCTAGGGTGCCACCACAAAGGCCTCCCGCCCTCTGCTTCTCGGCTCCTAACTGCATGTGTACTCCATCCCCAGGACTGCCCGCAGCTGCTGCGCGTGGACAAGATCCTGGTGCCTGTGGAAGTGATCAAGCCCATCACTCTGAAGGCCAAGAACCTGCCCCAGCCCCAGTCGGGCCAGCGCGGGTACGAGTGTGTGCTCAGCATCCAGGGCAGCGAGCAGCGCGTCCCCGCCCTGCGCTTCAACAGCTCCAGCGTGCAGTGTCAGAACACCTCGGTGAGCCGCATCCCCCCACCCTGGACCCCGGCGGAGAGCCCATCAGACCCTGGGTTAACATCCACCCTGAGCCAGTTATAAATAGGCAGAGAGCCTGTTTCCACACAGCCACCTCCTACGGATCCAGGGGTTGTGGCTTGGGGGCGGGAGAGCACTATTCAGTTGATGGCAGCCCTACACAGTGTACCCCAAGTGTACGGCAGCTCTCCTGCGTGCCTGTTCCTCCCCGTGTCTTGCGTCTTCCCCGCCACCGCCTTGGCCTCAGTCCTTCTCTCCATGGGCTTACACACATAATCCCAGATGCTCCCAGACAAACATCAGACTTAAAGACTCAACACTGTCAAGCTGTAAAAAAGCTCCAAGTTCCTCCCTGCATCAATGAGGAAGCAGAGACTGAGAAACAGGCACAGATCTGGGTTTGTGGGGTCTGAAGCCTGTATAAAGGGCAGAGCCCTCTGAAGGTGAGGAAGGAAATATAATCAATATAGGCCTGAAACCTAGATCCTCTGGAGTGTCCCCGCTCAGCTCAGGGCAGCGCTGGTGGCCCCGTCCCTAGAAAGTTGCAATGTTGACCCAGAGGCTGTGCTGCTTTGTTGATTCAAAGAACAAAATACAGTAAAATCTGAGTCTGAAGCTCAGACAGTTTGGAAGATCCTCTTCCAGATCAAACATGAAATAGAAATAAACACGGAATTAGATATGTAGGCTTTGTAGGGTGTCAGGGCAAGTGAATACAGAATCCCGAGTTTGAAGCCCCATCCACTTTGAGGTCATGGTCTTCCAGCCTGAAGACAAGGGGCATGTTCAAGGTTACCTAGCAGATGAAGATTGGGACCCCATTCTAGTCTTCTCCTGTGTCACTCTGCCTCACATGCATCCATATGGTTGCTGTTGGCTGGGATCTGTCATGTCTGTATTTGGGAAACCTTCAGTGAGCTGGATTGATGGGGCAGCCTCCAATGATGGACTCACACCTGCAAATGAAGTTGAAGACAGTACAGGACTGGATGCTTCCTTTCCTTAGACAGAAGGCCTCTGTGAGCTGAAGACAACTTCACAGCCACTCGCCGTATAGCATGTGGGGACATGATGTCACATATGGGTCGTTCTGGACAAAGGACTGGGAGGAGCATCGGTCTTCCTGCAGGATGGTCTAGGGGTAGATGGAGTGAGAGGCCCACATACGCCTGAGGCTGTGGGCATTAAGGACAGAGCCCACCACTGGTCTCTTTGAAGTTCCACGTGACTCCCTCCACCCACCCAAGCTCCCCAGTTACTCAGATCCCTCCCCCAGGCACCAGGCTGTTTTTCTGATTTCTGAAGCACTCCAGACAGAACCTGCCAGCAAAGGGATATTAAACACCTCTCCATTCCTCATAAATCCTGAGACCACGCAGACCAGCCCCAGGGATTTGGCGAAAGTGCTTTCCCTAAAGCCTGGCTTCCACATGCAGTTCTGAAAGAGGCAGGTAGTGGGGGTCTGGGGTCTGGCGAAAAGAGTTGTGCTTCTTTGGCAAAGGTCCCCAAGGCATCAAGAGGGAGGACAGAACCTGTAGCCCCTCTCATGACCAGGCTTCTGTTTCCTGAAAACAGAATATAACTACAAATTGGGGCCTCATGACCTTCTGCTTTGACCAACTGTGTTCAATAGAAGGAAAACAAGTCAGCGTCTTTGTACCTCTCCCGACCCATAGTGACCCAGAGAGCGAGAACTGCCCTCTAAGGTTCCCAAGGCAACAGTCTGTATGGGTACTGACTGCCACATCTTTCTTCCAAGGTGCAGTTGGTGGAGTCAAACTATTGACCTTTTGGTTAGCAGCTCATGAGAAGAAGGGTGCCCCTTACTGTAGAGGGCATCCATGTGTCTGATGTTGGGTTCCTGGGATTTAAGGAACCAGCAGTGTATACAGTGACTCACTGGAGAATCTCACATGCAATGCTCGATGCCCAGGGGACACAGTGGTCAAATGTGTCTCTAGCATCTGAGGGACCCAAGCCCTCCCTGGATGGGTGATGGTGCTGCCCAATTAGTGGCTTCACAAGCCATGGCCTCCTGGGGAGCAACCTTCTGGGGCGTGGTCCCAGGCACTTCCAAATCTCCTGGAGAAGGAGGGAGGCTTGGGCCATTAGGAATGGAAGCCTGGAGTCCCAGATCCTTCACCAAGCAGAAACCTTGACTTTGAACCTTCCGCTCACTCCTTGGCCCTCACCTCCAGAGGAGATGGCTGTCAAAGAGCTCTGGTCTCCTATCAGTCTGTGGTCTCCTTGTCCACTCTAGACCAGTTCTTGTACCTCCAGGTCATCTCTCCTACAGCAGCTCAGCCCACTGCCTGCGTTGCTTAGTTCCACCACTTTCTAAGTGAGGAAGGAGCTAGTAAAGTCTGTGATCCTGTCACTTTAAAGTCTGAGAAACTGAGGCAACAGGAAGGGTACTCTACAGACCTAGAGCCCAGGAGTTCCCCTCTCCCTGCTGGAATCCCATAGTTCAGGAAAGCTCTTGACTTGTTTTTAGGGGGAAAAGTTGGGCCAGTTGCACCTTGTCATTAAGTGATTTCCTTGAAGAATCTTTAAGGGTCATAATCACACCAAGTCATGCTACCTAGCAACAAAGGGAGGACTTACCAGCAGAATATCTCAGAGTTCAGAACAAGAGTGAGGAGGGGAGCATGTCTAAATAGCATGACCATGCTTAGGAGAATTGATGCCTTTGAGCTGTGGTGCTGGAGGAGTATTGAATGTACCATGGACTGCTAAGAAAACGAACAGATCCTGGAGAGGGTTACACCAGGATGCTCTTTGGAGGCCAGGATTCTGAAGCTTTGTCTGACATATTTTGAACATGTTGCAAAGAGGGACCAGTCCTTGGAGAGGGAGGTCTTGCTTGGGAGGGTGGAGGGATAGTACAGGATGGGAAGACCCTCTATGAGGTGGATTGATTCAGTGACTAGGGTAATCGGGATGGGTGTGTCAGAAACCATGTGATTGGCACAGGACAGAGCAGAGTTTAGGGCTGTTGTGCATGGGGTCGTTATGAGTCGCAGGTGCGTAACAACAACAATGTCTAAATAAGACATAGGTCTTGTTCCTTTAGAAGGTGGAGAAGCCAAAGGTCACACTCCTCCAAGATAATGAATGAAGTCATCCATTAGTCCAGCCCAAGGTCATTGTTAGACCTTGATTGAAACACTTAACCTCTTGGCCTCAGGGAGCCAGTAACAAGTGCTCCAGAGCCCAGGGCTTTGTGCACATTCACTGCCCACTCATTACTGAGATCTGTATAAATGCTAAGTGGAAGTAGATGCATGAGACCCTGGGGGACAGGAGCTGAGCCCCAGGCTCCATGTAGATGCAGCGAGCCCCTTTCCAGGACCAAGGGAACAGAGGGAAGCCCCTGGGGTTAATGGATTTTATATTATTTTATCATCAGGATCCCAGGGAGTGGGAAGGGGATGACAAAGCCATGCCCAACACATTCACTCCTTAAAGTCATTTTTTTAGCACTTGTCTTCAAAGGAAAGTTGCGTGCACACACAGACGGAGCATACAAGCTTCCTCACATGAATTCCCTTGTGTGCAAAGGGTCTGGCGTACACACACACACACACACACAAACACACACACACACACTAAGTGGCTATTATTATTATTCCATGTAAACATAAACACCAGCGTCAGGAACCCACAGAAGGGTTCAGAGCTGCTGTACATAGGCTTGCTATACATCGCCGGCGACTCAATGGCACATAACAACAATAACGTACTGTGACCTCCTAAATAACATGTCTCCAGAAACACTATGACTTTTGATAAATGTCGATAGTTGTAGAGGGGCTTCAGGCCTTTTGTTCCTAGGGTTGCTATGAGCCATGCTTGACTTGAAGGAAATCAACAATCAACAACAACAACAACTGAACACAGTATGCCTCGCCTCCCCCTGTGTATACACCTAGATGGAAATCCTATCTGTGCGCTCAGACTCTGTGCATGCGCGGTAACGTATCCCAGATGAAGCACGTTACTGCAGGCAGCCTGTGAGGCTGGCCTGCCCCAGACGCCTGCATCAGGAGCGGGAAGCCGACTTAGCATGTTCAGTCATACTCATGCAGCTGGGAGCACAGCAGAGATGTGTGGATGTGACGTGTGTCTGCACACACGTGGCTCTGTGGACTGGCCCCACAGATGAGCATGTGCGGACGTCCTGGGAAGTGGCCCCTGCCATGAGCCCCTCCACCTCCAACCTCTCTCCCCACCATGGTGTAGTCCTTTCTCGTTCTCTGCTGTCATCACCTGCCTCTGATGTCCACATCCTCAGCAGCCTCTAGTATATGTTCACTGCGTGGGAAATTACCCGGTATTTATCATTCCCAAATCTGCAGTAGACCCGGCCAGGGCTCCCCAGGAGGTGAGAAGGGCATGATGTTTTTCACAGTTCAGCATTCTGGGAAGAGCCCGGGGACTGGCCCTCTGCGGCCTCCTTTGGTGATCAGGAGCTAGGGTGGAGAGGTGAATGAGTAGCCCCTGGACTCCGCTTCCAGAAACAACATTCCAGATGATGGGTCCTCAGGCTGAGTCCCTCCCTGTTAATCTCCCAACACCTCTGCCCCCACCCCTCAGGTGTGCCCTCCCTGCCCCTACCAATGCACACAGTCACTGCACACACACACACACACACACACACGCGCGCGCAGATACGTGGGCACACACATACGTGCACCTTTGCACACACACACCCAGTCTCAGTAGTCTCAGCCCCACACCCTCCCAGGACCCAAGGTGGACCTCGTCCTCACTCAGAGGCCGTAACCAGCTTCCTCTTCCGCCTCCCTCCCGACCACAGTATTCCTACGAAGGCATGGAGATTAACAACCTGCCCGTGGAGCTGACCGTCGTGTGGAATGGGCACTTCAACATCGACAACCCGGCTCAGAACAAAGGTCTGGGGGCCTGACAGGACCCTGGTGGGAGGTGGTTGTCCCGTGCTCTCCACCTCAGAGGTGGCCCTCAGCCACTGGCCGCTGAGGATGTGCAGGAGGACAGCTGAGAGGGGATGTGTTGCACGTCTGCACCCACAGTAAAGTGCTAAACAAGGGAATGAACTACTCAAGCTTTACTTATGAGGGAACAGGAGAAGAACTCATGGATGAGTGTCCTCCTGACCTGTGTATCCTCATAGATTTACTGACCAATGTCTTATTGCATCAGCTGTAAAATAAGGTAACAGGACTCTAAGATTAAGGTTGTTTTTTTTTTCAATTGTGTCTTTTCTTATTTGCTGACCTTCCCTGTTTCCATAAATACATCTTTATCATAAGACAGTATCAGTGGAGAATTAAGATTTTGCATATCCCAGGGTAGAGTGTTCTTTTGGTCCTGATCACATTATTCCATGTACACTCTTAATCCAGGAAGCTCCTGCCTTGGTCAGCTTAACCCCTATAGGCATAGGATAACCTCAGGGGTCCTATTTGGGTTACTCTGCATCTGAATAGCCAAGATGACAGGCAGAGCCATCCTGTGTCCCTTTCTCCAAGGCTGGGCTCCTTATCGTGGTTATGTTGTCTTACGTGTGTCGTTCTCACTCTGTCTCCAGTCCACTTGTACAAGTGTGGAGCCATGCGGGAGAGCTGTGGGCTGTGCCTCAAGGCAGACCCTGACTTTGAGTGTGGCTGGTGCCAGACTCAGGGCCAGTGCACCCTGCGCCAGCACTGTCTCACCCACGAGAGTCAGTGGCTAGAGCTTTCAGGCGCCAACAGCAAGTGCACAAACCCCCGAATCACAGAGGTGAGCCCGTGGGTCCTGCCGCCCTGGGAGGGGGTGCATGGGGTGGAGCTGGCCCCCAAAAGTGGAGGAGAGCTAGGTGAACACCCCTTGCCCCTTCGTGGTGGCCACAGTCCAAAGCCTGTCTCCTGATCTCGACTGTGTCCCCAGATCATCCCTGTGACGGGCCCTCGGGAAGGAGGCACCAAGGTCACCATCCGTGGGGAGAACCTGGGCTTGGAATTCCGGGACATCGCCTCCCATGTCAAGGTGGCAGGCGTGGAGTGCAGCCCCTTGGTGGACGGCTACATCCCAGCAGAGCAGTGAGTGGAGGGGGCCTGAGGGAGAACGGGGGAGGCGAAGGATCCATGAGGAGCCCTCTGGCCAGGAGTAGATGGGCTTGTTGGGGAAAGGAGAACAGCCTCTAACATTCTGGGTGGGGGGAGAGAGAGTGAGAGTGTGTGTGTGTGTGTGTGTGTGTGTGTGAGAGAGAGAGAGAGAGAGAGACTCCCACAATTCCTCGACCCCTAAATTAACCAGCTGCTATACTGGGGGCTTGTTGAGAGGAAAAATTACTGAGAGAGAACAGAAGGGGATTGTCACCTACTTGTGGCAAATGACAAGGCAATAAAGAAAATATCAGCCAACGGAGTGTGAACTCAGTTCCTCACACCCAATCCCTCAGCTCCTCCTCACTCTTGCCCCCATCCTCCTATCCTTTGCTGCCCAGCCCCCAAAAAGTGCCATTCTGTATGGGATCTGAAAAGGAAACTACACGCACTCCCAGGTCTGTGGGACTTGGATGCATTTCTCTTGAAAGCCCCCTGGTTCACTGAGCAGGTGTCCCACAATGCCCTTGGCCTCTGGCCCACCTAGCTAAAGAAGACCATTAGTCGTGTGTAGCCTTGTGAGTAAGTAAATGCAGTTTCCCAGCCCAGTAGCTCCATCCATGAGATGGTCACTGGCACTGCAGAATCTATGCTGTCATCTCAGCCCTTCTAGGAGTGAGACCTTGTCACTGTCCTTTGAGCAGAAATGTGGACTCTTCACAAGGTTTTCTTGGACTGGCCAGTGCCTTTGGCCCTGCTGCCAAGCTGGGTCTTACTAGGATTCACTGACGCAGCCATCAATATTGACATCCTCCATTCCTCCTCATTGCCACTGGGCCCTCCCAAGGGTGCTTGGAGTCCAGAAGATTTAAGTCTTGGTCATGGCAGAACTCTCTCCCTTGTCCAGAGTTTCTCAGAAGCTCTTTTCGTGTCTCCTTCATCTTTCCCCAGGCTCCCTTACAAAACCAAAGTGACAACATTATCATGATTTGGAGGGCTTTAAAGTGTCCCACTATGGAACTGCATGGCTTGATAGACAAATATTATTGTTAAGCCCAAAAGATTCCAATAGTATGATATCCTTTACATCAGTGTATTAAGGAAGAACACCTACAAAATGAATCTTCATATATAAGAATTTGTTGTCAAAACCGACTCCTAGCTGACCCTCCAGCACGTTTTCAGAGACTGTAAATCACACGGGAGGAGACTGTCTCATTTTCTCCCAAGGAGCAACTGAGGGACTCAAACCATCTGCTTTTGGGTTGGCAGTGCAACTCCTTATTCACTAGGCCATACTAGAGCTTCCATATAAGAAGTTAGTGTGTGAGAAAGAAGTCTTCTCGGCTCCACAAGGGAAGACCCTGGCATACATGGTGCTGGCCAGTTCCCTCAAAAAAGGATCAGATCACACGCTTACTTCACACCACACACCAAAATAAATTCCAGATGGATTACAGAGCAAGGTGTAAAGAGGAAACAGGAAGGATTAGAAGAAGGTGCGGGTGCGGATTATTTGATTTCAAGAAAGGAAAGGTGTTCTAAGTACAGCTGCAAAAGGAGAAATTATAATAAACTTTTGTGTCAAAAATTATTATAGGGCAAGTGAAAGTATGATTGATAAACTGGGAGTGTGGTTCTTCCCTAGTGCAGGTACTGGATGCTTTTAACATACATGTGTTTAATATACACAGACAATATGTGTTTTTATAAATAAAAGGCAAATCTCCCCAAATTAGCAAAAGGCATGAATCAACATTTACAAGATACAAGTAGTCAAGTCATGTTTAAAAACCCCCAAGTTTAGCAGCAGTGTTAATCAATGAAAACAGGAGGTTGATGCCTCGCACTCAAGAGCTAAGAAACTCCACTCATTGCCATCAAGTCATAGCCACTTACAACTCACCCTCCAATACACTTTCAGAGGCTGCAGATTGCACGGGAGGAGACTGTCCACCTTCCTCCCACGGAGAAACTGGAGAATTGAAACTCCTGGCTTTGAGTTGGCAGCACAACTCCTTACCCCCGAGGTCACCAGAGCTCACACAAATAAGAGGAATGGAAAGAGCAGATGCTTTTCCTGATGAGTGAGGGGTAAATTGAAAGGCAATCCAGAAATATGGGTCAAAAGTTTTAAAGTGACCATAACACTTTGGGAACCTTCCCTAAATGAATAATCAGACTGAACTAAAATATAGTAAATAATTAGAAGCAATGTCAAAACCAAGATAAGAGCACAGAAGAGGAAGACCTTGGGTGAGATGGATTGATACAGTAACTAAGTCAATGGGGTTGGCTGTGTCGGAGTCAGTGAGACTGGCTCAGGACAGGGCAGGCTTCAGAGCTATTGTACACTGGGTCGCTGTGAGTCACAGGTGACTCAACAGCACATAACAACAATGTACAGTACAGTAAACTACTTAGCCATTAAATATGAGCTCACAGAAGTATTGCCATGCAGATACGCAAGGTACAGTAAGTAAGAATTCAAGTTTTCAAGCAGAGGGCAGAATCCTTATCAATAATATACAAGGAAAACAAGGCAAGACACCCTGCCCCCAGTGTTGACAAAGGATCATTCCAGGTGGGGCAATTGGGAATAGGGAGTAGACTATTGACGTTATTATTTTATTTGTGTTTTTATATACCTTTTTTAAAAACCCAGAATACCTATTAATTACATTGTCTGGACAAAATGGTATCTATTCTTGAAGACCTTTACTCAGTTCTTTCGGAGAAACAAATCTCAGAAGCTACTAAGTAAAAGAATAGCCAGTGTTACCACAGAGACACCTTTTAAGCTTTGGATGGCACAGAACATTACAAACAAGGATGCCAGACAGGTGACAAACTGAGAAAATAACCACTGTATTTATAGCATGAAACAGTGGCTACTCCTAATATAGACACTTCAACAGAAAGTCAGGGAGTGCTGGTGGCCTCGTGGGAGGAAGCAATGCTTTTCAAGGCCAGTGCCTTTTTGTGGATTCACATTCACCAGGTGCCCTGCTGGGGGAGAAAGATGAGTGGGCTCCTCCCGTGCCATTTAGGGTCAGCTCGAAGTAATTTCCAGCCCAACAATATGTTTGAGATTGTTTGTATCCAGAAAGGCAATCCAATGAGAAAAAAAAGCGGAAGGCTTGGACAAGTCAAAGAGAAGGCGACAGAAAGTAAGAATCATGAAATTATATCACATCTCACCAGTCATCAAGGAACTAAAAAGTAAAACAATGACAAGATTCTTTCTCCCTCTGTTTTACCGGAGTCGTTTCAGAAGCTTGCTAATATCTGGTGTTGGCAAAAGCACGGGGCAATCTTGCTCTCATGCCGTTGACAGAAGTGAAAATTGGTGCAGCTTTTCGGAGCTTCATTTGACTATACCTTTCAGCTGTTAAATACACAAACTGTCTGCCCCAGCACCTTCCCTCCTTGGAAAGCTATTCTACTAAATACACAGTGCTTAAGGGTATGTGTGTAAATTGGTTCATTTGGCAGGATTACTTAGAGTAGGAGGGAAAATGACAAATTCCATCAGCAGGTGGAGAGTTAAACGCAAGGTGGTTCAGTCTCAGTCTGCCTGTTCCGGAATTGTCAGAAAGCACGTGGTAGCTCTGTGTATTCTGCGATGGGAGAGCCCACCCTTCCTCGCTCGGGGGAAGCAGCTGTGTTTAGAGTAGTATGTTATGTTTCGCTTTTATTTTAAACATCATACGTATGTTTCTTTATATATGCATGCTGGTGGATCATTGTACTATGTGTGTGCAATATTTATGTTTGTGTGAACATATGTAGAAAACAAATACATGCACATATGCATGTACGTATGTATATATACAAGTACGTGTGTGCGTGTATGTACGTGTATATGTTTGTATGGGCCTAGGGAAAAGTCCAGGTAAATATGTATACACCAAATTGTAATAGTGGGTCCCTGTAACCACCAAGTTGAACTTGACTCAGAGTGTTCCTATTTAAACCCCTCAGGGTTTGAGTTAGGAGTGATGGAAGGAATATTCATTTTTACTATCATATTGCTGTACTGGCTTTTTGTTTGCTTTCTTTCCCCAAAAGATAAGAGTAAATTTTGCAAGTAAAACAATAAAAAAATATAATAAGATAACAAATTGTAACTTTCCCTTGCCATCCCAGCCCCAAAGCAACCTGTTCCTGTCCAATCAATTCTGACTCTTCGTGACCAAATAGGGTTACTAAGGCTGGAAAAAACCGCTCCACAGAGGTTCCAATTGCCAGGTCTTTTTCCCTCCAACCGATGGGTGGGTGAAGACTGTCAACCTTTGGTTAGCAAGTATCTCCTTGTATGCCCACTCACCTGGAACCTGGAGCAGAAAGCACTGCACCCAGGCTGCTGGACTCTGGGGACAAGTAGAGACCAGTAGGACTTAAAGAGCTTACCTCGGCCCCTATTTCTGAGTTTGACTCGCTGTGTGCCCTTGTGTAAGTCACTTGACCTCTCTCTGAACTCTGCTAGTTCTATCTCCTGCTTTGTCCGGAACACCCTCTACCTCTAATTAACTTAGTTAGCTGGCTGCGGTGAGAACACACAGAACTCCAGGCCCCAGCCTAGTCTCTAGTTACTCAAAGGTCTTCCCAGGAGATCCCTTCAGAAGCTCCTGTCTTGCTTCCTGAGAACTGGTGGAAGGAGTCTCTGCAGGGAGAAACTGTGAGGTATATAGGATACTTAGGAGAGGAGAGCAATGCCCTAGTGTCGTAGTCCCTTATCGAGTTGCTAGCCCCAAGGCTGGTTCCAATCTGCCCGCTTCCCAGTGGGAGAAAGGGGGACCAATTCCTCCCATTACGATTTACAGCCTCGGATACCAAGTAGCTATGAGTGGGAACTGATTCTGAGTCTGGTAGACAGAGGAAAGACAAGCCAGGCTGTTAATGGAAAGATCAGTGTTTCGAACCCACCAGTTGCTCCAAGAGGAATAAGATGAGATTGTTTGCTCACATGTAAGTGTGAAACACGATGGAGGGCTGCAAGGAGTGGGGTTTGGTTTTATTTATTTTGGTTTAATGCAGAGGGGGGGAAAAAAGAAGTACTGTTGCACAGTTGGTTAAGCTTTCAACTGGTAACCAAATAGTCAGTGGTTTGAACCCACTGACTATTGGGGGGAAAGTGTGGCTGGCTACCTCTGTAAAGATCCGTAGCCTTGGAAAGCCAGTGGGCAGTTAGGCTCCCCCCTGCAGGACAGGATGACTTGACTGAGACTTGATGGTAATGGGCTGGCAGCAATGGGGACTCCAGGAAAGGGCAGGTGGGGTCGGGCGGGCACATGCGGGAGTCCTGTGACGGGTTCACTCCTCCTTGCAGGATCGTGTGTGAGATGGGGGAGGCCAAGCCCAGCCAGCACGCCGGCTTCGTGGAGATCTGTGTGGCCGTGTGCCGGCCCGAGTTCATGGCCCGCTCCTCACAGCTCTACTACTTCATGGTGAGTTCTGGTCTGTTACCATTCTGGACCTGGGCAGGGCAGATGAGGGGCCGGGCCAGCCTCACTTCACCTGCAGGGTCCTGTCCTGCAGGGAGGGGATGTGGAGGGGCAGGCTGGGAGTGGGAGGGCTGTGCACGGAGACTCCTTCCACAGTTAACTGGACAAACATGGGCACGTTCTTGATCTGTGCCTCAGTTACTTCATTCATAGAATGGAAATAATTATAGCAAGAGCACTGTGGGGTTGCTGGGTAACTGACATGAAATGTGTGTTGCTAGCTTTCTTCCCTTTATCAGACAC
>NW_006399805.1:2568807-2618057 GCF_000299155.1 Elephantulus edwardii | reverse complement strand
CCTCACACCCCAGACTTCGTGTCTCAGGTAACAACAGCCGTAATGGGTCGCAATTTGGAGCTTCTCTGTAGAAGGATCTCCGCTTGGATAGTCTCACTGCATCTCTGGAAAGATAGACAATGATTTATAGCCTAGGAAACCTGATTGGCGGGAGAGCGGGGAACCCCATGAGTAGGAATCCACTTGGTAGCAGTGAGTTGAATTATGGAAAGATGGCAGCCCAGCCTCTCTACCATGCAGTGCTCTCTGGAGCTTCCGGGAGGCCTGACTCTGACCTTCGCCCTCTCCTTTTCCTGCTTGCCCTGACTGAACCAGCCTCTCCTGCCCCTTAAGGCTGTCCACACCCACTCCTGTTTCCTGCTCATGGGGCCCTCCTGTGACCTGACACTCAGAGCCAGGATGCCGCCTTGGCCTCCTGGGATCTGTGCGTCTGTTTGTGTGAACTGTTTCCTCAGGCAGACCTGGAAGTCTCTAGACATGAAGCCTCCCTGTGTGTACAATAGATGTTAATTTTTAGAATGAGGCTTACAGAAAAGTTGTCCAGCAAATGGAGGCCCCACCCTCCTCCTCCTCCTCCTCAGGCTGTGTTCATTGTCTCTCCTGAGAGCCACGCCTTACCTTCTGGTGGCTCTTACCTTCTGGTAGCATGGGTAGCACGTGAGCCTCCACCACTCCAACACTGCTGGTTGACCCAGGACTGCGGACTCGGGCCTGGAATTTGCGTTCAGCTCACCCTGGGTGTTGCATGGTCCCCATGGGTTTTCACAGATGCCTACTCTCGCGTGTCCACCACGGCAGTGTCTCCACAAGGGTTTCAGTGCCCTGAAAATGCCCTGCAGTCATCTGTCCATTTCTCCCCTGAATCTCTGGCCCGATAAGCAATGTAAGCCCCTGCTCACTTGTGCCGACTCTTTAATCTCTAATGACAGTGTCACTTGTTTTCATCACATCCGAGGTTCTGCTTTTAGATTTTGCTTTTCTGTCTCCCAACCCTCCAGAGTCAAAGCCTCTTGACAGATTTACAGCTCCTGACAGGGAGAGAGTGTGCATGCCCGTATGAAACGATCCACTACAGAGTAGCGAGTGAACCCAAGTGGCCCCACGCTGACCTTACCCACTGGGGTACGCCGCCCGTGTCTGGCAGCCTCTGGTGATGCTGTCTGTTCAGTATTGTCTGCTAGAGCACCATACGGCTGAGATTATGCAGCCTACCCACAGGACCAACTCGCTGTGACTAAGCCCGTTCTGACTCACGGCCACCCTGTAAGACAGACTGGGACTGTCCCAGACGGTTCCTGAGGCTGTGATTTTTATCAAAGTAGATTGTCACATCTTTCAAGAAGCAGCTGGTGTATTTGAACCGCCAATCTTTCAGTTGCAGCTGAGTACTTAACCACTTCACTACCGGAGCTCTTTCCGCTGCACTTGTCTTGGTTAGGTACTTTCAAGTCGACGATGGCTCATAGTGAGTCTGTGAGCAGCAGGTGGAAGGTCTGCTCCCTCCTGCAGCGTCCTTACCATCTCCGTCTCACTCGAGTCCATTGCTGCCGTCACAGTGTCTGTCCATCTCCCTGAGGGGCTGCCTTCCATCTCACTGAGAGGCTGCCTTTCTTTCCTTGATCCTCAGCTTGTCCGAGCATGATCTCTTTTTCCAGGGACTGGTGCTCCCTGACAACACGCCCAGAGCATGTGAGACGACGTCTCACCATCCTTGCCTCTGAGGACACACTGGCTGCACTTCTCCAAGACAGGCTTGTTAGTCCATGAGATAGTACTTTTCACCAGCACCGCAGCTCAAAGGCATCAGTTCTTCTTCAGTCTTCCTCAGCCATTGTCCAATTTTACACACAAAGGAAGCAATGGAAAATACCATGGCTTGAGTCAGGAGCACTTGACATCCTTGCTCTCCAGCACCTTGGAGTGGTCCCTGACAGTGGATTTCCCCAGTGTAGTGCCCCTTTTGATATCCTGTTGGTGTTGTTTGTTTGTTTGTTTCTTTTTATATCCTGGTTGCTCCCACATTGGGTGTTGATTGTGGATCCAAGTACAATTGTATCATTGAGAAGCTCATGCAGTTGTAAACTTTGACTGCATAGTGGGCTCTTCTGAGGGTTCCCGGAGCACCCGCCCCACTGGCTGCCAGAAGTCCCCTCTAATGCACACCATCCCTTCTCACACTGCCCCCTTACACCCCCAGTGACCTTATAGACCCTGGCCTTGCAGGATGTCCAGGGCCACCTCTGTCAGGATGATAGTATGCACAGGGGCACACACATACACATTCACTGACACATATTTGTACCCTCATATACACTCACACACTTACACACACATTCACTCACACACACGAACCTTCACACACACTAACAAACTCACACACATTCACAAACCCTCCACACACACACACACACACTCTCACACACCCCTCTCACTCCCCTTCTCCTAGAGTCTGAAAGCCCTCACTACCCTCAGTGGGACAGCTGCATCTTGTAGAAGGGGACCCTTTGTGAAGAGCTACAGAGCAAAGTGGACTAAGGGGCCAGCCCTGATCTTGTGACCAGAGAGGTTAGGGACTGCTTCAGTCACACAGCAGGATCTAGCCAAGACAACCCAGCAGTCTCTGCACCCTGTCTGGGCTCAGCTGTTCAGGAACTGTAAAAGTATCCCTGAGCCAGATCTGTGTTTGAGAATAACAAGGGGTCACGGTGAATAGGTGCTCTCCCAGGTCCAGTGATGGGGGAGGGGTGGAGGGAGACACCACACAGTTGGCCCGCAGAGGCTGGAAGTGCGCCTGCGCCTGGCGCCTGTGTGGCTCTGCCCATGTGTGCAGCTGATGTACCATCAGATGTACCCACTATGCGTGTGCCTGTGAGTGTGTGGCCACCAGCTCGCAGGCCCCCACACCCCCGTGAGGCCTCACTGATCGAGGCCGAGGCCGGTGCATTTAGGGGGGGGGGGCAGCAGTGGTGGGAGCCAGGAGGGTTCAAGTCACTGCTGCAGCTTTCTTCAGTCAGGAACAGGGAGGGGAATCTCTTCATTTAAATGCTGATCCAGGCTTCTCACCTGGGACTGAGGAAAGTTTTTCCATTAAAATGCTAATGAAAGAACAAACTGCAACTCCAAATCCTAGCCCTGGCTGTGCTCCCCCCACCCCCACTCATGCTCCTCACTCTCCTGGCCAGGGGCCCTCCCACAGGCCTTAGCAAGAACAGACCACCTTTCTTTGCTTTGCCATCGCCTCTTTGGGCCCCTTACACTCCATTGCTCTGTCCACCGGGATAGAGCAAAGAATGCGCTGTTGGCACTAAAGCTTAGGGGACATCGATCCTGTTCTCTGCTGTAAAACCAGAGGAGCCCTGAGCACACAGGGGAGGGCGTTTATGTGAGGTTGCTGACCAGAAAGGCAGGGCCTGGTGTCCAGCACCTTCTCTGCCTTTCTGGGAGACTTCTTGTCATGTGCTGTGCAGTCAGAACTGGCTCATAGCTGACCCTCCAGCAGGTTTTCAGAGGCAGTAAATCACCCAGGAGGAGACTGCCCATCCACCTGTCTGAGCAGCAGGTGGGTTTTGGACCCTGTGCCTTTAGGATTGCAGTGCAGCTTCTTACCACCTAGCAGCCTCGCACAGCTAAGGGGGGGCCACTATGAGTGCACCCAATGGGATTGGGTTTTGGTTTAATATAATTGTGCGGTCTGGAGACTAAGGTGCATGTGATTCAGGCCATAGTCTTCGCAATTACTTGCTATGCGTCAGAAAGCTGGACAATGACTGGGGATGATAGAAAGAGAATTGATGCCTTTGAGCTGTGGTGTTGGAGAAGAGTATTGAATATACCACGGACTGCCAGGAGAACACACACGTTCATCCAGCAGGGTTTGAAACCAGGCTGTGCCTTAGAGG
The DNA here is from genome assembly GCF_000299155.1 of Elephantulus edwardii. NCBI lineage: Eukaryota > Metazoa > Chordata > Mammalia > Macroscelidea > Macroscelididae > Elephantulus > Elephantulus edwardii. The sequence continues at coordinate 2,614,158 of NW_006399805.1, read as the reverse complement.
CAAGGATTTTGAGGCTTCACCTGACATTTTTGGACATGTTGCAAGGAGGGACCAGTCCTTGGAGAGGGACATCACGCTTGGGAGGGTGGAGGGACAGTGCAAGAGAGGAAGACCCTCGATGACATGGATTGATTCAGTGACTGGGGTAATGGGGACAGGTGTGTCAGAGACAATAAGGTTGGCCCAGGATAGAGCAGGGTTCAGGGCTGTTGTACATAGAGTAATTATGAGTCACAAGCAACTCACCAGCACATAACAACAATAACAACATAATTGTTCAACACACACAGACACAGAGGCCTTGAGCTGGTCGAGTCGATTGACTCACCGTGTGTAACGCTAGGACTGGTCCCTTTGGTAACTCCAGGTGTCACCTCTCTTCCCCCATAGGCCCCTTGCAATGCCAAACGACGCCGAATCCTGCTCAGCTGTAATGCTTATGGTCCGTTTTCATCATAGAACAATATGTGGCATATACAGTTGTCAGTTGCTTAAATATAATATCTTTGGTTATGTGAATACTAATGACAAAATTGTTTTGTAAAATCTTCCCGCATTGAATCACAACATTATTAGTAACTGAGTGGAAGCCTTTTTCCTCCTCTCTCTTTTCCCCCCTTTAATTGCTCCTTCCTTCTCAAAAGAAATCATTGACAAGGGTTCCTGAATACTCACCACAATATTGTACTAAAACAACAGAAACGTTGACCAAATCACCAGCTATGGAAACAGCAGCAGCAGCAGCAGCAGCAGCAGCAGCAGCGACAAAAACAACAATGTACGCCTTTTGGGTGCAGATGAAACCGTGTGCTTCAAAGCATTGTTGTGACTGAGCGTTAATGGGAGAGCAGAGCGGGGCATGATTTCCCTCGTGTTATCTGTTGTCGAATCAGCTGTGACTCAGAGCGACCCTCAGTGTAACAGAACAAACCCCAGCCAGACTCTGCCTCCTCACAACCTCGGCTGTGCTTAAAGCCCTCGTGGCCTAGTGGTAAGGAGCTGCATTACAACCTCAAAGGCTCACAGTTCAAATCTGCTGGCTGCTTCTCGAGACAAAGACGGGCAATCTCCTCCCGTGCGATTAGACTGTCTCTGAAATGGATCAGCTATTGGTTGATTCCGACTTGAAGGCAAACAGCAACCACAGCAACCACTTCGTCTGGTTGAGTGTCTCCCTCGCTTTCACTCACGCTTCACTTTCCCTTCCCTCGAGACTGGCCTCTGCTAATAACATGTCCAAAAGCCTCACCATTCTTGCTTCCAAGGAGCACACTGCATGAAAAAGTAAACTAATAGAGTTTTAGCCTTGTACATAGATTGATACATGCAAGCTCTTTTGACCAGAAATGTTTGTATTGTTATAAATAATGATTGTAGTTGTACCATCAAGTCAGAACTGACTCATAGCTGACTCTCCAGCAGGTTTTCAGGGGCAGTTAACTGCAGGAGAGGAGATTGCCCATCTTTCTCCCGTGGAACAGCTGGTATATTTGAACTGTGTGCCTTTGGCTAAGCAGTGCAACTCCTTACCAAGTTCCCTTATAACTAACTAGAGGGATATTTGTAGGGGGTTGTGGGGGGATATACGAAATATTACACAGTTTATAGAAAGGCATTTGGAGTCTCCTCCTCCAAGAGTGTCACTTGTGGGATCTGTAATTCCTCATCCCCCCCCGCCCCCCGCAACCCCTTGGTGACTCTTCCACTTGTAGAGATGCTACAGGATGGAGCACAGCTGCTCTGTATGGTTCCAAGACTAAATCTTTACAGAAGCAGCTGGTGGCATTGAACCATCAACTTTTCTATCAGCAGCCAAGTACTTTAACCCCTGTGTCACAGGACTTCTTAGAATTTAACTGTCTATTGTTGCTGTATGTATAGCTCACCCTGCAGAGGGTTTGCAGAGGCAGTAAACTTCATGGGAAGAAATGGCTCATGCTTCTCCAGCAGAGCAGCTGGTGGATTCAAACCTCCTGCCCTTGGGGCAGCACAACTCCTTACCCACGAGGCCACCACAGCTCCTAGACAATTTTTTTTTTAATATGAAGTTGCTGCTCAGTAAACTGTGACCACTTCTTAGTAGAACTTTGCTTCACAGGGTTTTCAGTGGCTGATTATTTTAGAAGTGGATTAAAAGGCCCTTCCTCTAAGGAGCTTCTGGGTATTCTTCATTCTCTAAGCTTTCTGTTAGCAGCCAAATGTGCAAACCGCTTGTTGGTTAAACCAGGAACTCCATGTGATACACCCACTCCTCACTTACTGACATGGCTAGGCTCCAAAGACTAGGTTGTTAATGCAAATACTAAGGGTTACAGGAAGTGGAGAATGGCCACAGCAGATCACAAAATAGAAGATGGCTATATTATTGTACGCTTCTACCAAACTTCATCATCATGTCACTGCCAGAATGCTGAGATTCATAGCCTTGCTGCCTTAACCCATGACTTTACCATCAGAGCCAATGTTATCCTTGACATTCAGTGCTGCCGGACATAAGCTGTCAATGTGCAGAATGTGGCAGATGTTTCTCTGTTGTCACAACAGTGGAATGTCAGATAATGAGATCGTCAGTAAGTAGGGATTGTCAGAGTCATTGCTGTGGAGTTGGACCAACTCATAGAGGACTCTCCATTGGGTTTCTGATGCTGTAAATCACACAGCAGGAGACCACCCACCTTTCTGTCATGGAGCCACTGGTGGATTCGAACCACCAGAGAGATGTGGCCTTTGGGTTACCAGCACAGCCATATAAACTTGTATTATTAGCATATATATTATTTGTATATAGTATAGACAATATTTATACAATATGCAGCATAGATGAATAATATTAGCATTTTGCTGTTGTTGTTGTTGTTAGGTGCTGTCGAGTCGTAAACGACTCATAGTGACCCTATGAACAAAAGGCATAAGCACTGCTCATAGAGTTTCGGGAGGCAAGCCATTTCGGAAGTGGATGCCACTCCTGCTTCCAGGCTTGTTTTAATCAGGAAGCTCCACCAAACACTGTCGCCATGGGTAACCATTACCACATTTGGCACATCAGTGTCACAGTGTTCAGCATCACAGCAACCACGAGTTACCTCTGTACAACAATGCACAGACCAGTGCTATACCACCTAGAAGAAACATTAGCATATATGATATAGATTTGTATAGATATTTAATAACATGTATGAAGATACAAAGCTTGACACTCAAAAAGCCACTAAGCCTATAGCAATTGTTGTTGTTAATAAGGATATGCTTGCTCTCAGGGTGTTGTTGTTGTTGTCAGGTACTATCAAGTCAGAACTGACCCACAGCTGACGCTGACCCTCCAGCAGGTTTTCAGAGACAGTAAATAGCACGAGAGGAAATAGCCTACCATTCTCCTACAGAACAACTGGTGGATTCGAACCATGCTGTTTTGGGAAGGCAGCATCAGTTCTTACCACTAGGCCATCAGAGCTGCATACGGAATATAGAAAGTGGCTTCTTACACGATCGTGAGAAGACTGCACCAGTCCCCTGGGAGGTTGCTGTGACCAGACTCCAGGAGACTCCAGGGAGAGGGTGCTAGCCCCATTCCATGCGTCTCACTCCAGACCATTCTCCACGCAGACGCTGACCCTCAACGACCTGAAGCCCAGCCGGGGGCCCATGTCCGGGGGCACCCAAGTCACCATCACGGGTACCAACCTGAACGCCGGCAGCAATGTGGTAGTGATGTTTGGGAGCCAGCCCTGCCTCTTCCACAGGTAACCATGAGGGGAGCTTTGCTGCAGGTTGAGGAATGAGAGGGTCCGGGAGGGAACATCGAGGCCACAGCAGGCCTGGGTGTTACAGCTAGCAAGTCCCCACAGGTGGTCTCCCAGCCTGTGTCCTTGGAGGTGGGGACAGACGGTTGACAGTATTGTTCATATTGAGGATCCAGTTCTCTCTCTCATCCCCATCAGATTGGAGGACCCTCCAGCAAGTTTTCTGATTCAGTTTCAGATTATTATAATAATGTGGACACAGCAGTAAAGCAGTCACACAAAGGTTGTGGTTCCCCACGGGCTGTCTTTCATTGCTGCTGAGTCAGAACTGACCTCTCAGCGGGTTTTTAGAGGCTGTAAAGCACACAAGAGGAGATTGCTTCTCTTTCTTCAGAGGAGCCAGGGCTGGATTCGAACCACCAGAGAGACACTGCTTTGGGATTAACAGCATAATTCCTTATGGTCCAGACCACATCACCAGAGCTCCAGCATTAGTTCAGGACCTCGTGTTCTAGTCGTTATATTTGACGTTCTCACCATCACAGCCTGCACTCATTTCCTGGCAGGGAACCCAATCGATAGAGAATTTCAATGCACACACTACTGCAGTTGTGAAGGAGTCCTGAGTCATACTGCATTAACCATTAGGCTACAGACCCAGAAGTCAGCAGTTCAAACTCCAACTTTTCAAGGGAAGTGTGGCCAGTCTCCTCCGTAAAGATTTACAGCCTCAGGAATGTGCTGGAGGGTTCTCATGCGACAGAATCGATTGGTCGGCAAAGGGCTTGGTTTTTGGGTTGTCTGTTAAGTGTGTTGATGGCCCAGTGGTAAGAAGCTGTGCTGCAGTTCCAGAGGCATGTGATTCAAATCCACCAGCTGCTCATTGGAAAAGGGATGGGCAATTTCCTCCTGTGGTTAACGGCCTCTGAAAACCCACCGGAGGGTCAGCTATGGGTCAGTGATGACCTGCTGCACATACACAAAAAATAAAAAGCATGATGAAAGACTCTGAAACGTGTGACAGTCCAAAATGTAGTTCAGAGACACGAGATGAGCACATGGTGTTGGAAAAATGGTAATAGATTCACTCAGTGCAGGGTTAACATGAGCCTTCAGTTTGTAAAAAGCACAGAATCTGTAAAGTGCAGTAAACACAGTGCAATAAAACAGGGTCTACCTGGACTCTGCCCACTTCCCCTGAAAGAAAGGGGTTTTTCCCTTTGGGGAGGGCTGGACACACTGTGCTGAGCTGACCTAGGATGGAAGCCTTCAGGCTGTCTCCCTGGATGGCCCCCCCATTGTGCCTTCACATACTTTGGTGTCCCCAAGCCCCTTTCCATTCTGAGCCCTCATTTCCGAAGAACCCTGGGATTTACCACTGGAGCCCGCCCACCTTGGTCAACCCCCATGCCCTGTAGAGCAGCTGGGAGCCTGTTATCCCCAGCCTGCAACTGGACCACCAACAGTTCCCTGGCTCCCCACTAGACCGAGAGCAATTATGCTGAGTGAAATATCTCAGTCACAAAAGGACAAATATTGCATAGAGCCACCGTTGTAAAATGGGACTGACATCAGGGTTGAGGGAAGACAGAAAAGGAGGGGAGGAATGATGTCTATTGCACTGAAACAGATGAAGGAGAGAACTGTTTAAAATGGATATATGAATGGGTATTCTTGTCATTACAGAAGTCCAGAGTGAAGGCTGCATAGTGGAGTGGACTTGGGGGGAGGGACTGCAAAACAGTGAAGGAGTTTTTCTTTTTCTTTTCAAGGAGAACAGTGATTTGAGGGGAGGGGGGTGGGCAGGGAGAAAAGTGCAACAATGAATGACTGGAAACCCTAAGTCTCTGTAAACTTTTATTTAAAGTAATAATAAAAAAATGTATAAAAAGGATGAAGGGACAGGAGGGCCTTCACAGATGTTCGAGGATGTGGCAGGGATGCTCCTATAGTTGGACAGGCTTCCCGAGAGATTAGGAAAATGTGAGAGGCTTCCCAGAGAGCTGGGCTGGGGCCGTCACAGCTCAGCCCAGGCACTGGGACATAAGTGTCTAAGGAGCCTGGTACCCAAGTCGGTGCTCACCCATTGCCCTTGAGGGACCTAATGTGCAGGGAGGTGGGACACAAGGTCTCCCTGAGCCACAGCCCTGTTGCTCGTCAAGAGCCAGCAGCCCAGCGACCTCTCTCCCACCCCCGCAGACGATCCCCATCTTTCATCATCTGTAACACCACGTCCTCGGAGGAGGTCCTGAAGATGAAGGTGATGGTGCAGGTGGACAGGGCAAAGGTCCACCACCAGGACCTGTCCTTCCAGTACGTGGAGGACCCCACCATCGTGCGCATCGAACCTGAGTGGAGCATTGTCAGGTAAGGGGGACTTCCAGAGCACATTTCCAGGGAGAGTCCTGGCTTCTGGTCCTGCTGTGTGGGCCAATGGACTGGGGTCCAGTCTTTCCTGCTGGGGTTCCCTCTGAGGTGGACCTGGCCCTGAAGGCCAAGCTCTGACTCACAAGAGCCCCCACTCTATACCTAATGGTTGGAGGGTGCACTGGGAGGCATGTTTACACCCTCATACGTAGGGGACAGTTGCCCCTAAAGTTCACTTCTAGCAACTGTGGGTAATTATTCCATCTGCTGAGAAAAGAGAAGAAAAGGCCAGTCCACAAAACCACTCTTGAAACCAAGGGTCAGCAGACTATAGGCCAAATCTGTCCAGTCATTGTTTTTGTCAATAAAGTTTTATTGGAACACAATCATGTTCATTTGTTTCTGTATTGTCTGTGTCCATGACTTGGGGCTATTTGAGCGGAACTGAGATCCTATGGGCTGTAAAAGCTCATGTAGATAGAAAAGTATCTACTATCTGTACCACATACAAAGTTTGTCACTGTCACTGATGCCATTACTGGTCCTTCCCTGGCAATTCTCATGCTGTTTTTCTCTTTGAACCAGTGGGAACACCCCCATCGCTGTGTGGGGGACGAACCTGAACCTTATACAGAACCCCCAGATCCGGGCCAAACATGGTGGAAAAGAGCACATCAATGTGAGTGTTGGCTTTCTGGAGCCCAAGGACAACTCTCACCTCATGAGATGCCTCCCCAGGGAGCTAGGCAGGCCCCCATGCATGGAGGGCCCTATGTGTGCACCCAGGTACTCAGAGGGGGGCCTGGAGCAGGCACAGATATTTCTACACCTTAGGGCACAGAGGCGGAAAAGCAATAACGTCTGGGGTTTCCTCTCCATCCCTGGACCTCCACTGTGGCTCTTTGACTTTACCAACACTCTAGTCACCCCACATCTGCTGGGGGTGAAAGCAGAGATGGGAGCCACCACGGAGCTGCTTCGTTGAGGGCTGAGGTCTTGCGGTCCTGGCTCTTCCAAGGTCCCCTGGATTGAGTGTGAGATGTTGACCACACCCTGGAAGAGAGTGTTCCCCACCCCGACCCCCATGGGGACTAGACCCAGGAAGTGAGTCCTCCACGGCTGCTGTTGGCCTGCAGACCAGCCACCGAACATTACAACTGCCCACTGGCTCCTCCTGCAGATCTGTGAGGTCCTCAACTCCACGGAGATGACCTGCCAGGCGCCAGCGCTGGCCCTGGGGCCCGACCACCAGTCCGACCTGACGGAGAGGCCCGAGGAGTTCGGCTTCATCCTGGACAACGTCCAGTCCCTGCTGATCCTCAACAAGATCAACTTCACCTACTACCCCAACCCGGTCTTTGAGGCCTTCGGTCCCTCGGGGATCCTGGAGCTCAAACCCGGGACACCCATCATCCTGAAGGTAAGGCAGGGGAAGGGTCTCGGAGGAGGGCGCCGTGAGGGGCTGGGGGCTTTTCAGTCCAGGGAGGGGCCCAGACACTGACCGGCCATGTCTCCTGACACAAGAGTCCTGGCTCAGAGCAGGAGTCCTGGAGTATGGGCGATGCTGCCGCTGAGTGTCAGCTGGACACGCCTCCAGTCCTGATCATGCCAGCTGTGGACACCTGGCTTTTCCCCTGCCCTCCGTGGGCATCCCCCAAATCCAGGAATTGGGGGTCACGGGCTCATGGACATGTTCATATGGAGCATGGAATGCAAATTAGCTTTAACTCCTGTGCACATATGACTGAATGACAGGGTGAGGAGCTCCAGTTCTGTACTGAGTACGATTCTGAGGCTGTGCTTAAGATAGACCCATCAGTTGTTGATGTTAGGTGCCGTCAGGTCAATACCACTCAGAGCAACCCTATGGACGCAGATCTGAACCCTGCACCGTGCCATCCTCATCATCTCTGACACACTTGAGCCCACTGCTGCGTCACTATGTCAGTCCGTCTCGCTGGGGAGCTGCATCTTTCATCAACCCTCCACCTGTGATGTCACTGTCCAAGGAATAGCCTCTCTTCGCCACACAGCCGAAGTGTGAGAGACGAAGCTTCCCCATTCTTGCCTCCAAGGACCACTCTGGCTGCATCTTTTCCAATTCACACCCGTCTGTTCTTTTGACATTCAGCACTTTCTCCAACACCACAACTCCAAAGCATCAGTTCTTCTGTCATTCTTATTCAACGTGAGCTCTCATACGCACAGCAAGTGATTGAAAAGACCTTGATAGGTTAGTGACTTCTGACTGAGAGGAAGGGGACAAGGGGTAGACACATCCGTCGTGCATTTTCAGGATCCATTAGCTCCCCAGCAGTGAGGGGGCCCTCGAGTGGGGGACCAGGTGGCCAGCTAGGGGCTGGAGTTCTGACGCCACGCTGGGCCCTGGCACCTTCCTGCACAGGGCAAGAATCTGATCCCGCCCGTGGCGGGGGGCAACGTGAAGCTGAACTACACGGTGCTGGTCGGCGAGAAGCCTTGCACGGTGACCGTGTCGGACGTGCAGCTGCTCTGCGAGTCCCCCAACCTCATCGGGAAGCACAAAGTGATGGTGAGGCTGGCTGGTGGGGTGGGGAGCCCCAGACGTGGGTGCCAGATGTCTGTGTCCCCTGGGCTCCAGGGTGCTGCGGTACAAGTTCTTCCAAGCTACTCCTTCCTCTCAGCTGCCCACCAGCCCCACTCCTTCCCCTTGTTCCCACTCCAAGCTTCTCTCCTCTGCGTGGTCCACACTGGCCAGCGCTGCCCCAAGCCGCTCAGGGCAGCCTTCGGCAGGCAGTGTGTGGAACCACCAGCTATGCAAATGGGTGTCCACACGAGACTACTGCTGGCCAGGGCAGGCCCACTGGTGGCCAGGGTAGACCCACGGGTGGTCAGGGCAGGCCCACGGATGGCCAGGGCAGGCCCACGGGTGGCCAGGGCAAGCCCACGGGTGGTCAGGGCAAGCCCACGGGTGGTCAGGGCAGGCCCACTAGTCACCAGGGCAGGCCCACGGGTGGCCAGGGCAGGCTCACTAGTCACCAGGACAGGCCCACGGGTGGTCAGGACAGGCCCATGGGTGGCCAGGGCAGGCTCACGGATGGTCAGGACAGGCCCATGGGTGGCCAAGGCAGGCTCATCCATCAGACACTGTGGCTTCGTCCCCTCCCCACAGTGGGGAGGAGTGTTAGGGGACAGTCCCCAGTGTCTGGTTTCAGGCCAGTGTGTGCTGTTTGAACATGAGGCTGTCACAGGGAGTCCCATCTCAGAGATGCAGTTCCCAGATTGTGGAGTGTGGAGCCTGGTGCCCTCATCCCGCTCTGGTCCCCAGGGTCACAGTGGTTCGATTGGACCCCCAGCTCCGCCCCATCCATGCCCGTGTGCCCCCAGGCCCGTGTTGGCGGCATGGAGTACTCCCCGGGCATGGTGTACATCGCCCCCGACAGCCCGCTCAGCCTGCCCGCCATCGTGAGCATCGCGGCAGCCGGCGGCCTCCTCATCATCTTCATCGTGGCCGTGCTCATTGCCTACAAGCGCAAGTCCCGGGAAAGCGACCTGACGCTGAAGCGGCTGCAGATGCAGATGGACAACTTGGAGTCACGTGTGGCCCTGGAGTGCAAGGAGGGTAGGACACGCAGAGAGGATGGGCTGGGCGCCCAGGGAGCAGGCGGGTGGGACACAGTGGGCTGGGCGCCGAGGGAGCAGGCGGTGGGGGGAGTGCGGGCTGAGGCTGTGCCCAGTGAGTGGGCGAGAGTGCCACTGGGTGAGAGTGTGGGGACTGCTGCCTGAGTCTACACCCAGCGAGGGGACGAGTGTGCGGGTCACCGTGGGCTGAGGCTGTGTCCAGCTAGTGGACGGGACTGCTGGCTGAGGCTGTGCCCAGTGAGGGGGCAAGTGTGTGGGCACCGTGGGCCAAGGCTGTGCTGGAGGCCGCGGAGGCTGCGGTCTGATGGAGTGAGTGTGTGCTCAGTGTGATAGGCTGGATGGTATCAGTGTGAGCATGAGTGGGGATGTGCGTGTGAATGAGATGCATTACAGCCCAGGTGTGTGTATGCGCATATTCGTGTCTGTGTGACGGGAGAAGGACAGGCAATCTCCTCCTGCACAGGCAGCTAACTGCCTCTGAAAGCCCGCAGGAGGGTCAGCTATGGGTCGGTTCCGACTCGACAGCACACAACAACATTTGGACGTGAGTTTTGTGTAAGAATGAGAGTTGTGAGTGTGAGTGTTAAGAGTGTGCAGGGCTGGACGGTGTTCTGCTTGGAGTCCAGTCACAGCCCCTGTCCAGGCCTTGACCTACCGCTCCCCTCAGACCGTGCAAAGACTCCTCTCCAGGTTACACTGGGCTCCCTCCATGCTTCCTAGAGACACCTCCACATGCTGCAGCCCCACCGGAGTAGCCTGTGCTCTCCTCGGGGGAGACCTGGGTGCTGTAAGCCCCTGGGACCTGGCTCCACGTGGGCATCATCCTGGCAAGTGGTTCTGTCTGGGAATCATCTTGGGGGTTGGTTCCATGTGGTATCACCTGGAACAGGGATCCATCCGGCATCACCTCAGGCCCCACTTGCTAGGCTTGCTGCGTGCAGGTCTCAGTGGATGGAACCACAGTGCCGGGGCTCTGCTCTCACCCAGGATGCTGGGCTCTCTGATGGGGAAGTGGATCCATTCAGACCCTCTGCCTCCTTCAGCTGTCAACACAGCATCCGCCTTGTGGGACTGTTAATTACTGCCTTTTATTATATTTACGCTGCTTAATTTTTTTCTTCGCAGTGTACTCTTCCCTCTAATTAGGTGTAGTGATTAGAATCTCTTTTATGTGTGGCAGGTGCACGGCTTTGAATGGTGGAGCGCTCAGTGGCTTAGTGGAGAGCCGCAGACCTGCACAAAGCTGGTCCTGCCTCCCCACCACCACCACCACCCGCAGAGCTCCAGCAGGGAGGGCATGGAGGGGTGTGGAGAGGTTCCCATAGAACAAGCTGGAGCAGGAGGAGTTATAGCAGGCAGGCAGGTGTCAGGCCTGGGAGTCGCCAGAGAGCTGAGTGGGAAGAGGGAGGTGCACCTTGACCTCACAGGAGTCATGGAGGTGCTTTTGTGAGCGCTGGAGCATCTGGGGCAGGAGGGGGCTTCTCTGGAGCCCTGCAGCTATCTAAGAGGGCACCATACACAGCTCAGGAGAGGCTGAGCCCCATCCCCACCAGCCTGCCCTTCTGAGAATGTCCCATGTATGTGTGCACATACACACGTTCCTCCACACACGTGGACTCACCCACATTATGGCTCACATGCACACATACGCAAACACACTTACATACACTGAGCACACAGTGACACACAAAACCCACATATGCACAGTACCACGCATCACACCCATGCACACAGGCACTAACGCACATATTTATACATGTACACTCACATGCACACATTTATACACACACTCACACGTACACAAGCGTTCTCATCCACCCATTCATACTCACACAAATATATTCATATATACAGCCCCAAAGCACACACACGCACATACATACACACAGAATGGGGTGACAGCAGCTTTGCCCTACGTATCCCTTGGGCACATGCCAGGCTCTCCCTGGGCCCAGCTGGTGTCTCGTAGCTCCAAGTCCATCTGGAGACCCGAGCTGACTCCACAGACAGCAGGCCCTGCATACATGAGGGTTCACTGGGATGTCTGGTGACAGTCAGTGCCAAAGAGGCACTCTGACTCCTCCTTTACATGCACGCACGCGCGCGCGCGCGCGCACACACACACACACACACACACACACACACACACACGGCGTAAATTCTACCCCAGTGCACGGGGGCTGTCAATCTTACACCTCACATGATATCACAAAGACCCCCTGTTTGGATGGCCAGGGCAGGGGTGAGAGTGTGCAGGGGGAGAAGAGCCTGGAAGAGATTTCTTGCACCTTGCCACCTTATCAAAAAGTCACTCCCTTGAAAAAGGACATGTCACAGGCTCCCCCCAAATCTGACTAAGAACTCAGGTCCCAGGCTGAAGCCAGCCCTGTGGGTTATGTGGTATGTGTGACAATTCTCAGACTCTTCAGGTGGGGTGACCTGAAGCATCCCCTTCCTTTTGGAGCTTCGTGGTTATCCTCTTAGAACTCACAGGTGCCCGGCTGGCTCCCCAAGAGGCCAGAGCCACACTGAGGCTAAGAGCCCCCAGAGCCACACTGAGCCTCGTACCCGCTTCTGAGCTCAGACAGCATTTCCCCTGGAAAATGACACTGCAGAGAAATCTTGGCTGGGCACTACCACTGTCCCCATCCACTACTGCTGCTGTTCTTTGTCCAGAGGGTGCTGACCTGCCCCGGGTGAGAGTGCATGTCCACCGTGTGTGTGTGTGTGTGTGTGTGTAGATGGAACGACGGAGGAGCACTTGCCCAGGCAGACGCTGGCAGGAAGACCCTGCCCCAGGCCCACTGGGTTAGTCCCTTTGCCCCTTGTGAACCCTGCTGGACTCTCCCTGGAGACCTGATGAACCCACATAGCTCACCACACACTCCTCTCCCCCAACCCCGCCCCCCGCAGACTCTCCTCACCACTTTGAGGAAGGCAAGATGGACAGCCCTGAGTTTAGGGAGATATCTGTGGGGACCGGCCCCCCATCTCCATCTGAACCCACAGGGAGGGATGACGGCTCCTTGATGTTCAAGTTCATGATCACTATCTTCATCCACCTTCCCTTTATTGGGAGAAACTGTCCTTAGGTCTGACGAGGAACTGAGGATAAAACACGACAACCAGGACGGCCATGCCTGATAAAGGGGAGGCATTTCCTGCCTCCACCTCCTCCCACCATCCCCCCAATATAAACAGGAAGCCCTTCATCTCAGACAGGGAACCCCCAGTCCTGCAGCAGAGCTGGGCTGTAACAGCCTTTCTCTATCCACCTTGGAAGGGCTTTGGCCCCATGGCACCCTTCCCGAGACTGTGGCATCTCCTAGACCAATGTCATTCATCCCAGCTACTTGCCCTGCCTTTCCCCTGCACCCCACACCCCCTCATTGGTCAAGTCTCTGGGGGCCTGGGTGAGGTGGGAGCTCAGAGACCCCATGCTTCAGCACCCTCTCAACCTTGTCTCCCTGCCAGCCTTTGCTGAGCTGCAGACGGACATCCACGAGCTGACCAGTGACCTGGACGGTGCTGGGATCCCCTTCCTGGACTACAGAACCTACACCATGAGGGTGCTGTTCCCAGGCATTGAGGACCACCCAGTCCTCCGGGACCTTGAGGTGAGGGTGGTTGGCAGCACGGTGGGTGTCGGTGACTCAAGTCCAGCCGTTGCATTTAGAGGGGAGGCCGTGGGGTATCACCTGCACACCTCCAACTTGCCATCACCAGGCTAGGGGTCTCTGATGTGAAGCAGGTCCACATGAGAGCACAGTCACTGGGACAGAGGTGAGGGACAGGTCTCAGGTGTCAAAGGGTCATGGAATGGAATGAAATGTGAACCCAGACCCTGGGACCCCACAAACACGTGGGAAGGAGCAATCCAGCTGGTGCATTTAGGGATTCGTGGACGCTTGTTTAAGAAAACAGGATAGAGAGGACTTGACCACTTAGCGGATGTTCAGTAAAAGACTCGATGGGCCAGGCACAGAGGTGATGAAGTGAAAGCGAAAAGCACACGGACTCCTGGACCAGTGGGAATGCTCCGGAGTGTCTCATCCCACTTACTGTCGGCCTTCATCTCTGCTTTATGCATATATTAATACATTCATACTGCACTTTGTTCCAAAAGGGATTTGGAATAGCTTATAAGAGACATGCCAGAGACAAATGGAACGTCCAAGTGAAGACGCCACGGCGAAATCATTATCACAAGGCGAGGCTCTAGCGGCCCTTCTCGTTGCCGCACGCTGTCATTCAGTGAACCTGTGAAGTGGGCACTTCCGCTTCCCGGGAGGCCACGCCAAGACCCAGAGCCACAGAGAGCTGGTCACTGCCCAAGGACAGATCACAGTAAGGGGTAGGGCTGGCACTGAGGTGAGCCAGTCAGCACAGGGCCTGCACCCCCCAGCCACCACACTGGGCACCGCCCGGCCACCACACTGGGCACTGGGCACTGGGTGCAGGGCTGCCACTCCCTGCTCCCCCTGAGGGGTCCTGTCAGGATGGATGGATAGTGCACCACTAATGCGACCAAGGAGAAGAAGCTGAATTGCACATTCCCAGTTCCTGTGAATTTAAAGCAGCCCAGTGCCCAGGAGCTGCAGGTTTTTGAGGGGCTGACCCCCGATGTCCGGTGGGTGTCCAGAGGAGGGGCTCAGGCTGTGACTCTTGGCATGGGCACAGTAGGTCCACACATGCTCCGTCCGTGCTTAGCCTTTGAGGGGAGCATGTGTGTTTCTGTGCGGAGGACGCAGGCCGTGCTGCCTGGAGGAGGCCACCCTGGCTTCTCACGAGCACCTGCAGAGACCACGGGTGGTGGGGGCAATGTCCTCACGGACACAGCATGCTTCCTTTTGTCCACGTGTTGTGTGTGCATGTGTACATGATCTGTACACAGATCAGAGATGCATGGAAGTGTGTACACATCACTGTCTCACTGCTGTTGCCTCAATTCCAACCCAGACCCACCCTCCAGCCAGTTTCTGAGTCCCTACAAGGAGGAGACGGCACATCTTTCTCCAGCAGCACAGCTGGTGGATTCGAACCATCAGAGACGCCTGGCCAGCTGGCTAGCAATACAACCCACCATGGGCTACACCACCAGCTTTATGTAGGAGTGCACAAATCTCTATACATGTCACATATCCATGCACACGTGGGCACACCTCTGTACGGGTGTCACACGTATGTGCATGTGTTTCCACACCTATGTCATGTAGGGACGCAGCAGTGCTGGGAGTACTGCCGTGCTTCCTGCCCTCCATTTCCTAGCTCTCACCTGAAGGTTGGCAGTTCAAATCCACCAGCCATGCTACAGGAGAAAGGCAGGCAGTCTTCTCCCATAAAGACAGACCTGCACACTCAGTGGAGGGGATACAGGTGTAACTGACTTGATGGTGATGGTTTAGGATTTTGGCTAGACCCCTGGGGGCACGGTGGAGAGTAATTCACATAAGATCTCAAGTAGGATGAGAACATAAAATTATTCTTCCTTTTCACAAGTTCAAAATTCCAAGCCCAAGTAGGTTTCCTATAAGGCTTTAACCCTTAAATGGAATTTCCTACGACTAATTTCAAGGTGGCATGATCAAGTTGAATAGCTTAGAGCAGACTGGGGAACAGCCACTCCCTAGATGTCCTCCTGGTGGACACCCCCGCCCCCGA
Source organism: Elephantulus edwardii (assembly GCF_000299155.1). NCBI lineage: Eukaryota > Metazoa > Chordata > Mammalia > Macroscelidea > Macroscelididae > Elephantulus > Elephantulus edwardii. The sequence continues at coordinate 2,598,769 of NW_006399805.1, read as the reverse complement.
CCATTACAGTGGCCAGTGTTATAAATCACATGGGGCCTATCAGATGGTCTTCTTCCGTAACTTAAACTTTCCTCCAAACCTGATATCTTCTGTTCTCATTCCCTTTATCAATAGCAGATATGTTCTGACTTTAGGCTCCTGCTCAGGAAGCTGTTAACAACCCCCTTCATCACATTCCCTGGGTCTGGAGACCACAGGGTTAGTTAGCTCTGAGACTCTGCCTCTGACTCAAGCAGGGCTTCCAATAAACGCACCAATGAATTGCTTGCAGAGAAATCAACTCTTAACCTTCTCACATTATCGTGGGGTTGTGTGAGATCTGGTGGCAGTGGTAGGTCAGAGGCAAATTCCCTCTTTCCATGCAGGTTCAGTCCCCCACCACCACACCTCGTGTCAGCCACCCCCCACCCGCACCCCCTACAGAGGCTCGAGTATTCTAGGACGCTGAACAGTTTTCAGCGTGAGTGGGGGGTTTCCAAGCTAAGATGACCTGGGAAGCTTTGTACATTCAAGCAATCAGCCGATGAAAATGACAGCTGACAATGGTTCCAGTCACACCTGACCATGAGGATGGCAGATCGGATGTAGGTCTGGTGGCTTAGTGGTAAGAGGTTGCACTGCCAGCACAAAGGCGTGTGGTTCAAATCCATCAGCTGTTCTGTGGGAGAAAAGTGAGCAATCTCTTCCGGTGTGATTTACTGCCTCTGAAAACCCACTGAAAGGTGAGCTATAGGTTGGTTCCAACTCAGCGGTCTATAACAACAACTACTACCTCCCCACCAGAGTAGTTTTGCCCTGTTGGTTTTCTGAGTATGGAAATATCCCAAGGAAGCCGTTGGCTAATCTTAATCTGAGTATGGAAGTATCCCAAGGAAGCTGTTGGTTAATCTTAAACCGCATTTCCCAGCCTTGAGCCTCTGAGATGCTTAGCAGCTGGTTGGGACAAAAGAGTAAGATGTATGAAGGGGGAAGCGTTCTGTGGCCTTCTCCGTCCTAGAGGAGAGGCCCTTAGGCCACTAAGTGATGAAGTCCAGGTGTCAGAGGACATGGCCGCCCTGCCATTTGTCACTCCCCAACCCTTTCAGAAGATGGAGCAAACTACCCATCACACACACTCATGATTTCAACCTGTCGTTGACTCCTTTCAAAACTCTAACCTATTGGGTTCCAATTAAAATTTACTATCCAGTTTTATACTCTCAGACTTCACCTCAATTAGGCAGCCATCTGGTGAGTGAGAGTCTTGTGCTGGTGGCATTTGGCGGGGGGATGGGGAGATGACAAGCCACAAAAGTGAGCCGTCCTGGAATCTCCTTAGTCGGAGACTTCACGTTCCTGTCCCCCTTCAGAGACTGGAGTGAAGGGGTCCGGTCTCTGCACCCCCAGGAGCCAGACCACAATGCTGGTGCAGGAGGTGTGGTGGGGTGGAGGCGGGACCGGGAGAAACTGTCCCCGGAGGGTGGACAGGTCACAAGTTTGCTGCTTTCTGAGTATGCGCCCTCCCTGCCAAACACTCACACGTACAGTGAAAGATTGCAAACCATGAGGCTGTGGGCACCTGCCGCCTTGTATGGGTGAGGTGGTGGAGACCAGAGGTGAAGGAGCTTCCCTGCACGTAGATGCTGTGGCCAGATCCTCGAACTCGCGTTGCAGATTCTGTTCAGCTGCAGGTGGCTTTACTAAGGCCACCCCCTCCTCAGGGCCCCAGGCCTTGTGGGGGCGAAGGGGGTACATTTTGCACACACAGGAAGCAGAGCCACAGCATCCTGCCAAGTTGGCCATCTCGCCAGGCTTGTTCCTAGACCGCTTGCCCAGATGCCAGCGTGCCATCTGCACGTGGCGGCTCATGCTACAGCTGACAGCTGAGGCGTAGAGGCCTTCAGGGAGCTTCAGAGAGGGCTCAGCGCTGGTTTGAGGGCAGCCCTGGCTGGGAGGAGCCCCGGGAAGGGCAGAGAGGGCAGGCAGGGGCTGGGGTCAGCACACTGAGGTCAGCATGCTGAGGTCTCAAAGTCCAGAGCCACCTCCTCTGGCTGGGTGTCCTGGGACAATTAAACTCACCTTTTTAAGAGGTTACGAGGGATAGCTCCTCCCCTTGGCAAGGAGTTAGGAAATGTCCCTAAAACCATGCATCAAAGCTGACGAACTTCCGCGGCCCTCACTAATGACGCCTGTCCCCGAATCCGAACCTCCTCCGTGAAGCATATGAGACAGAACCTTGTTATTTCTCAGACTTTGGAAATGCATTGTATTGATGTTATGTAAAAGGCCAAACCTCTCTCTGTTCAGTATAAATAGTTACTCCAATGCCAACCACCCTAGTGCTTTCCTTTTTATAAAATGCAAATCCTATGTGATTTTAACTCTGTCTTCACCTGATTCAACAAAAAAAAGTCTTCTTTTCCAAAAGTGGCCTCTTTGTCTAAAACAATAAATTATTTTTCATGTTTTAACAACAACAACAACAACAACAAACCAACCATGCATCAGATGTGCCCAGGATCCCTGGTGGCATAATGGTTAAGTGACCTCTGCCTGACCTAAAGTTGGTCCTTTGAGCCCACCCAGCAGGCCCTTGCCCTGGCCATCAGCTCCCATGAAGATTGGTACCCAAGCCTGGTGGCCCCGAGGAGGGATAGGGTATTCACTCAGGTTTCTTGGGGGGGCTGTGAGGGTGGTCCGTCCATACAGGACTGCTCCTTGGCTCTGCCTGACCTTCAGGGAAGACCTCAGGTTTGGATCTGCCCAGCTGGGTTCCAATCTCATCATCCCTGCCCATTGGTAGTGGTGTTCTTCCTGTGCTAAATCAGCTCTAAGAACCTATCACATGGCTGTGATGGAGGCAAATGACGTATAGCACCATGCCTGCCCTGGGAAGGGCTGAGTAGGACTAGCCAGGCAGGCTGTGGCTTGGATGGGGAATGGCCTGGGAGGGTCACTGTGTGGGCACAGACAGCCCCAGGGGAGGACACTGGTGCCTCTGGCCCCTCCCAGCCGATGGCACTCAGGCTCCTGCCCGTCTGCCCCGCAGGCCCCCGGCTACCGGCAGGAGCGTGTGGAGAAGGGCCTGAAGCTCTTTGCACAGCTCATCAACAACAAGGTCTTCCTGTTGTCCTTCATCCGCACGCTCGAGTCCCAGCGCAGCTTCTCCATGCGGGACCGGGGCAACGTGGCCTCGCTTATCATGACAGTCCTGCAGAGCAAGCTGGAGTACGCCACCGACGTGCTCAAGCAGCTGCTGGCCGACCTCATCGACAAGAACCTGGAGAGCAAGAATCACCCCAAGCTGCTGCTCAGGAGGTAGGCATGCGGCAGGGGAAGGCGAGGACCAGAGCGTCCACCATGGCCTGGTCGTATGGTGTGGCCGACAGCAGAGGAGGTCAGTGCTCCGAGCTGCCTGACATGGGGTGCATCAGATACGGTCTAAACAGAACCCAGAGTCCCTGAGAGGTGCATAGGGTCAGCGTGACTACTGACTACAAGGGCGGTAGGCTGAGTCTGCTCAGAGGTACCTTGGAAGAAAGTCCTGGTTATCTTCTTCCCGAAAAAGCCAGCCGTTGAAACCCTACGGAGCACAGGTGTATTCTGGCACGTACGGGTTACCGGGGGTTGGAGTTGGCTCGACAGCTTCGGGCTGTAAGGACCACTCATCTGAGCTCAGTGCCTAGGACTTAGCTCGGACCGTCGGCTTCCTCTGGTTTTCTTCTGCCATGTTATCTGTTCCATCCTTCCCCCTGTGCCCTCCCACTTCCTTGACCTGGGCCTATGATTCAGGGGTCCTGTAGACCCCTTCCTGGTCTTACCTGGACCAGGTCTTGACTTAGGGGGGAGATCTTCATCCTCCTGGGGGCCCAGTCCCTCAGTTTCTTATGACTGGAAGCACTGTCTGTAGCAGCATCACCAGGGAGCTGGTTGGCAGTGCAGTCTCAGCTCTACCCCAGACCCCTGAACCAGCAACACCTAGGCAGGTTGGATGCATATTCTGGGGATGCGGGTCTAGTTCAAGTTTGGATTGAAGCCCTTGAGTTGCACCTTTCCCAGTGTCACCCAGCACCTATTCCCTGGCACCTGTTGTCCCCTCTCCACAGTGTGGACCGGGGTAGGCTACTGGATGCCTCATCCTCAATCCCACTGGGACCCACGTGGAGCAGTAACCATATGATGTAGCTTCATCCTCAGGGCAGCTGTCCACCCTCCCACTGACTGTCCCCTACTTGAAGGCCATGTCTTTTCTAGACTAGGTCATCCAATGTCATCTGCACTTGGAGAACCTCAAGTCAGGTCATTACGTCCAGTCTTCACCTGTCCCCTCCCAGTGCCCATCTCCTGTCCCGTCTCTGCCCTGATGCCTGGGTCAAGGCAGATCCTGGGGGCACCTGGGGCCACATGGGGCTCTCCGCAGTGTTTACTGCCAGCGCCGTCTGGTGCCGTGAGTACACAGATGCACAGCTGTGGAAGGCTGCTCCAGTTAGAGGCAATCACACAGCTTTGGAAACAGCAAGGTGTATCATTTGTATTTTCTGTTGTACTTTCACCAAGCCGCCTCCCACTGGCATAATTCTAGGGTTGCCACCACCTGGCAGAGCCCCCACTGGCCATTTCCCAGTGTGGTCTCACTCCTATCTGGGCGGCTTCTCCGCGTTTTTTATTCCCACCTTCCCAGATGCCCCCTCTGCTAGTCTCCTCCATCTCCTTTACCTGCCTTTGCCCCTGGTGCCCCTCGCTTTTCAAGATCCCTCATCTTTCTCACTTCCCAGTTTCATCGTGGGCTGGCGGCTGCCCAACTGCCTGGGGCCTTTAGTTCTCCGAATTTACTGGCAGCTGCAGCTGAAACACCACGCAGACCTGCCTGGGTGGGAGGGGCTCTCTGGAGCCCACTGCACATGCAGCGTGAGGCTAAGGCTGAGTGTGTTTCGATGTCTCCAAATGGGACCAACACACAGCATCCTTTGACACCTCAGCCCACTGCATTGATTTTGGTGGCTTGGGTTGTGGTATGAAAGGTTCCTGTTAGACTCAAGAAGGAACTTCCTGTTTTTGCCTTTGAAACATCTTTGTGACACGACCAACAAAAAGAGCTTGGAGATGGGGCAACTTTGTCACCTCGTGAGATGGGCAAGGTCTACAGGTCTGAGTTGCTGATTGCCTTGGGAGTCCAACTTGGCTTGTGGGGCTCAGCCTGGACTTTCTACTCCACTTGCCTCTACCTATACAGTCCCCCCACCTCCATCCACTGCCAATGTAGTATGTCCCCAGTTCCCAAGGGACACATCGACCCTAGGACGTTGCCTCATGCATATTCTATTCTGACTCATGTGGGACCCCCTCATGTGTCAGAGGAGAAATGTGCTCCGTACGGTTCTTAGCTGGTTTATTGGGAACAGATCGCCAGGCTCTCCCTTCTGGCATGCCTGAGCAGACTCAGCTTCAAATCTTTGCTTAACAGCCAAACACACGGACTGCTTCCCAGGACCCCATCAAGTTCTCCGAGGTATGCTGTCCCATATGATGGCTACTAGCCATACATGACTATTGAAATCTCAGCTTGTTCAAAACAGATCAATGTACAAGGTGCACTGTGGTGCTCAGGGGCCGCTATGTCAGGGGTGGACATGGTCATCAGTGCAGAAGGTTCTGCTGGACAGAGCTGCTCTCAGATCATCCCCTGAAAGCACCTGCAAGCCGTGATGAGCTCAGGATGTCATCGTCGGCTTTGTGGGGAGAGCTTGGCTCGTCACTAGGAGGCCATGACACTCCTGTGCGAATTAGAATCTCAAGATGTGGACCAAAACCCCACAAGCAGACAGCCCAGTGCAGAGCTGTCCCCCTCCCCAGACCTAGGGGTTCTGACACCCACCCTTCTCTTTGTCTTACTTCACTGACTCCTTTGGTGACAGGACAGAGTCAGTGGCTGAGAAGATGCTGACCAATTGGTTCACTTTCCTGCTGTACAAGTTCCTGAAGGTAGGGTGGATGTGGGGGCCCTGCCCTGCCTCAGTACCGGAGCTCTGACCTTGCTTGCCCCAGTTTGCCCTTTCCGCCCCATGCCCACAGTCTTCAGGGCTGCTCTTTACAATCCCACTAGGAACACCCCTCCCATACCAAGGGGAGCAGCCTCCTGGCCCCTCTGGAAGACAGAGACCCCCATGTCCCATCTTGAGAGACAAAGATCCCCAGACAGGTCTCCCCTAGGTGAGGGGCAGAGTGAACCTCTGCAAGATCTCTAGACCCCCCACTAAGGGAAAACCCTCTCCTTTTGTCCTTCTCCCTCCCTCCCTCCCGTCCCCCTTTACCCCACAACAGTGGCTGCTCAAGTCCCAGGAAGGGATGGGAGCAGCTCTGAGACTTGGGGGTTGGGGGTGTGGAAGAATGCCTCTCCCTGTCTACTCACTCATTTCCCCAGGGCTCCAGGAAGGCAGGAGTGGGGAGAAGGCATGGAAAGGGCAGGACACAGGGAGGGGAGGAGAGGGAGAGCAACAGGGAGAGGGAGAGATGGAGGGGAAGGAGAGGGGAGGGGAGGGGAGGGGGAGAGGGAGCCCAGTCAGGATCTGGGTGAGACAGACGGAGCTGGAGAAGAGGGAATTGCTGGATGAAGGAAGCAGGTGAACTGGAGGGGAAGGGGAGGGGAGGAGCCACAGGCATGAGCCCTCGAGGAGCCCCCTGAGGTGGCCCAGCATGCCCCCCTCTCCCCTAGGAGTGCGCTGGGGAGCCGCTCTTCTCCCTGTTCTGTGCCATCAAGCAGCAGATGGAGAAAGGCCCTATTGACGCCATCACGGGTGAGGCCCGCTACTCCCTGAGCGAGGACAAGCTCATCAGACAGCAGATCGACTACAAGACCCTGGTAGGTCCCCAGAAGTCCCCGCCGTTCCAGGGGGTGGTCCGACATCTAGTGCAGCCCCTTCCTGGCCAAGTTATTGTTGTTGTTGTCGTTGTGTATTGTTGAGTCAGAACCAACCCATAGCTGACCCTCTAGCACGTTTTCAGAGGCAGTAAATTACATGAGAGGAGATTGCCCGGCTCTCTCCCACAGGGCAGCTGGTGACTTTGAACTGTGTACCTTTGCATTGGCAGTGCACTTCCTTACCACTAATCCACGAGAGCTCTTTAGAGTTGTGCAAAGGCTGAGAAGCCAGTTCTCTAGGTGTGTCACCTGTAGGGACCCAGCCAAGTGTCCACCTGGACCGGTCATATCAGATATCTTCTGGGCCACCACATCATGGCATCTGGCTTTGGGGATTCAGGGAATAGACAGACACATCTGAGTAACACTTTCTGACTAGCGTGGTCCCAAGGCAGTGTCCTGACTGGTGGGTCATATTCCTGCCATCTCCTGGTCACCGCCATGCTTCAGTTCTCCATGTGGGCAGAGGGCCAGGGCTCAGAAGGTCACATTTGCCCAGTAATCTGAGGTCCACTGTGGTCCAAGCTGGACAGACTGAGGCCTCGAGGGCCCAGGGGACTCAGTGTGTCCCTGTGCATTTCAGAGCACATGGACTGAACTCACACACACCAGCACTGAGCCCTCCCTCTACCACTGACCGGCTGGGTGATCTGGGGCAAGTTCTGGATCTTTCTGCATTTGAGTTTTCTTATCTGAAAGATGATAATCATAATAGGGAGGGGAGGTCGGGAATGGGGGGGAGGGCACGAGAGGAGAGGAAAGGAGAGAACAGACAGTGGAGGGAATCGAGAATACTGTTCTCAGGAGAGGGGAGGGCAGCAGGCAGGGCATGTGGGACACAGGGTCAAGGGGGTGGCACTGTGACAATGCCATCCACCTCGCCGAGCAGAGCCAGGCTGCCCAGCCCCGTCCTCAGAGCCCTGGAATCCCAATGGGGGACTTAGCAGGTTTTCCACGTTGGCCCATTGATCGGGACACAGCGGAGCAGACTGGCGCGGGCCACTGCTTCCCAGCGGTCTGTGTCTGCTCCAGAGGAGAGGGTTAGAGCTCACCTAAACTGGGAGAGTCTTAGAGGGGGAGTAACTCTTCCAAAAATAGAGTGCTGAATAGACTTAATGAGACAGAACTGCCATTTGGATGTCTCCTCCTGCCTCAGCCCCTCCACTCTCTTCTCTCCCGCTCCCATCAGCGGCCTCCCAGTATTGAATCCAGCACGGTGCTTGGCAGTAATGCTCTGTCCCCAAATTGCAGCATCCTTTAGTCCAGAGGCCAAGCTATTGTTAGCACGCCCGGCCTGTTCAAGAGCCCCATTAACAAGGCGGTGAAGACATCTGAGAGGTGGAGGGATGAGGGGAGGGGGCCTTGAGATGTGAGGAGAAATTAGAAGGTGTTACTTGGAGAAGAAAGGGCTGCAGGGAGGTGGACCAGCCCCAGTGCAGTCTGGGAAAGGATGGACCCGTGGCCGATGAGGAAGGGACAGGAAGGAAGAAAGGAGGTTAGCAGCAGACAGGGCTCACAGGAAACCCAAGGTCAGGGCTCCTAGGGAATCGGAGTCATGGATTTGGACAGACTCTGGGATTCAAGAGTGGGGGTCAGCTGATGGTTACCTTGTCTAGAAGGAACATGGCTCTGGGAATTAGACAGCTTGGGGGTGCTGGGGGTGCTGAACGCTTCACTACACCCTGTGCTTACCTCTTAACGGTTGAGTGACTCGCTGGATGGTTAAGAGCCAGCGGCTCCTGTGTTTGAATGCAGATGCTCAGGCCCTGCCTGGCCGTCAGAAATCAGAACATGCATTTGATCAAGACCCTAAAGTGGTTCTTACGATCCTTAAAGAGCAGGAGGCAGTGTAGGCCCTGGTATGGGGGCACCAGATAGTTTCCTCATTAGCCCCAGGGATGTGATGGGAGGGGCCTTCCAGATGTGGAGCTGGGCGTGTCCAGTGGTCAGGAGACCTGTCGTGAGGCCTGTGCTTTCTTTCTGGAAGATAGGCCCCTGCCCTAAAGCACCATGAAGCATCCTCGCCAGGCCACCCTGAGACAGGGCACAGTAGACATGGCAGGAGAGCATATCCAGTTGGCTTCTCACTGCTGACTCAACTGCCTGACTTCCTGGACAAGGAAGCTAGAAAGATCCATGCTGCTGTCCAGGGCAGGCTGCGTCTCACAGCCCAGAGGGGGCCAGCAAGGTGGCCAAGGCAGCCTCAGGACCAGACTGCATTCAGCTGCTCAGGAGGGCAGGGGAAGCTTCTAGAAGGCTAGAGAGGGAAAACAGTGCCTGGAAGGGGCCCTCAGAACGTAAGGTCCAGGGCTCCTGCCACCATTGTCTCCAGGCTGGGACATTTAGGGCTGAGATTCTGGTGTTAGAGATTTAAGAGAGTTTTGCTTCTTCTTAATAGAGCGAGTGTGTCCCCAGCTGAGCTCACAGAGGTCTGGCTGCTAATGAAAGGCAGAAGTCAGGGCCCAGGCTCTAATTGCCACCACGTGGAGCTGGAGGCAGGCAGCGTGGGGGAGGCTGCTGTCTGGCTCGGTGGACCGGGAACCAGACGTGGGGACTGGGAATGGTTCCCGGCAGTGAGTTCCAAGGAGAGACACTGGCCCAGGCAGCCAGGGAGAGCGAGGGAGAGAGGAATGGTGTGGCCACCTCTGATGGTCAGGCCTCAGCCCAACCACACACTTCCCCCAATGTACATTGTGTTGTGTTTTATGTGATCATTCACATACATTATATTTTATATCATTAAGTACCATTGATCTATGCCCATGATTACCCTGTCTTTTCAAATCCCCGTTGAATCTTTCCAATTCCTTCACCCTCCCATCTGCCCACTAACCTCTGCTATCCTAGCGACTTCCCCTTCGCTCCCCTCCTCCCCCCCCCTCCCGCCCCCTTTCTCTTTCCTCTTCTAGGCATTCATGCCCATCTTACTAGTTATGCTTCTGTTTTTACTATACTGGTCTTATGAGGTATTTGTCCTCCTGAGACTGAGTTACGCACTAGCCTTCCAGCACATGCTCCACTCCCTGTGGTCCAGCCAGGGCCCCGCACAGCCTCGTGGGCGTAGAAGGAGCCCACTCTGAAAACAGCAAGAGAAACGCACCCTTAGGAAGGCCTCTGACCAGAGACTTTCTCATCGGTGGACTGTCTCATCGGTGACTCTGTTTGTCAGAGGAGATCTGGGCTCTGCAGGGTTGTCAGTAGCAGATCTAATTTGGGTATAGTTTGCCAGGCCTTTCTTCCAAAGCACGTCTGAAAAGACTCAAATCCCCACCCTTTCAGTTAGCAGTTGTTATTTGTTAGAGTTGTTGTTGTTGTTAAGTGCTGTTGAGTCCTAGACGACTCATAGCGACCCTGTCCTCAACACTTGGGTGATTTTCATCCTCTCTCCAGGTTCATAGGGTTTCCAGGGGCAAGGTATTACGGAAGTGGATGCCACTCCTGCTTCTAAGCATGTTTTAATCGGGGAACACCACCCAACACTGTCCACCATGGGTGGCACTAGTGCATTTGATACTTCAGTGTCACAGGGTTCAGCTTCACAGCAACCATGAGTTACCTCTGGACAGCAAGTGGACAGACCAGGGCTATACGACCTAGAAGAATGTTTGACCAAAAACAATTAAAAACAGGCCAGAGGGCCGTAGATTAGAGTCACCCACCTTTGGTTTGGTGGCATCACTTTCTGTCCACTAGGCGAACTGGTCTCTCTCTCTGTTTATGTTAAGTGCCGTTGAGTTGTAGACAACTCATAGCGACCCTATGAAGGAGAGTCCTCGATGCTTGGGTGTCTTTCATCCTCTCTCCAGGGTTCATAGGGTTTCTGGAGGCAAGCTATTACGGAAGTGGATGCCACTCCTGCTTCCAAGCTTGTTTTAATTGTTGTTAGGTGCCATCAAACACGATCCGTAGCAACCCTGTGAATGACAAGCCTGGACCTTGTCCTGTCCAGTGCCGTCCACATCATCTCCGACACACGCAAGTCCGTGTTAGCACTCACTACGTGAATCCATCTGGTGGAGGGTCCTCTTGTCTTTCGCTGACCCTCCATCTACCAAGCGTCATGTTCCTCTCACGGGAACAGCCCCTTCAAGCAACATGTCCAGAGCAGCAGTGGAGTGCCTTCCCTGTCTGGACCACCCAGGGGTTCCTGAAACGGGCCCAGAGAATTTACTTTTTAAAAGTAAAAGCACCTATCACAGGGGCTTTAAGCAGAATCTTCTCCATTCTCCAGGTAGTTACAAAAAGAGAAATGGAGGCCAGAACGAGCCGTAGTCTCTTTCCCAGGGCAAAGAACCCGATTCAGAGCTGGGAATGAATCCAGGTGCTCAGATTATGTTCTTTGCAAAGGTCAGGGTTTTTCTTTCTTTTTTTTTTTTTTGAGAACATGTTCATTGTCCAACTTCTGGTGAGCCTGAAACCTTCTCAAAAATTGAAGTGTCTGAAATCCTTTGAGGAAGGGGTCAGTTCCCACGAGTGCTGAGTGTGAGCCTGTGTAAGACAGACAGATGGATACGCATGGGTGGATGAGGGGCCACGTACTAAACTGACACCCTGCATGTGGGGTGGGTGAGTGTGTGCATGTAGACAGGCAAGTAACACTGTTTCTTGTGCTGTAGACCCCTCTTCCCACCCTACCATGACCCCCTTGAAGAGTCAGGGCCTCAGTGATGTTTGTTCTTAGCAGGAATCATTTGTCCAGTCCCTAAAATGACACCAATGCTGTGGTACCCCCATTTGTCAGAAGAGTGGGCACACAGAGGGCTTGGACCACCCTGCCCATCTCTAGACCATTCTGGAAACTCCCTGCCCTCAGGTAGACCTTGACTCATAGCTACCCCACAGGCCCAAGTAGAATCACCCCTAGAGGTGTCCAAGGCTCCAGTCATTGTAGAGGCGTGATCTTAGGTGGCCCAGTGGCTAAGGAATTGCTCTGCCAGCCCAAAGCTGGCAGTTCGAATCCACCAGCTGTTCCTCTGGATGGTGGTCTCCTCACCTGTGATTCACAGCCTCTGAAAGCCAGTGGAGGGTCCGCTACAAGTAGCTTCCACAATAACAACAGCTTCTGTGGGAGCCGCTTGCCATGTCTTTCTTCTAAGGTGAAGCGGGTGGATTCAAACCTCACGCAGCCGCTGAGCACGTTAACCACGAGGCCCCATTCATTCCATTCTGGGTTCACAAAAACTCAGGGTGCTCCTAGCCCACCTCCCGCTCACTTCCTGTTCCCTAGGTCCTGAGCTGTGTCAACCCAGACAATGCCAACAGCCCCGAGGTCCCCGTGAAGATCCTCAACTGTGACACCATCTCCCAGGTCAAGGAGAAGATTCTGGATGCCATCTTCAAGAACGTGCCTTGCTCCCACCGGCCCAAGGCTGCAGACATGGACCTGGGTGAGCAGGCTGCCCTCACGGACATCCCTGTGGCTGGTCTCGACAGCAGAGGGCATCTGTGCTCCCCCAACCTCCCCATCAGAGCAAGACAAAACTGGGGTGCAGGGAGCAGAGAGAGGAAGGAGCTGGTTCAGGGAAACAAGGGCACGGACTTGAGGGGTCTTGCACGGCCTCACCTGAGCCACGGGACTTGTCTTCAAGTCTGTGTGCACTTGGTCAGAGCCATTCATGGAATGGTGAGCAGAGAGGGACCTGCAGGCCTGTGGGTGGCCCCAACTGGCAGGTGAAGCCTCTGGGGTACGCTGAGGAGCTGAGGGGTGGGAGTGAAGGTGACACACCTGCAGGGAGGGGACTCAGAGGCAAGCCTGCTCGAAGGAGTTGACTTAGTCTGAGATCCCACCCTGCCTCTTGTTCCCCAGGCCTTCCCTCCCCTGTTCTGTGTCTGTCATTTTTGCTGAATACCCGAGACTCTGGGATCTGGGGCAGCAGTCAGGATGAGGGGGAGGAAAGGGAAAGGAGCTGTGACAGTCTGTAGGGGCAGAGTGACATTGGAGGTGGCTGTTCCACGAATAGATGGCATAGCCTATATAAGGAAGGTCACTTAGGGCCAGCAGCTCTGAGACCTGTCCTGTGTCATAGTACATCATTCTGGGAGGTTCTGGAGGGGCCTGAGAGGTCAGCATCGAACACAATGGGCTTGAGCTGTTGGGGCTACCATGTCCTGGTTGTGTGGCCTTGGTCCAGTTCTCCGCTGTGGCTCCGTTTCCTTGTCTCTGAAGTGCAGATAATAGTAATACAGACTTGATGATGTCCTGTGTGTGGATGTCTCGTCCTGCAGCATTTGGCCCTCTCAAAACACCATGCCCCATTCTCTTGACATAAAGTCTTCCTCCACCTGCTTCAAGCCCCTTTCCATCTACAATATTGGGGTCCATGGGGACTTGCTTACAGCTCTGAGTACCTTCCATAACTACATCAAACTTGTGGCAAGCCCTGTACCAGGCAGGGGTCTGCCCGATACCAACATGACTTGGAAAAGCCCGTCATTCCTTGTCACGAGGACACTTCCCCATCTGCAGGTGTTCTTGCTCTCTTCCCTAGCTACCCCGAGGAATCCGAGGAATCCGCTGGGGCTGTTCAGCTCCGCTGCACAGAGGGAGGTCCTGCAGCCCAGAGGCACAGCGTGTGGGTTGAGGGCACACAGCCATGTCCCACCTGTTCCATCGCCCTTGGTGGCATCCTCTACCCCCTGCTACTGCCCCTGACCTCCAGAGAGCCTGGTTTAATGCAAATGCTCCCTCAATAGCCCCCTGGAACTCACTACCCTCTCTCTCTCTTGCTTCACTGAAAGGATGTATTTTTTCAAATAAGTAATTCCTGTATGCAATAAAAAGATACACTATCTCCTGAGTGAAATATAAAGAGGGCGAAGCAGCTGTCTCCCAGTTTGCATTTACCCTGCTCCTGATGGGAAGGACAGATAAAGATAATGGGATTTTTTCCCCTCTTTTCTCTTTCACCTCCCTCTCTCCCTGGAAGGTGGCCGCAGAACAAATTGGATCGCAAGTGTGTCTGTCCTTTGTGTCCAGAGCCTGGGGCAGGGCACAAGGCTGCCGGGCAGAAGGAGAGAGGTCACAGCTAGCAATTTTCTCAGGGTGCCATGCAGATGAATGCCAGGGTCACCTTCCCGCTCCTCCCCACCCCCCACCTGCCTTTTTAACTCTTAGTTGACCTGGCCCACTGCCAGACAATTCTGGAGCTGTTTTCATATTCAAGACCCACCGTCTCCAGCCGGTTTCTTAACAGCAGCAGAGCCAGGCTCCCGGCCTTGTTTGCACCCTAGACAAACCTGAATGTAAGGAGGGAGCCATTTACAAGTCCCAGCTCCTCTAATGCATGCCACCTAGTTCTAGAATCACTTTATTTTTTGGTGGGAGGTTAAATTTTTTTTATTAATTTTCATGAAAGTTTACAGAGACTTAAGGCTTTTTATTCATTGTTACACTTTTCTCCTTGCCCACCCCCTCTCTTCTAATTCACTCTTCTCTTTGAAAAGCAAAAGAAAAACTCTTTCATTGCTATACAATCCCTCCCCCCCAAGTCCACTCCACTGTGCAGCCTTCATTCTGGACTCCTGTCATCACAATAATACCTAATCATCTATCCCTTTTAAACAGTTCTCTCCCTCATCTGTTTCAATGCAGTATACATAATTTATCCCATCTTTTTCAGTCTTCTGTCAATACCGATGTCAGTCCCGTTTTACAACAGTGGCCCTATGCAATATTTGTCCTTTTGTGACTGAGATATTTCCCTCAGCATAATGTCCTCCAGGGTCACCCATTTTGTATAATATTTCATGAGTTCCTTGTTTTTCAATGCAGCATAGTAGTCCATTGTGTGAATATACCACAGCTTCTCTATCCATTCGGTTGTTGATGGGTACTTGGGTTGTTTCCAGCTCTTTTCTATTGTGAACAAAGCGGTGATAAACATGGGAGTGCATATATCTGTTTGAGTAGCAGTTATGTTTTCTTTAGGGTAAATACCTATGCACATCCAAAAAACTTCTCCAACAGGGTAAAATGGGAAGCCCCAGACAGGGAAAAATATTTGGTAATGACGTGTTAGACAAGGGACTTATATCTAGAATTTATAAAATAGTCGAGCATCACAACAAGATTGAAAAATGAGCTCAGGATATGAACAGACACTTCTCCAAAGAACAGCTTTTCTTAAGCACAAATTTCTGTCAGTCAATAATTCTATAATCTAGAACTTGATCATGACACTCTGGTGGCATGTTGTTTGTTGTATACCATCCAGTTGAGACCCTCCAGCAGGTTTTCAGAGGCAGTAAATTACCCAGGAGTTGATTGTCCATCTTTTTTCCTCAAAGCAGGCAGTGGATTCAAACTGTGTGCCTTTGGGCTGATAGTGCAATTTCTTACCAATAGTCAGTAATTCTATAGTCTAGAGCGTGGTCACCTCACATACTTCAGGAATGTTGCTAGGAGGGGCTATTCCTTGGAGAGGGACGTGATGCTCAGAAAGACAGAAGGTTAGCGAAGGAGAGGAAATCCCTCAACCAGGTAGAGTGAGCGATACAGAGACTCTAGGGTGTGAGGAAGTGTGAGGATGACACAGAATTGGACAGAGTTCGGATCTGTTGTTCATAGGGTTGCTTTCGGCTCTATTCAACTTGACGGCACCTAACAACAGCAAAGAGCTTGGCCAGGGAACTGTGGTGGCTTGGCTGTAAGAACTCGCTCTGCCAATGCAAACGTACAGTTCGAACCCACTGGCTGCTTTGCTGGAGAAAGCTGGGCAATCTCCTCCTCTGTGATTTGTTGTTGTTATGTGCCATCAAATCAACTGCAACCCCGTGGTGGCCTAGTGGTGAGGAGTTGTGCTGCCGAACCAAAGTCACACTGTTTGAATCCACCAGCCGCTCTGCGGGAGGACAGACTATCTCCCGTGCTGCTTGCTGCTTCTGGGACCCCACAGGAGGGTTAGCTCAGGGCCAGTTTCAAGTCGATGGTCCACAGCAACAACAATGCACAGAGTAACTCTATTACACTGAGATCCACGGCCCGGCGTGTTGTCCCTGTGACTCACCTCCTCCAAAGCCCACTGGAAGGTCAGCTCGGGGTCTGTTCCGACTCCACGGTAAACAGCCACCTCAGAACTTGGTCAGACCCATCTTCTTCTAAACAGTCCCCCACCAGGGAGCTCTGGTGGCCGCTAGTTCTTAGAACGCTAGCTGCCTACCCAAAGGGTGGGCCTCTCTGGTGGGCCGGGTCCACCAGCAGCAATAAGACAGAGAGCTAGGCATTCTGCTCCTATGCAGCTTACATCCTTGAAGCCCACTGGAAGGTCCGCTGTGAGTTGGTTTGAACTCAAAGGCAATGAGCAGCCCCCCTCCCATACGCGGGCCGGTTTTATTTTATTATTTTTTTGTGTGTGTACCATCAAATAAGATCTGACTGGTACAGGAGGAGATTGCTCCCTCCTTCTCCAGCAGAGCATCTGGTGGATTCGAACCGCGTACCTCTGGGATTGAAATGCAGCGTCTTGCCACTAGGCCACCAGCGCTCTCAGATTGTCTGGCCTTTTTGACAACCACTTGCCATCCTGCTGTGATGCCCTGTCCCTCCTCTGATGCCTGCTCTGACATTTCCCACAGCTGGGCGTGAGGGTCTCAGCACGCTCAGCCAGGGGGCTCCTGTGGACCGCCTGCTACCAGCTGTACACAGGGGCGGGGGTGTCCTCTCTCCTCCTCCAGCCCCTCCTGGTCCCTGTAGTTGGAGGTCTGGTGCAGGCTGGTAGAGCCTAGAAGGGTCATGGAATTGGCACTTTAGGTCAGAATGCTGGCCCTGTGCCAGGCAAGTCAGTGTCCAGTTGTGACTGAGGCCCGTCTCCTCCCCTCAGTGAGCACTGCCCAGGTTGTTGTTGTTGTTGTTAGGTGCCGCCCCAGTTACTACTCAGAGCAGCCCTGTGAAGGACGGGTCAGAACTTGCCCTGTGCTGCGCCGTCCTCATCATCTGAGTTCTCTGTTCCGCTTGCCCCACTATTACAGTCCCGTCAGTCCCTGTATTGAGAGTCTTCCTCTCTTTCACTGCCCACTGCTCAGGAGCCAGGGTTATTTCTCCTCCTGTTCTCTATGACCAGGAGTCCTGATTCGCTGGGTCCCTCAGGTATACCTCTGCATTGTCACAGTGGACAGGCCATGCTGGGCCCTGGGACATCTGCTCAGCAGGAGGCCCTCTCCTCCCCGGCCAGGACAGTGGTCACTCGGGTCCAAAGCGGTGTCATGAGGCACCATGTAGGCCACCACTGACTGGGTGTCCACAGGTCACTCAGAGGGACTTTCCAGCCTCTTCCTGTGCCCTGAGGGCAGGTGAAAATTGCCAGGGAAGCTGGTGTCCACATGGAGGATGCTGGCCACTAGCCAGAGTCATACTTTCCCTAGGCTGTCTTATTAAGGTCACTCTGTCCAGAGCACAGTGTGGACACGAAAGAGAGAGGTTTTACTGTCACTGTTTTAGGTGAGACAGAGGGAGCACTGGGGAAGAAAGGGCTGAACTAGGAGGAGTGACCAGGGCCCCGTTTATTGTCATCTCTGTTACTCAAACATGTTACTCATGTAACATGCACAATAGCACACGGAGCCTATCGTAAATCTAGCCTCAAGTGGATGGGACTGCCCTTCCCCTGAGGGTGGGGCAGCCTTACCTGACCCAGGTGAGAACCCTCCTCTTGGGTGGGGATGAACCCCATCACCAGCTGGGAGAGGGGACTGCCCCTGGCACGGGAAGTAAAATGCTATAGCCTTTGGCCTCGGTCTTCCCAGATGCCCCAACTTGACTCTGTAGCTCTTAAGGGCTCTGTTGGGAAGGTCACAGCGTGGCCCACAGTGCAAAGAAAGCTGAGCCCTTTCCACCACTGTGAATGCAGAGGCCAGAGCTGATGGATGACGGTGAAGTGGGGCCTGGGTGGAGAAGGCTGAGCACAGGGGACCATGTCACCAGTTGAACTGTGCTTCATAGGGTTGTCAATCAATGGCTACTTCCCCTCCCGCCCCCAAGAAGATTGCCAGGCCTTTCTTCCAAGATGCTTCTAGGTAGACTCAACCCCAAAACTTTTCAGCTAGCCATCAGGTGCATTAACAGCCTACTGTGCCAGGGATCGCAGGCAACCCCCTGCCAGGCTCCACATGCTCCTTCAGATGGGCTGAGCTGGGTGAGCTCCTCACGGCTTGGCATCCCTGCAGGTGCCAGTGCCAACCCCACACTCCCAGTTTTCATCCATCAGGACTGGATATGGGGTGGGAGCAAACAAAAACACATCAACTTCTCTGGATAAGAAAAAAAACAAAACATAACTCATTGCTTTTTGGTCGGAACTGACTCAGCTGACCTTCCATTGGGTTTCCAAGCTGTGAGTCGGATCAGAAGAGATTGCTTATCGTTATCCCTTCAAGCCACTGGTGGAGCCAAAAACACTAACAAGGCGCCACTCCCTTTGGGCGACACCAAACCCGGCAGGCTTGAAGGAGAATGCAGTCCTAGATGTCGGCCCTTGACTTTGAGCTCCTCCACCCGCTTGCTCCCCGGTGCTGCTATTCTGGGCATCTTCCTGGCCTTGTGAGTGAATAGTCCTCACCATCCAGCCGCCCACTGGATCAGTCAGATCAGGGCTAGAGGGACAGCAGGACTGGAGGGACAGCAGGACTGGGCTGCCCAGCGCCCTCATCCTCTGGCCTTTCTACTGCTGCCCATGTCAGCAGATACGGAAACCCTGTATCCACACACCAGCATGGCTGGATCTGATTGGAAGGGTTGTGTCCAGTCCCGGACCACTCACCCTGGCCTTCTTGGATTCCCGAGTTTGTGATGTGATGGTGAATTGGCAGACTTCTGTTGACATCACAGCCTGGCCACTGGGCAGAGTTTGGATCCTACTTAATGGGAACTGGCTGGCCTTACACAGCCAGGATAGAGCCCACTCTTGCCCCTTTTCCTTAGCCATTGCTGTTGAGGAGATTCCATCCACAGTGACACTATAGGGCAGAGTATGGCCTGCTGCATTGGTGGGCGGTCCAAGACTACAACTGTTAGAGAAGCCAGCTGCCACATCTTTTTCCCACAAAGCAAGTGGAGATTCAGACCATCTGCTTTTTGGCTCACAGCTGAGTACTTAAAGAACCACTAGGGCTTCCTTTCATACATGCATTCATACATAGAATACAAAAATAAGCATGAAACACAACATAAGCACAGCAGACCAGTCACTGGTGAGTCTTGATGGGCCGTTTGCACGTTTGCTCATTATCCTAACTGCCGGTGGGCCTTGTCCTCGTGATCAGTTCCAGCTGTTCTTTCATCAGGTCTAAGTAATCAGGGGTCTCCAGGGGCCTCTGAGGCTTCCCCTCCATTCCAGAAAACGAACATGTCATCACACTTGTTTGCATTGTTCTGAGTGCTGAGAAGGAGTTCTAGTGGCTGCATTGAAAGGTCAGAGGTTTGAATCTATCAGGTAGCTCCATAGGCAAAAGACCCAATGATTTGCTCCTGTAAAGATGGTGGCCAGGGGAACGCTGTGGGCAGTTCTGCTCGGTCACATGCGTCACTGAGTCAGAATGGGCTCTGCTGCACCGGAGACGGCAGACTGTAGCGCAGGCAGCAGGGAAGCCTGGAGGCGATGGGACCATCTCTGTGAATCATAAGTGCAAGCTCCACATTTGCTTCTGGAGATTGGGATGGTAACTTTAGGCAGTGTACGGGATGTGCGCATCACCAGTGAGGCTTATGTGGAGCCTGCTTGGTCTCGGCTGAGCTGACCTGGGGCCAGGAATGGAGGACATGGCTCTGTATTGTTAGCTGCTGTTAAGTCAACCCTGATTCATAACAACCCACAGATATTAAAGCCTTGCTGGTCCTGCGCCGTCCTCACAATGTGCTCTATGGTTAAGCCCATTGTTGCAGTCACTGCGACTCCTTGACAGCCCCCTTTCTGACCCTCTGCCTTTCTAAACATGATGGCCTTTCCCAAGGACTGGCTCTTCCTACATATACTTCCCGAAGTATGTGAGACAAAGTCTGGCAATTCTGCTTCCAAGGAGCATTCTGACTCACTTTTTCCAAGATAAATTTGTTAGAAGTCCACGGTGTATTCAGTACTCTTCAGTGCACCACAATTCAAAGGCATTGCTTTTTCTTCAGTCTTCCGTAGGCTGTTGGGAAAGTCCATGGAACCTCAGTCAGGGCCATGCAGTAACTCATGCCAGCACTCACCCCTGTGCTTTTTTGCCTGCAGCACACATTGCATTTGGGTTTCAGAGGTCAGTTTTGCTTCCTGATAAGCACATATGAGTGTACACACATACACACGTGTAGGGAAGGCAGGTGTGTGTCTGGTGTGCACACGGCTTTCCACGCATACCTTTCATGACTAGAATGTGCAGTTCTCCATGTCTGAGGGGTTTGTCCCCTGTGGGTGTGGACTGGTAGATGAGGAACAGTCTCTAATTTCCCTTGTGATCCATCAGGGAGCCCTCATGTTGGAGGGCTTTGGGCCCATGGGGAGGATGTGGGTAAATAGCTACAGAACAAAATCATTAGTATTAAGTGGATTACAAAGATGATATGGGTAATATAATCTTTGTGGGATCTTTCTTGACTTAAGAACGGGATTTGCTGATCTGTCCAGATACCCTTACCTCCTCACACTGGCAAACTTTAGGGAGAAGGCTACGTTTCTGGAATAGGACTCTACAGCCTTGACCTCACGAACCTCAGTACCTTCCAGCAGAGGAGCCAGGCTGCAGTATTGATGACTCACAGCCACTAAGTTGCCCCCAGCTCACTGAGACCCCACGTGTATTGAAGGACAACTGGAATCCAAAGGGTTTTCAGTGGGGGATTTGTCAGGAGTTCACTAGAACCTTCTTTCAAAGGGGCTTTATGTAGATTTGAACTACCAAATTTTTGATTGATCGCTGAGTATGTGGTCGTCGTGCTACTCAAGGACTCCTGCAGTCATGATCCTACCTTGCCTTTCCTCAGCACTCTGTTGAGTGTGGCCACTTACCTTAGTTGTGAAGTTAATTCTCACTGAGCATCTGCTTCTACCAGGCATGGCCACTTTGAGCAAGCTGGTGGGCTGCTGGGCAGGTGAGATCATGCCCTCTACCATCATGTGGTTGGTTAGATTAGGAGTAGACTCCACTCTCTGTGCAGTGCATGTCTCCATCCTCTTGGGAAACGTGTTGGCATGTATCTATTCATGGACTCACCCTTCGTGAAAAGTCTGACAGGCCTCTCTGAGATACACACTCTCCCCACAGAGTGGCGGCAAGGCAGCGGGGCAAGGATGATCCTTCAAGATGAGGACATCACCACCAAGATCGAGAACGACTGGAAGAGACTGAATACCCTGGCCCATTACCAGGTGAGGGGAATGATGGGCAGGGGAGCTGGCTACCTGGATGCTTCCCTGTGAGACTCAGCCTTAGGGTAACTGGATCTCCCAAATCAAGGACCGTCAAGTGGATTCCAGCTGGTGGCAGCGTCCCTTGTGTCAAACTAGAACTGTGCTCCATAGGGTTTCCATTGACCGTATTTTGGAAGTAAATCACTAGGCCTTTCTTGCAAAGAGCTTCAAGGTCAATCTGGACTTTCTCTTAGCACCTGACCCTGTTAACCATCTGCTCCACCCAGGGAGCACCGCGCCCTAAGTCTCTTTCTTCACTAGTGACCCAGGTGAGGTCACCCAGCCAGTAAATCCTGACCTCCCTAGAGATGGGACATTGAGGTACTTCCTGCAGAGATGGGGAGGAGCCCACAGGAAA
Organism: Elephantulus edwardii; assembly: GCF_000299155.1. Taxonomy (NCBI): domain Eukaryota; kingdom Metazoa; phylum Chordata; class Mammalia; order Macroscelidea; family Macroscelididae; genus Elephantulus; species Elephantulus edwardii. The sequence continues at coordinate 2,577,132 of NW_006399805.1, read as the reverse complement.
AGCCCTTTCTGAGCAGTTCCCCTGGATGTTTGAGGAGAGGCGAGATGATCTAGGGAAGCATCGGGATAGAGAAAGCTGGTGGGGAGAGTGTTGGTGGGGCGCTCCGGTCAGAAGCCCCTCCAGGAGTGAACCACACAGTAGAACCTTGTTATCTGCTGTTGAGTCATCTCCAGCGCACGACAACCCTGATGATTCAATGTCTCCCAGTTGTATCATTTCCAACAACACTGGTGAACTTGACTATTGTGAGGCAATTCCAGCACCATGTAGGACAAGATTCTCTTATGACCTATAGGTTCTCATTTAAACTTTTGAAAGTAGATCACAGGTCTATCTTCAAGTTATACTGTAAATCCACCCACCACGGGTGACCCTACACTGCAGCCCACCCACTATGAGTGACCCACCTCACACCTGAAATATTGATGCTCTACTTCCCAGTAACACCTGCAACACACAAGCCACCATCAATCAGAAACGATTGGATGAGTCAGTGTGATGCGAATCCTGGTCAGCGATCCTCTCTCTGAATCTTTATCTTCTTTTCATTCAGAGGATGGCCATCAGCCTCCAACGCCCTTAGTTCTCCTGCGAGGTATCTGCTGCCCAGAAAGCTGCCCACCCTCATTCCTGGGTTGGCAGAGTGTCTTTGTCCTTGCCCTTACAAGCCTTTTTTCCTCTAGGTGCCAGATGGTTCTGTGGTGGCCTTAGTGTCCAAGCAGGTGACCGCTTATAATGCCGTGAACAACTGTACAGTGTCCAGGACCTCAGCCAGCAAATATGGTAAGATGTTCTGGCACTGTCCTGGGGATGAGGGGCTGCGCTGGGCACTGGTGGTCAGGACTACAGTGCAGCTGAAGGACAGAACAGAGCCCCCAGTCCTCAGGCCAAGTGGGCCCATTAAAGGGTATGACCATTTGAAGGTAGAGCTGATGGGGACCAGCCTCCTGGCCCTGATCTGAGACCCTGATACAGAAGCAGGACCGCCACCCTCAGGAAACAGAAGATTGGACCTTCTGAGTGTCTCAGAATCTCAAACACACCCTCACACTTAGAATTCCCCTCATCACAGATCATGCTGGTAACAATCCAGTGAATTAAATAATTACTGTTTCCTTCTATCAGCAGATTAGTAAATGATAGCTCACAGTTTAAGTGACTGGTAAAGGTCATGCCATGATGAGGCATTGCATTGAGGTGCACCCCAGGCATCCAGTCTGCAGGAGGGCAAAGGGATGTGAGGTGAGGACTCCATGTAGCCTACCTCCATCTCCACCCATGTGCTCAGGGACCACTATAGACCTCAGGTTTCTCCTCTGCAGAAGGGGGGTTGAAAAAACTCCACGCCTTATAGGTACTTGCTGGGTGATAGACAGGAAGCACTAGCCTGGAGCCTGTGCGCCTTCCAGGCCACTCTTTCCCTGCTCCATCCTCTCTTCACCCTCCCCCACTGGCAAGAGCTGGGGCACAGGCAGGGGGGAGAGGCAGGTATGAGGGTTAGGAGGTAAAGAAACCCTGGTCCACGCTTATTCAGGGAGACGGCCTGCCTGCTCTGAAGTTGAGACTTAATTGGGTTCTCAGTGCTCATCCTGAGAACAGACACGCAAACCTGAATGAGGAAAAGTGTAAAACAGAACAAGCTCATGATTTTACAAATTGAATAATTAAGGGTTGATGCGGTGCAGCGGATGGGAAGGAGGGACCTGAATGGTGGAAGGAGCCCAGGGTGGGGAATTTCACCAGGAACAGAGAGGAGAGTCAGGAATGTCCTTGACGGAGCAAGGGGACAGCAGGAAGGACAGAGAACAGTGGCCACTGGCCGAGCAGGGCAGGAGGGCTGCCTTGTGAGTTAATGTGTGGATGCTCACGCCTTGCAGAGAACATGATCCGGTACACGGGGAGCCCTGACAGCCTCCGCTCCCGCACGCCCATGATCACCCCTGACCTGGAGAGCGGGGTCAAGATGTGGCACCTGGTGAAGAACCATGAGCATGGGGACCAGAAGGAGGGCGACCGGGGGAGCAAGATGGTGTCTGAAATCTACCTGACCCGACTTCTGGCCACCAAGGTACTGGCCTTAAGGAGGAGTGTGGGAGGCGGGGAGCACGGGGAAGGGCCTGGCCACCCCACTAGTACAGACAGGACAAGCACCTGCACATGTGGGAACACCTACTCTGTGCTCCCCACTGCAGACACTCTTGAGCTATCCCTAACCCAGCACTCAGCCAAATCCCAACCTGTTCCAGTACCTTTGCCCCTGTGCACCCTCAGAGCCTTCTCTAACTCAGCCAAACCCAGCAGCAAAAGAGTCTCCCCAAAAAACAAAACAAGTAGACATGCTAGCCTAGCCGAAGCCTTGCTTCCTGTCCTCCGACTCAGAAAGAATGCCTTCACCTCTGAGAGACATTCGTAGTCTCTCCCAGTGGACACGGCATCCGTCGCTGGATTTCCCATCACTAACCTTGTGGCTAATCCTGGTCCTGCAGGCAGTTCTCAACTGCACCCCTGGGCTTCCCCTTCTGGGCTTGGTGTGCTCACTGCAGAGCCAAATGAATAAATGCTCATCAGCTCATGCGGACCAGGTCCCAGCTAAGCAGCAGGCTGTGCTTGTGCACACGCAGATCACACCCCCAAAGGTGCTGCGTAGGTCAGAACTTTGGCAGAGGGAGCTGACTGGTCAGTCCTTGCTGGGACTGTTTTCACATGCAGCGTGTGGAGGGCAGGGCCGAGGCTGTGAAGCAGTTTAGAGTCAGGGGGTTATTGTTAAGTCTTTCAGACCTGGTCCAACTCCTGGTTACCCCACGGCCAGCAGACAAAGCCTCACCTCCCACCCTCCCAGGCTCTGCTGAGCTCCAGCACACATTGCAGTCACTGCATCGTTCCTTCTCATTGAAATTCTTCCTTTTTCCTCTGTCCTCCACTTTTCCACGTGAGGTGACCCTTTCCAGGGACCAGCCCCTCTTGATAATATGTCCTAAGACAGAGGAGAAATGACACATTTTGAGTGCATGGACTTAAGTTTTCACCCACGCAGGCTGGCCACAGCCCTTCCACCTTCCAGCAGGGAGGGGTGTGGTACTGAGTTGTGGTGTTGGAGAAGAGTATTGAACATCCTGTGAACTTCCAAGAGAACAAACCAGTCTGTCTTAGAGAAAGTGAAACCCAGGTGGGCCTTGGAGCGAAAGATGATGAAACATTGTCTCACACGCTTTAGATATGTTGATAGGAGCAAACAGTCCTTGGAGAAGGCCATCGTGCTTGGGCTGGTGGAGGGTGGGCATAAGCGTTGTTGAGGAAGACCCTCAACAAAATAGGCTGACACCGTGACTATAGCCATGTACTCAAGAGTGTTGGACATGGCAAGGGTGGCACAGGATAGGACAGGGTTCAGATCCATTGTGTTTAGGGTGGCTTTGAGTTGTACCCAACTCAGTGGCATAAGAACACCGGGCATCTCCCAGCTAAGGAGGATCTGCCCTGTCCCCCCACCCCCACGCCAGGGCACGCTGCAGAAGTTCGTGGATGACTTGTTCGAGACCATCTTCAGCACGGCACACCGGGGCTCAGCCCTGCCCCTGGCCATCAAGTACATGTTTGACTTCCTGGACGAGCAGGCGGATAAGCATGGCATTCATGACCCCCACGTTCGCCACACTTGGAAGAGCAACTGGTGAGTTAGCTGGGGATGGGGTGGGGGGTGTCCCAGCAGCAAAGAGACCAGGGCCCAGCATCTCCGCAAGCCCACCTCCACCCACAGGTCCAGAACTGGCACTCATAGATCCTCCCTGTCCTGCCCTACCAAGCCCACTTCATCCTAGCCCAGTGTGTCTGCTCACCCTTCTTATCGGCCAGGAGTGAGCAAGCATTTCTTGAACCAATTGAATGAGCAAAATGATAATGTGACCTGCTGGGTGCCTGGCCGTGATAGTTGCTTTATTGTGGCCAATAAAATGTGGACCTTTCTTTCCCTATATGAGCCGGTAGACAAGAGGGAGAGATGTGAAAGTCAACTGTTTGGCTCAAGAGACAAATTCAGTGATAGAACACATATTACGTGCAGCCAGGCTGACCTACCCATCTGATTGCTGTAGACGCAGCTACAGCTGAGGGCAACTGGATCTGAGAGCAGAGCAAGTCACCCAGGTGAACAAAGCTATCTTTCCTTCCAGCAAACTCTTTTTCCAAATTCCCTTCTGCAGAAAGCCCTTCGCATTATAACTCTTTTATCTTCCTTCGAGACAGTGGAGTCCTCCAGTTACTAAGTGACACTTTGGTGTCTCCATCCAGGCCCTTCTTGGTCTCTAGCTTATACCATCCTTCCTTCCCCCTTCACAGGGGTGTGACTCCTGTCCAAGTTGAGAAGGCGAAGGCAGGCAGTCCCACCAAGCTTGTGGGGGCATGAACCATGCTCAAGGTGAGCTGCCTTCGATACTGAAGACAGCGCAGGTCCAGGTGGTCCGTGTCTGAGAGTTACACCTCTGGCTAAGCTGCTGTGTTCAGTCTCGTGGCTTCCAGAATTGCTTCTCTCAGCTTTTAGATCATCGCCGTTCCAGATTGTTCTTTCTCAGGACATTATGTTGCGGTAGCATAGGCTGGTTACCCAGGGCCTTCCTACTGCACTGGTGTGGCTCGAGGGCACCCCTAAAACTAGCCCTAGGCTTAAACCCAAATACATGTGAGCGTGGAATTCAGGCTTTGTACTGCAACTTTATTCAAAGTCGTATGTTCTGACTCTTGTTCTGTTCACCTGAAGAAGGAACTCTAATGGGATAGAAAAGTCAGCAAGAATGCAGGGTCGGTGCGCAGAACTGAAAGGTAGGGTTTGTGCTCTGGGAGATTTGCCTTTGTGAAACTCTCCCGATCCATCTGAATCAAATCGTGAGGGTCTGGAGCCCTCACCAGAGCAGTAATGCTTGGGGAAGTTTCTTCCCTCCTGTGTCTATCCCACATGGCGCTGGCTCTCCTGGAGTTTGTCTCCAAGGACAGCTAGGTCTCATCTCTCCCAGGCTCCTCCATACGACATCCTGCGATGCCAAGTACCTGCTTCGGATTGATTTCTGAGATTCTCCTTCCGCTTACTCCTTCAAAACATAAGACCTGCTCCTCTTCCTAACTGGGCTGTCATTACCTGCTATTAGTGGATCCCCAACTTAGAGCACAACAGAGTAGAATGCTGCCCAGTTCTGTGTCATCCCCATAATCCTTTGCATCCAGGACTGTCTTGGTCCTCAGAGCTGCTGATCTTTCAGAAGCAGAACTTTAGGTCCTTTTTTTCCCTAGTCTACCTTAGTCTGGAAGCTCCCCTGAAACCTCAGTGTCATGTTGTTCTTCTTAGGTTCCATCGAGTTGACTACAACTCACAGCAACCCTATGAATAACAGGCCTGAACCCTGTCCTGTCTTGTGCCATCCTCACTGTTTCTCAGGAGCCCATTGCAGCAGTCTCTGTGGCAATCCAAATGGCTGAGGGTCTTCTCCTTCGCTGACCCTCCACCTTTCCAAGCATGGTGTCCCTCTCCAAGGAATAGCCCCTCCTAGCAATATGCCCAGAGTACATGAACCAAAGCTTTGTCATCTTTGCCTCAAAGGAACATTCTGGTTGCACTTTCTCCAAGATCTGTTTTTCTTGGCAGTCCATGGGACATTCGGTGTCCTTCGCCAACACCACAACTCAAAGGCATCAATTCTTCTGTCATCATTCACTGTTCACTTTTCAGAAGTGTAACAAGTGATAGAAAAGACCTGAATTAGGTACACTTGAGTCTTCAAACTGGCATCATTGCTCCTCAGTAATTTGGAGAGATCCTTGATAAGAGACTTCCCAATGCCAAGTCGCCCAACTTCCTGACTGTTGGCATCAAGGATGTTGAGTGTGGATCCAAGAAAGATGAAATTATTGACAATTTCAGTCTTCTCGCCATCTATCATGATGTTGCTTATCTCAGTATCATAGCAACATCCAAATTTCCAATGACAGATGGGTGATAGACTGCATGATATGCATTGACGGGAAATTGAACTCTGGTCCCGTGCATGGAATGCAAAAGTTCTACCACTAAACCGTCAGGTTTGCTCATTGAGTGTTGTTGTTGTTGATGCCTTCGAGTTGAGTGTGATTCATAGCAATCTTATGAACAAAAGGCTTAAAGCCCCTATACAACTATCGACATTTATAAAAGTTCATAGGGTTTCTGAAAGCATGTTGTTTAGGAAGTGGATGCCACTATTGCTTCCGCTCATTGAATAGAACTATGCATATCTGACACGACACATGGATGTGTGTTAACCAACCATACCCCCTGCTAGGGCGAGGACACCTCCAAGGACCCTTCCCAGCCTTGAGGTAGTGGAGTATCCTCCTTCCACACTGGCTGCACTTCCAGACAAGCCCTGGGTGTTACTGGTGTGTGAGCTCCTTGATAGAGCTCATTCACTCATTGCCGTCAAGTCAGAACCGACTCACAGCTGACCCTCCAGCAGGTTTTCGGAGGTTGTAAGTCATACACAAGTAATTTTCTCATCATTCTTCTCTGAAGTCACTGGTGGAATGGAATCACCAGGGAGACATCACCTTTGGGTTACTGGTGCAGCTCCTGTCGGACTACACCACCTGAGCATAGTTGTTGTTAGGTGCCATCAAGTTGACCTTGACCCACAGTAACCCTATGAATGGCAGATCTCTACCCTGCCCCGTCCTGTGCCATTCTCGTCATCTCTGAATATCCTTGAGCCCATTGTTACAATCATGTCAGTCCATATTGTTGAGGGTCTTCTTATCTTTCACACACCGCTCCCCATCCTACCGAGCATGATGTCCTTAACCAAGGACTGAGCCCTCCTAACATGCCCAGAGTACGTGAGATCAAGTTTCACCATTCTTGCCTTCACGGAGCAAGCACCTTGGCTGCACCTTTTCCAACAATTATTTGTCTGTCTTTTTGGCAGTCTGTGGGTGGTAAACTCGGGTCCTTTCATCCAAGACCCTTCCCTAAACCTGATTAGGTGCTACTCTGGCCAAGAAGCTGTTAGTCCAGAAATTAGGAGCTCTGCATATTGACTTCGAGTTAATTGTCTTTGATTTAACAGAGATTGTTGCTTTATTCTTGGCCGAGTTGTGACTCCCTCCTTCCCCTGCCTCCCACACTCCTGTACCTTTTCTCTTTAAAATAAACCTCCTGCTCATTCAGCCTGAGTGGCTGCAATCAACCAGAGATTAGTGCCACTACTAATGTTAATAATATGCTAATATTTCATTAGGCAGGCGCCTCCAGGCGCTGAGTGGCTTCTCTTTTGATTTGCTTGTCAGCTCTGCTGGTTTTTGTTGCAAGAAGAAGTGTGGAGAGAAGCAGCGGGACAATGAATGGGGAGCCCCTGGAACCTCTTTCTGCGGGGTGGTCAGTGCCGTTGGTAGTTGCCTCTGTGTGCATCCAAACTCCCGAGGCTCCCATGTATGCAAGAGGAAAATTGCCCGTAGGATTTTCTTGGATGGAATCTTTACAGATGCAAATCACCAGAGCTTTCATGCCTGGAGCTGCTGCAAGTTTGAACTGCCAACCTTCAGGTTAGGAGCCAGTGACACACTGCTTTGTGCATGGTGGTGCTTTTGGAGAAACAGGAAGCTGGGGAATGGGGACATTGCTAACTGGGAGGCCAGATTCCCCCAGTCAAGGTGGAAGCCCAGCTGTCACCTCCCTGCTCTGGAAGCCTGGGCAGCTGCTCTGTGAGTGACCACACCCCCATCTGCCAGGCTCCGCCCTCTCCCGGACCTGCATGGGCTGCTGGAGGGCCCGAATTACCAGACCTCGCTGCTTTTGTGCTCAGAGCCCATCTGCCCGCATTGTAGGGACGTGGTGTATGATGGGGGATGGACTGGCAGTCTGTGTTACATCTGACTCTACTGATAGGTGTTGATAGATGTGCATCCTGGCTGCTGGGAGAGCCAATGGAGAGGGGGAGGGGGGGAATTGTTCCTGGTCTGTTAAAATCATAGAGCTCTGTAGATGCAGTGGTTAAGTGCTCAGCTGCTAACACTAAGGTTGGCAGTTCAAATCTACTAGTCACTCCATGGGAGAAAGCTCTGGCAGGTTGCTCTGTAAACACTACAGCCATGAGGTAGTCCCACTCTATTTTATAAGGTCCTGGGAGTCAGAAATGACTTGACGGCAGTGTCTGTCGTGTTTGGAGTATTGAAATCCCTTCATTCAAAGAGTTCAAGTGTGGAGAGGCAAATCCAACATGCAAGAACATTGTAACCTTACCAACAATGAGGATGGCAGGCAGAACCACAACCCAGCAGGGAAAATGGCACAAGGGAGAGAGATGGGCT